>NC_037669.1:75547648-75853813 GCF_003255815.1 Theropithecus gelada
TTTTTTTTTTTTTTTTTTTTTTTTTTTTTTTTTTTTTTTTTTTTTTGGTAATGTTTGTTTTTGAAATAAGGTTCTTTTTTTGAGACGGAGTCTTGCTCTGTTGCCCAGGCTGGAGTGCAGTGGTGTGATCTCGGCTCACTGCAACCTCCTCCTCCCAGGTTCAAGCGATTCTCATGCCTCAGCCTCCCAAGTAACCAGGATTATAGGTGCCTACCACCACACCTGGCTAATTTTTGTATTTTTAGTAGAGACGGGGTTTCGCCATGTTGGCCAAGCTGGTTTCAAAGTCCTGACTTCAGGTGGTCTGTCGCCTTGGCCTCACAAAGTTCTAAGATTACAGACACGAGCCACCATGCCCAGCCTGAAATAAGGTTCTTAAACTCACATACCTTTCAGTCGACTCCTGCAGTCAGTCCCAGGACATTAAGGAGACAATGCATATGTCCTATGACTAGAGGAGTAAATTGTAAAGAGAGCTCTATACCATCAAACCACAGCAGAAAGTAGGCTAAAAATCCAGAGCATTCTAGAGAAAGCTAACTCATATAGATAATCACAGATTAAAAGTCCGCTAGGTGATACCATATATCCAAGATGGGTCTTCAGCATTCCTTTGTGCGTTGTCCTGTCAACCTGCTTGCTGATCACCTTGGAAACTGTGCTTTTCCTTAGGAGAAATTGCTTGTTTGGGGTTTTCATGACAAACCTAAAAATGTTCTCTGAGCCTTGCTTTAGGTGCATTGGAATAATGCTTGTCGACCCAAATAATGAGAATTTATGAGCTCACGAAGGAATTGTGCTTTTGTTTCCGCCTGGCTAACTTATGAATTTGTGTCTACCTCATTTTCGTATTAAAGTTTGCAGCTTCTGTAGGTAGGAAGAGAAAATGTTTGATATCAGTATTTTATAACCTCACTGTTTCTCTCCCTAGAAGAAATAAAGATTGTAAATATCACTACCATATTTTCTAAACACAGTTTTAAGCAGCCACAACTAGAATTTTCTGAATATTTTGAGCAGTACAGATTTCTATGTGTTATATAATAAAGCATATTTATTTTTTCATGTTATTTAATTTTATATACAATGTTTAAAAAATCAGTGTTTATCAGCAGACTGTAAAGGCAAGTAGGCTCTGTGGGTTAGAAATGAATGTATATGTTTCTTTTGGTTTTAAAAAGATACATTTTAATTTTGTAAATTCCCTCCAACCTGTACAACCCCTCCCTCAAATCTGAGTAGCCAAGTATCTAGCTTTGTGTAATTAGACAGATTCAAGTATGTATTTTAAAGGGATACTTTAAAAACGTATTTCTGAGTTGGAAATGATGCTTAGATTTATAAACAAAAATATATGAGGCTTAACATTTTGTTGGGTATTTTTTCTTTTCTAATACTGTTGTCCTGAGTTATTGAGTCTCAACTATGAAATATGCATGCTCCATTTATTGAATTTGTAGATAATGACAAAATATAGCCAGAAGACAAAAAAAGGTGATTGGAAGAAATGGTTCTGAACACATAAGAGACAGCTAGGTACAGGAAACAGCAAACCTAATGTGCATAAATTTGATTACACTTTATTCTGTGTGTTCAGATAACTGTAAAAAGCTTACAGCATTTGTCAATTTTGTTATTTGTTCACTGCAATACATTTCAGAAAGCATTCCTTATTAAAGGAAAATAAAATACGACAGCAACTACCTTGGAAGTTTCAAGAGAGCCTACCCTTTTCAAAAAAATCTAAATCATAGAAATGACCCGGAGGCCTATTGAACCTCATCCCCCTCCTGAGCCTCCTTTTTGCAGTATAGGTTATTATGGTATTCATGGGTGAAAGGACCAAGGTAAGGAGGGTCCCTATATGAGTTAGACTTTATTTTTAATAAGGTGAGAAATAAGGTAACTTCTCCAAAGGAAACGAAGATAACAATGGCTAACGTTTGCTGTAACAAGCCAAATTAAGCAAATACACATCACATTAACCTGGTTTTAATCTATGAGGGAGGTGCTGTTAGAAACCCATTTGACTAGCAGATAATCTACTTCAGTGATAGGATCTCGTTGATAGGGTACTGACTATTAATCTTGTTTTGGCAGAAAGAAACAACCTGTGTTCAGAATGAACTTTTAGGCTCCTGTTTATATTCTATAAAGGATATGCCTAAAATTCAAACTTCATTTAGCCTCAACATTATTTAACTAATTGTGACATTGTCCATTTTATTCTGGCAAAAGAAAATCCAAATTCATTCGTGTTATTGGTAAATTCCCATAACCAGGAATTACAAAAGCTTCAAACAACTGTTGTTTAGGGAATGGCAAAATATTCCTTTCTTTCATTTTACGGATACATTTTTAGCCAGATTAGGAGGATGACATCAAGATTTTGACTATAAGGAATATCACATTAAATGCATATGAATTTTTTATAAAATATGATATTTTTATTACAATGAAGACATGTTTAAACATATTGCTAGCATCTTTAAAAAACAAGAGCCACATTATTTGGCTGTATCAGTATGGAGTATAAAAAATAAGATCGATTTTTGTGGAACAAAGTGTTACGACATATGAATTTACAAAGTTTACCTTAGTTCTGTGTAGCACTCATCTCTAATGTGTTCAGAACAATCAAAATACTTGCCTGCATCTATTTCACTGGAGACAAAACTTAGGCTTTTAATAATCTTTTTCCAGTATTTACAGAGATTATATGCCTATGAAAGACTGATCCTGCCTTCTGATGCTATTTCGTGGTAGTATTTTGTGGTAGCTTGACAGATTCTATTTTCATGGATTTAAAAAGTCCATGGGTCGGGGGAGCAGGGTTAGGAGGGTTATTGGACTCTGAGGAGGAGTCCAGGTCCTCTCCCTCACTCCTGTTGTGGAGTTGCCCTTCTGGAATGGAAAGAAATAGAAACTTTGGAATGTGGAGTGGGAGGTAGAGGTTCAGTCCAAGCATAATTGGCTAGGAGGGAATCCTGGTGATTAGTGATGGCAGTTGAGGAAGATTTATTTTAATACCAGGGGTAGGTGGTTGGGGGAGGATAAAAAAAAAAACTCTGGTCATTTCTTTAAAAAATAAAATAAAATAAAACAGGCATTCAATTTTCAACAAATGCTTTCTAAGTGCCTACTGTAGGCCAGGGACTGTTCTAGGTGCTAAGGATACAGCAGTGAACAAGTTAGAGCTCTTTGTTCTAAGGGAGCAAGAGAAATTTTAGTATTAAGTGAATACTAAACACATGTAATTAAAGAACTGATACTTTGGTTTTCCTGGCAGCTTCACCATCACCATTAAAATAAAACTACAACTTGTTATTAGGGTAGGTACCTTCATGGATACTGATGACATTTATTCAGTAAGTATAAATTAGCAATTTTATCTTTGCTTTTAAATGTACAACTGGCCAGTCATTTTAAGTGACAGATGCTGCCTGGCTGATGGCATGGAACTTTTAAAAACCTCCTATCAGAGAATATGCTTCCAATCACCATTCCATTAGAACCCAAATGTGAGTTCAGTGGTCTAAGAGCCAGGATGAGTGGAGAACCTAACCTTCAGCCTTCTCCCTACTGGGTTCTTGGCCTCCACACAAGGTGGAGAGTTGTGGTCTGAGGGTACTTTTTCCCTTTGTTATTTAATGGGTACCAATTAAAAGATGTGGAATGTGTGGATCTCCACACCATCTTCTTTGCTTGTTGCTGTTGTTTTCTCTAAAGTGGGATCATTGTCATGAATCGTTTTAATGACCATAACCTCTCTTTCCTGAAATTTATAAAATAGAAAATTGGCAGCCAAGGAAAGCATGTCCAGGGGTGGTATGGAAGATGACTCATGTAGGCTGAACCCAGAAATCCATTACTCTTAGCAAGATCTGCATCCCCTTTCTCCTATGAGAAAGAGCTTATGCCTTGGCCAAAAGAATCTAGTAGCTTTCTGCAGCGATGTAAATGTTCTCTATTTTTGCCTTCCTTTAATGGAAGCCACTAGCCACATGTGGTTAAATACTGAGCACTTGAAACATGGTTAAGTGACAAGGAAACTGTATTTTTAATGTAATTTTAATTACTCTAAATAGCTACCTGTTGCTGGTGGCTACCATATTGGACAGGGCAACCTCAGGCAACAGGACATCTCTAACAATTAATAATAAACTAGCAAAGAGATCAATAAATTTATAAAAATAAATTGGGGAGAAAAACCCTATTCCACATGTAAGGGGTCCCCCCATAAGATGCCCATGTATCCAGTGATTAGCATTCTCTTGCCTTTCTTGTGTTTCATGCCTTTGTTTTGGAAAACTTCAGTGGGTGTTCCCTGACAGCTGGGCATTCGAAAATGCAGAGGACAGTGAAAAGACGGCCTATCAGAACCAGGGGTCTTGAGAGTAGTAACTCCAGGGCTTCATTGTAAAAGCAGCTGTTAAAACAAACTCTCCTCTTGTGCATCTCAGAGTTCAAGTTCATCGTGGTCATAAGTTCAGTTAAGGAGAAAGCATGTTTATGTGTTCAGTGGGTTGAAAGGGCAAGGCTTGATTGATGCTTTTTAGGAGAAGGCAAAAGTGGAAAACACCAGGTAGCCACCTTGTAGAAGCTTGAATTCCAAGAGATCATTCCCTCTTTGAAGCAAAAGTTTCAGGAAGGCAGCTTTTCATATTCATTGAACCCAGTAGGTGAAGGTTGAGCAGATTAGCTTTGCAGGGCTCTGTTTCAAAGACATATCAGAAGAAACCAAGTTGAGGCAATGTTTCTCCTCCATGACTATAAATGTAGTCAATTAGTTTTGCAAAACTTAATGTCCACAGTGTTAAAAAAAAAAAAAAAAACTCTTATTCATTCACATTTTTACTCTACACTGAGGGCCCCAAGAAGTTTAAATTTATGCAACAACATTGACTGCAAATTGACTGATAATTATCAGTTCTCTTTCTCAGTGGCCAGATAGAATGTTTTCCCCACCTTTAGGGCAACATCCTGAATTAAACTATAATCTGACAGATGGTCTGTTTTCAGAAGCACTGATTAATCTGTTATGTTCATTCTCAGGTTGTCTATGCACTAAAATGAGAAATAGTTCAGATGATTCTCCCTAAGCCATTTTCTTCTGAAATATCTCAGAAAGTGAATGAATTGATATCTTCAGTTATCCACAAAAGAGCAGATTTTTTTCCCACTTAATTTTTTACACAATGTATTTCCTCCCATAATTATAGGGAGGACTTTAATATTATTATTATTATTATAACAGCCACTTACATTTTGGAACATTTACTTTGAGCTTGGAATTATGCGAAACAATTCACCCACATTTGTCTAACTTAATCCTCTCTACTTGATGAAGTCAGCACCATCGGAGAAGTTTATTAGTTGATCTCACTGCTCAGTAGTGGTCTCTGGGTCTCACTGCTGGGAAGTGGCTGAACTAGGATTTGAACTTAGGATTTTATGAATTTTAAGCTACTGGTTTAAGCCAAGATATAATCCCCTCATCTCATTGTTTAGTTGATGAAATGGTAAAATGTAACCTGAGTGGAAAGGGTATGTCTACAATGTAAGATTTTATGTTATCCCAGAGTGTAATTACTAATATTTGAAATGTTCTGAAATGAATTTGAGCCATTTACAAGTTTTGCTTTAGGGGATAAGCAAAGAAAATCGGGAATGAATATAAGAAAATTGTCTTAAACCAAGTAAAAGAGCAAGATTTGGGGTTTTCAGAAGATTTTAAGAAAAAAGCAACAACCAGTATTAAGCACATATTGGGTGCTATCTCTGGCATTTTTAATATAAATGGAATAACTTGAGGTAATAAATCTAAGTATTTAGTAGGTATATAGATAGTCAGGATGATAGATTTTGTTAGAGCCAGTTAGGAGACTTTATAGATGTTCATGGTGATGAGTTTCCTTGCAGAAAGTAAGATGCTATAGCACTTACAAGTGAATTATGAAAAATGATAAAATTTACTAAAATGTAATCTTACCATAATAACTCTCTGGTTGAAATAAAGCATATTCAATGCATTGGAATGTCTTCCAAACTATTTATTGAGCTAAAATTAAGCTACAGGGACTGAACTCTTCTTTTAGCAATGCTGAGTATTGTTCATTCCCATTGGTAGGACAGTCAACCACCTTGAACCCTGTTCTTGCATCCTCTTCCTCTCATCACTCCTCATTCTCACAACTACCTCTGTATTCCTTAGTCCATGTGGCAGGTGAATAAAACAGTTATGTTTTGGGAACTTGGTAAAATGAACAGAGGGAAATATAACAGGGAAAAAGCAGACTGTGTTTGCTTCTTTTTTCTTTGCTAGGACAGAGGAAGAAATATAGACAGAGCCAACACATTCTAAGTGTGAAAAACCTGTCTCCCCAATCATTTATTTAATTGCCCAATACCTTAATTTCCTTCTGCCTAATGAAACCCACAGTTCAAACTGGGTGCCTTTCTCAAACTAGGCATACTATAAACAATGTTGAAATGAATGAATGAGCTCAGCTACTCAGGTGCTGAACTCCTTATCACATTAGCCCAGAAATATGGAAGTAAAGAGCTAACTGGTAGAAGGGAATCATTAAAAAGAAAGACATAGGATTATTTAGTGCTGTTGTATTAATAATGATGATATCCTGACTTAGAGAGTCGTATGGTATTTATGTAAAAGAGTGTCCTCGATTTGAGGAAACAGAGTTTTAGAGATGATGGGATGTTATGTCTCTAAATTACTCTCAAATTGTTCAGGGAAAGACAAAATGATAATAGCATATAGAAAGAGATGGGAGGAGGAAATGTGGTGAAACGTTGGCAATTGGGGACTCAGGATGAGGAGATAAGGGAGATCTTTATGATGTTCTTGCAATCTTTCTGTAAGTTGGAAAATTTTCAACATAAGTTAATTTATAAAATTTCTTAACATAAATATATTCAGAGTGTGTATTTTCCTTCACGAGGAAATAAAGAGTAGATCTGGATTTATTTTACAACTTTAAAAATTCTAACACATTCTAGGAAGCTGTTTTTAATCTCAGATCTGCACTGTAATGTGATTAAAAAAAAAAAAAAAAAGGGAGCGGGGTGTGGCAGTCAGAGCTCAGCAGAAATAGAATCTTTCCTACTTTTTTATTGGCTTTTTCCCATGATTTCTCTTTCCTAAGCCTTCTCTCCTCCTCCCTCCTCCCTCCTCCCCATCCCACCCATGCAGCTAAACTGAAAGGCTTCTGGGAATGGTGCATGTTTTTGCTTCCCTTTTCCCAGGGGAATCTAGACTTTCATTGCATCTCTTCCTAGTAAATTCCAGTAAATATCTGGCCATATGCAGACTCCCCCTTGTTTTTAATCAACTGCTACCCAGTCCACATCCAGATTCCTTTGAAAATGAAAGCATTTTCCCAAAAATGTGTGCTGTTTGTTTTCCTTGAGATTAATAAAAGTCCCGCCTAGCCCACTCACCTATTCCTGCCTTGGTATGTGTCCTTTCTTGGTGAAATCATTATTTCCTTCTTTTTGGTTGTCTACGAATCAGACATAACATATCCGAGACCCCTGCAGGGTGCAGGGTCATGGACATGATGTCAGGGAGGAAGTGCTGTTCAGAAGAACGTGTTTGTTCATTGTAATTGGGATCTTCATTGTTGTGCATGGGAATTGATTTCACGTTGTACACGGCACGTTTTCTATAGATGGGGGCTTCCCAACCCTTTTAGCTGTAGCCCCTGACTTCGTTGAGTGGATGTTCAGCAGGCCCTTTACAACCCCCTTCCACAAAGAATCTCTGTGTGCCCTGACCTCACCAAGTCAATTTGAATCAATTCAGAACTTGCTGAAAGACTTTCTGAGAACTTTAGTATAATTCAATAGTTCTCAACTGGGAGGTGATTTTAGCCTCCAGTGGACATTTGGCAATGTCTGGAGACAGTTTTGGTTGTTACGATGGGTATGCAGGTGCTATGCGCATCTAGTGGGTAGAGGCCAGGAATGCTGCTTAATAGTCTACAATGCACAGCACAACCCCAACAACAAAGAATTGGCTTACCCCAAATCTGGAAATAGTGCCACCATTGAGACATTTGGAGCCTCATTCAAGAGTGAAAGTTGAAAGTCATAGTTGCAAGTCCCATAGCTATCTGAAAGCTCTTCTCTCTGGAGAGTTGAATTTCCCATAAAATGTAGGTGAGATTCCAGGGAGCCAACAAGGTCTGTCAAATCCAAGCAGGATTTTCAAGGATGAGCTGAAAATACGAGGTCTCAAACTTGTCTCACCAGACCATGAATCTGCAAATCAACAAGCAGCATCACTCATTTTGGGGGGTGGGGGTGAGGGTTAAAAGAAGTGGCAGATATTGTAAGTGTTTACAGATGTGCGCAGCTGATCAATAGACATTCTGCATGGTAACTTTGACAAGAGTAATAAACTTCAAAAGAACAGCATAAATGTGGATGGGCATTTCTAAGAAACAAGGGTTATATCCTCATCATGTTCATTATGTTAGTATTATGTGATAGCACTGATAGTTCATATATAGAGATTCCTTTTTAGGTTTATGCTTCAAACAGAGCTTCCCATATCAGTGATATAATTTGAATATATGAATATGCCAGCAGTATCTAGGAATTGGTCCAACTTGAGCGTCAGAGTTGAGTATATAGTTTCTCTTTGAGGAACTCTTCTAGAAGTAGGATTAATTCTAGTGAGCATTCTACCTGAGAATTTCTGATTAGGGACTAAGACAGCAGTACATAAAGTGTTCCATGGAATGTGAATAGGTATGAAGCAGGATTTCCCAACCTTGGCACTATTGTCATTTGAGGCCAGATAATTTTTTGTTGTAGGGACTGTTTGGGACATTGTAGATGCTTATCAGCATCCTTGGCCGCTACCTACTGGATGCCAATAGCATACCCCCTCGGTTGTGACAGTGAAAAATGTCTTCAGACATTGCCAAATGTTCCCTGGGAGGCAATATCACTCTTCCTTTTCTGCCAGGTAGTTCTATGAATTTGTCACAACAGAATTTCTCTTTCCATATTCCTATGGGCATTAGATGGGTAGAATCGTCAGCATTTCCCAGACATATATGATACCAAGTCCCTATTTGTTAAGTCAGAGAAGTCTGAGGTTATAAAATCATTCCCTTCCTCCTCTCAGGGAAGTGAAATCCTTATGTTGTAGAGATCACCAGGTTTTCACAGTCAGACGTTTCCACTTTATCTGGGTTTTTAAAAATCCCATCAGAGAAAACTATACTAGGGGATCACGTTTTCCAAATATGTGGCATTAACTTGACTTTCCTATACATGAACTTCTGGGGAAGCAATTTTCTACAGTTCTACCTCCTCGTACCTCCTCTTTTCCACTCTGCAAATCTTTGCTTCTCTAGCAGATGGCAAATGCTATATATTTCCCAACCCCAACCCCCATGCCACACAAACACACTCAAAATGGCAGGCACAACTCTGAGACCAGAGGGTCAGAAAACATTTTAGATGATATGTTTTGGTCCCAGAAGGAAAATCAATCTCAATTCTTTTCCTTTAAAAAGGTCATTAACAATGGCCATAAACACTAGTAGTGACTCCAAAGCTTTGAGACTGGAGATGAAATCTACTGATAGAGGAAAGGCAAAGAAAATAAACCCAAGACACTGTCATCAACCTCAGAAATTTTATGGTGGAACCTACATTCTAATGAAACATTGGATTTTCCCTGCAATGTTCAAACTTTATTTGATGGAAGACTACAGAAATGTTTATTAAAGAACAGACTTATGCACTGGTGCCCAATGTGGAGGAGATCTTGGTTTTCCATAAGGAAAGTGGATGCTGCCTTTCAGAATTAATTGGAACCTTAAATTACCAATTGGCTATGTGAAAAGCCCTTTAAAATTAGAAATTGAATTTTGACTTTTACCTAACTATAATCTTACCAGTAATTCTAGGCTATAAATTGAGCACATGCAAATGTTTTGCCTAGGAAAGAATCCCTAAAAAAATGAGAAATCTCGGCCAGGCGTGGTGACTCATGCCTGTAATTCCAGCACTTTGGGAAGCCCAAGGCGGGTGGTTGCTTGAGCCCAGGAGTTCGAGACCAGCCTTGACAACATGGTGAAATCTCATCTCTACCAAAAAGACAAAAATTAGCCAGTCTCATAACCTGGTCTCTAAATAAATAAATAGATTAATATTTTAAATAAAATTAAATTTAAAAAAAAAAAAACAGAAATTGCCCCTAAACAAAGACAGACCACCACCACCAAAAAGCTCACTGCTCTGAATGAATGACTTTCTCCACTTCAGTAGTTATCAACTGATGGACAATTAATTGTCTTACATTTCCTGATGTGACACATAAATGCGCCCATTTGCAATTGGCCAAATGGATTTGACTAGAAGTGGAAAAAAATAACAAAGGCCCTCATTTATTAAACATCTGATAGAGCCATGGCCTTGACCAGGCCCTTTGCACACATTATTGCCAATCCTCTTATAATCCTTGCAGAATAGGTCTTATGATGTCCATTGTGCAGATAGGACTTCTCTGAGATTCAGAGAAGTTAAGAAAGGTTCCCAATAATTATGCAATCAGTAATTATTGAATCCAGACCTGATGGACTCCAAAGCCCCATGTTTTTCCACCGCCTGTCTTGGGGAGCTTTCAAAACTTCTAGAAACATGAATTTTGGTTTGTGATGCATAAAAGAAACAAGCCTGAGTAGAAACCAGTTCAGCCTTCTTTTGCTTTGTAAAAGTCCCTGGGACTGAGTCCTTGGGATCTGAATGTTTCCCAAGAGTTTTCAGCCAGATTCCTGATTTTGTTTATTTTACTTATCACAAGTCAGAGATAGCTGAATATTTGCATTTCTGAATAGGACCTTTTTTACATTTCACTTGGTTTTGAATGACTTTCAAAGAAACTCAAAAATTGGACTGGGTCACCCAGCAACCTCAGGCCAGAGCTTTGAAATAGATCAGTTTCCCCGGACTTTCACAGCATCCTAAAATGATGAGAATTAGTACATTTGTAAGAAAAGGTCCTACTGAGTTAAGAAAATTTGGTCTTTCTGGACATAGCCTGATCCTAGTATTTGGGTAAAAAGTACTCTACATAATAGGTAGACTTGGTGGGAACTGGCTGTAGAGAGTTTGCAGGAGAGTGACTATGATTTCATTCTATCAAATTCACTCTACAAAATCTTGGGCTCAGTGTTGGTTTTAGAGTCCTGAATATCCTATACTTTGAAAGCAAGCCTTTTTCTAAATGGAAGAAAACTTATAAAAAATTGATCAGGATCACTGAGAAGCATTGTTTTAGATCAGAAGAGTGAATCTTCAGTTTTATGCTTTTAGATGTTTCCAGCCAGAAGAAAGAAAATACCTGGCCTGGATAAAACCCATTTTTACGTATTGCATTTCATTGTATTCTGTTTTTCCTCTCTCTATATATATATGTATATATATACATTTTTCCACCCATCTGACAAAAATGTCGCTCTAAGATGACATCTTCAGGGAGGGGAAACAACATTGTATGACGCTCAGGGTATGTGGTGGGATCAGTGGCTAAGAATGCACTGTCAATGTTTCTTGCATTTGCAGGGCAGTGTAGTATTCTGAGTTCCTAGCTTCTGCTTGTTTTACATGATATTCTCAGATAATTTTCCCTTTGGATGTCCCCTGTGCATTTAGTTCTGTAGATATGAGTTGAATATTAAACCACAGGAATATGTGGCTAGTTTTGGACTGAATGGATATAAGAAACAAGAGGCAACAATCGTTATTCATTTGGTTCTACTAATAAACTGAGCATTGCGCAGAATGTTTACTTAATCTTTATTCTTGTGAGATAAGTGGTTCTAGGTTCTATTAGATATTATTTATTCACTTGTTTCATGAATTCATTTGTACATTCCATAAATGTTTGAGTGTTTTTTATAAACCAGGTACCATTCTAGGCATTTCAGATATAGGAGTGAAAAAAAAAACAAAAAAACCTTTGAACTCATTATGCTTACATTCTAGTGGGGGAGGGGAGACAAGCTACAAATCACAAACAAAACAAAAAAGTCAAATATATATTATGAAAAAGGATGGCAGTTGCCATAGATAAAAATAAATTAGGGAAGGAGGATAGGAGGTAGTATGGGAGAGTAGGTGGGAATTAGATTAAATTAAATTAGAACTTAATTAAATTAATTTAAAGGCGGTTTAGGGAAGTCTCCATTACGAAAGTGACATTTGAGCAAAGATAGGGGAAAATACAAAAGCAAGCCATGTGAGTATCTGGGAGAGTATTACAGGTTAAGGCCTGAAAGCAAGAATACACCAGGCATCTCTTAGTGATAGCAAAGAAACTAGTGTGGCTAGAAGAGAGGGTGTGAATGATAGGATAGAAAATTACAGATAAAACTGAGGGAGACGAACATGAAGGCAGACTGTTGGGCAAGGAGAGGAAGGAGGGTTAGCCTATTGGAAGAAGTTTTTGTTTTCACTTTGAGTGAGATAGGACGGGACTGGCAGTGAAAGGGTGGGTGGAGGCACTAAGTAGGAACATGAATTTGCTTTTAAAGGTTGACTCTGGCTTCTGAATTTAGCAGAGGGTACAGGAGGAACACAGATGGAAGTGGTAAGACCATTGTAGTAACTCAGATGAGAGAAAGCATTGCTCAGATGACAGTGGTCACAAGGGAAGTGGTAAGAAGTGGTAGGATTCAGAAGAATTTTTGAGATAGTGCCAAAGGATTAGCTGAGAGTTTGACTATGGGGTGCAAGAGTCAGAAAGGGGTCAAAATGACTCCCAAGTTTTATGGACTGGACAGGTGAAAGGATGGAGTTGCCACCAGTTAAAATGGGGAAGAACAGATTTGTGTTCTGTTCTACAGGAAGAACAGATTTGTGGAGGAAGATCAGGACTTCCATTTTGAACATGTTAAGTTTGAGATGTGTAGGCATCATCATTTCATATCTCTGTTAAACAGAATTGAATATAGATGCTTGCAGTGGTTAAGTATCTTGCAAAAAATAATAAAAAAAGATATCTCCAGTCAGACCAGGTCTGACTGTCCTAACACTGTGTTCATAGCTACTACACCCTTCTGCCTTGATCTTTCGATTTCCATCTGAATACATCTCAGAGTAGTGTAGTAGTCATTTGAATTTGCAGAAAACCATCGAACATAATTTTAGCCTTTGAAAATGCCAAGTCTTCCGTGTTGTGAGCCATTTACATTTTCTCTGGTTATTTCTTCTCATCCCATCCTTTCATAGTGGTACTTTTGAGCCTTTTTTTTTTTTTTTTTTTTTTTAACCAAAAGGAAGGCAGGAAAAGGAGACAAGAAAAGCCACAAAGGATTTGAATAATGCATATTGAGAGTGACTGTGTGCTATCCAAACTCCCGATAGAGCAATGCTAAATTGGAGGATGAGCATCTAATTCGATAATGGTTAAAATGACCTTTATCCCTGCTGCTGAGATACATTTCTCTGGATACAGGCTCAGACACATGTGCACATCTTAGTTCTGCAGTTGGCATTAATATCCACCCACAAGTAAATTAATTACATAAGCTGCTCCCCAAAAAAATGTTATAAAATTTTCAGGATAGTCTACCTGACATGCTGGCCTGTAAAGATGTTCCTTTCACATCAAGCTAACATAGGAAGAGCTAGACAGTCAGAGAAAGCAAGACTGGAGGAAGCAATGGAATGAACTGTGTCCCCGGTGTCTTTTAAATGACTTGTTGACACATAGATAGTTCTTTGGGATGAGGACAAGATCCAGGGGGCAGACATTGGTTAGGTACATGGACCGCTTCTCTACAGAAGCATTTCAGAGGGTGGCTGAAGCTTTACAGCTCTGTCCCCTGACTGCTTTTGACAGTAGCATAAGTCATGTCAAGTGGGTCTGCCCCAGCACTGTCATCTCCTAGCAGACTGACATCTCCAGGTAGCCTTGAACTCTCCAGTCCAGGCCTTCAATCACAGTCCACCTTGAGAGTACCAAGAAACTTTGGTCACTGTTTCTACCAGTCATAGCTTTCCCACCAATTACTTAATCAGACACAACTTCACTCACCTCTGGAACAAATCTCTCACCCACTGCCCTCCCTGTCTTCCAGACGGCTTTCATAAATAATCCCATGGCAGGCACAGAGTGGGTCCTTGTATTATCTTCACCTCTTTCCTGAAAAATGTGAACATCATTATTCTGCTGATGTCAGGTTACAAATAATCATTTGCAGGGCAGTGTAGTAAACCTTGAAAAGGAAAAGAAGTCCTACAAAAACAGGCAATGTGTTTGGGAATGAGGAATCAACTGGGTAATGGAGCCCTGTTACCCCCATGAGGGGTAACACTGCCTGGTGATTATTGTCTTCAGTTTTCCAGGGTATCCCTGGATATAGCCACGATAGAATTCGCCAGGTGCTACATTTGTGGATTTCCTTGGTTTTTGTTCCTTTCTTGATGGGGAAACCAACTGTAAAATATTTCCACTCTTGCACAACAAAAAGAGCCCTAACTTGGGTTTCATAGCTTGCATAACTAATTTCATATACTGCTATATTTAATGTTGAAATTTATTTTCCCTTCTAATATGAAGTTGTTACATTGTGAGATCAAAGGTTGGGGAACTGGAGAGCCCTATCCCCCATATTCCTGGGGGTGATGGGGTGGGAGTAGAAGGTGTGAGCCCCTCGCTGTCTCCCTTTATTTGCCTGGCCCTGCCATCTCCCTTACAAAGCATATGCAGGGCCACCTACTTGGTTCTCATATTGACAGCAGCCTTCGACTGTGCTCCAAGAGTTGACATGTGAATCTTGGTTCCTTTTCTTAGACCTTTGTAGCATTGCAAAGGCTGGAGTGTTGGGGGGCAGTGGGGACGGGAGGATGGCCTAATGCCCCATCCGGCTGGGATGACCGTGACTCCCACATCCGCTTTCTTCCTTGGTGTTCCCTGCCAATCTCAGGCGCTCTCAGCTCCTTTTCATGGTAATAAGTGCCAGGGTGGTCCCAGACATAAACAGCCATCAGGCAGGCCTTGTCAACACTGGCTTTACGCCCTGAAGTCACAGCCCTTGTTTCCTGGTAAAGCTTTCTCTCCCTTCTTCCTCAGTATTTTGGTTGTCGCTGCCACTGTTCAGAGCCATTCTCGTTTTGTGAGAAGCCTGTAAAACCTCCCCTAAGTGGGTTCATTGCCAATAAGGAGATACGTTTTTTGACAAAGGACTGTGACAACTCTCACAGCAGAGCAGGGCGTGGCAGGGAAGTGAGTGACTGTGGATTCCGTAATGGTTATCATTGACGCTGCTTCTGTGACTCAGGACATTTAAAGAAATGGCATAACAAAAGACAAGGGAGAAACGCAGGAGTTCTTGAGAAAAAATAAGTGTAAGCAGGGAATGATGGAGGAGAAAAGGGATGTGGCATTCAGATATAGCATCTTTCTTCTCCTTACTCTGGTGAGAAGAGACAATATTGATAAGTAATAGTCTCTAAGAGAGAAAGGGGCACCATGGAAGGAATCTTCAACATGTATGACTGCTCTGTGTATTTATTTCTCTGGGACCTTTGGAGAGAAAAGCACTTTGCCCATTTACGGGGATGAGATCTTGCCAAAGTCCTACCTTTACCTATCCATGCCTCTGTTAGAATGTTAGACTCCATTAGTTAACAAATATATTTTTTAAAACTCACCTTTTAAACTTGGTGTTAAGAGATATTCTAAGAGTCCACTGAATAGAAATAATAGTAGTGATGATGCCAAAAAAAATGTACCATTTTTATGCCGTCTGGCTGAAACACAAAGAGCTTTGCGTGCATTATCTCATTTAATTGTAGCACAATGACATTGGGTACAGATACTACTATTCTTCCATCTTACAGAGAACAAATCTGAGCTGAGAGAGGTGAAGTCACTTGCCCCTAGTGGCACCTTGGTAAAATGACAGGTAGGATTGCGGCCCAGGTCTGTCTGACTCTCAAACCTTTGCAACATTTTAGAGCAAAATGAAGACATGCACCCTCCCTACCACCCCAGCTGCCATTTCCTGTGTTGGCAGCACCCAAGCACAGCCACCCCTTGGAATTTGCTCTTCACTGGTTGCTTTGGAGCAAGAGGTTGTTACACTCTTGCTTGGGAATGAGAAAGAATCAGAGTGCGTGGTTAGCTCTGGTTTTTGAACAGTACCAGAACCTAGCCCCAGGCCTCCATTGCAACTGAAACCAAATAGCGTTCTGTACTAGGGACAGAAGCTTCTTCAGCCTGCATTTTCTCCTTCCCTGCTGTGTGACCTTGAGCACAACGTGTCTCCTTTTCTCTAGTCTTGAATTTGTAAAATAAATAGATGGACAGGATAATCTTTGAGATGCCCTGCAGATTGAACATTTGAGAGATTTTTCCTTGGTGAATTGCCAGGGGGCCAAAATTTACAACCTGCAGCCTTTGCTTCTTGACCATGTAAAGAGCATTCACCCGTCAATGGAAACAGTAATTTACTATGTGGCATCTGGCAGGCCTCAAAGAGTTAATAAACCCTGAAAAATGGCCAAGAGAAAAGTAGTGTCGCTTCAGCCAAGGGGAAATGTGGCCCTTTATTTATGGGATTGTATGTTTGCTTTTTGTAGTGTCTTTCTTCACAGGCACTAAAGGTGTTGTGAGAAAAGGTATTAAAGTCAGAACTATTAACATTGCATAGCTACTCTCTTCCTGGGAGACTGAGGAATCAGGCAACTCTAAAATAGTCTTAAGACACATTTCTTGAGGTCCTTGCTTTCTGTTGTTGCCATGGGTGTAAGTAGAGGTGAGCAACTGGTTGTCTTAACCAGGCCATTTTTCCAGTGTAGCTTAAGGATTAAAGTGGTTGGGGTGTGTGTGTGTGTGTGTGTGTGTGTGTGTGTGTGTGTGTGTGTGTGTGTTTCTTGCCCTGTCAACCAGGTTGGAGTGCAGTAGCACAGTCATAGCTCACTAACCCCAAACTCCTAGGCTAAATCAATGTTCCTACCTCAGTCACCCAAGCAGTTGGAACAATAGCCATGCACGATGCCCAGCTAATTTTTCTTTCTCTTTTTTTTTTTTTTGTTTTTTGTTTTTTGTTTTCTGTAGAGATGGGGTCTTGTCATATTGCCCAGGCTGGTCTCAAACTCCTGAGTTCAAGTGATCCTCCCACCTCTGCCTCCCAAAATTCTGGGATTAAAGTCATGAACCAGAGTGACCAGCCCATGCTGTATTTAAAGCCTAACTCTCCTCCTTCCTGGTGCTGTGACCCTGGGCAAGTGACATCACCTCTTTGACCTTCAGTCTCCTTATCGATATAAAAAAAATCCTAATAGCGCCTGAGCCACCAGACTGCTGCTGGAATTAAATGAGAGAAGTCAATGTTCTTTAGCCCAGTATCCTGCACTTAATAAGAACACAATGAAAGGTAGCTAGTATGATTTTCAGGAGTTCTGCTCAAACTGAAAGAGAGTGCCCTTGGGGTGGCCTTTTTGAATCTAAATAACTTGTGCCAAATGAGTTCGGCGTTAGCACCGTGAGTCGGATTCCAGGTGGTTCTTTCTTTCCGACCTTTACAAAAACATGACTTTTGCTTTATAGTACACCTCTGTGATGGCTATAGCTTTCATATGTTCGTTCATTTCCATAAATATTTGCTGACTGACTACAGTGTGGAAAGCAGCAAGTAAACATATGTGAGTTGCAGCTACTATCTTTTTTCCATGTGGTAAGCCCCACATGGTTTTCCAGGCCTTCCACTGAGCAACGTTTGAAACTTAGATCACTAAATCTATATCCTTGTGCTCATGGTCTTTCTTCAGTGGAACAATAGGTACAGGCTGGCATCTCCTTCGCTTCCCCCAACAGTGTGACGCCCAGGCAGTATTCACTTCATTTGTCACTATAATTGGCAAAGGCAGTCCTGAACCTTGGGCATACGCGTTGCATCCTTTCTGATGACATACTTTCCAGATGAGCTGTGATTTTATGTTTTGTTAAAGTTAAAATGAGAGTAGAATCAAGAAGAGCTTGTTGTTGTACGAAAAGATACAACTGAACATTTTTTAAATGAAGTGATTTAAATGTTACTCTCATAGTCTGTAGACTCACAAAGGAAAGACCTTGAATAGTAATTCAGTCTCCTGTCTCAAAACACCTATCTGAGTGATGGTTAGCCATCTGTTGTCAAAAATCCGTAGATCAGAAGAGCCTTGACAACTTGGTAATAGGTTCTAGTATATGACATTTCTCTTGGCCTTTCAGTGCTTGTTATTTCTCACCTGCTGTCAGCCAGTCCTGTGGTTGGAAATATGGACAAGTTGGTCAGTACCCCCATTTCATATTTCATGTATACAGATTTTCTCATCGATAAAGAACAATTGGAGATGGGAATCACCTAGATACATAGAACTGTGCCCAGACACTGTGCTAGGGCTGTCCCCCTGGCCCATCCATTAGTCCTTGCATAGCGGGCATCTGCCATAACTCAGGCAGTCCTGGTCCTCATTCAATCACCTTCTAGTGGTTTTTCTAAGCCCTTGCTTTTTCTTTTTTCTTTTTTTTTTTTTTAGATGGAGTCTCGCTCGCACTGTCACCAGGCTGGAGTGCAGTGGAGGATCTCGGCTCACTGCAACCTCCGCCTCCCAGTTTCAAGCGATTCTCCTTCCTCAGCCTCCTGAGTAGATAAAACTACAGGTGCATGCCACCATGCCCAGCTAATTTTTGTATTTTTAGTAGAGAAAGGGTTTCACCATGTTGGCTAGGATGGTCCTGATCTCTTGACCTTGTGATCCACCTGCCTCAGCCTCCCAAAGTGCTGGGATTACAGGCGTGAGCCACTGCACCCGGCTGCCCCTGCTTTTTCTAAGCCCCAGCATCTTCCACCCCCACCCAGAAGCCTCCTTCTGGCCAGATCCTGTGTACATCTCTGACCTCTACCTTCCCCTTCTTATTCCTTCTTGGTTCCTTATGGTATCTTTAGCAGCTCTGTGTAGAAATCCATCTTCTTTTGGATGTCCAGGTTCTTGGCAGCCTTGGCAACCCCAGGGATCCCATTCTCTTTAGTTATCCAGCCCTTCTCATTCAGGTAGACGCACCAGGGCTGTTTTCTGGCTTCTCAATAACTAAGAAACCATGTTCCTCGGTATAGGTGAAAGGACCAATGTGGGGCACCCCTGAAACCAGAGACAGCACACCAAACCCAAATTCGTCTGCACCATATCCAGTGCTACTGCTTGAGAGAGAGCCCTCGATAGAGGTTAAGAACAGACGGCCCATGTCTTAAGTTTCCTTTCCACCAGATAAATTGAAATGCAAGGATTTCAAGCACTTAGACCTTAATTAGTGAAAAGTTTTATCACAACATCTGAACAAAATGCCACATTTCAACATCCCCTTCAAACCACCTCACAGAAACAAAAGCCTGAATACCCAAGCACTTGAGATGCTGACCTTGGTACTGCTAAGTAACAAGCGGAGATTACATTGTCTGGGAGTCTTGCTCAAAGTTGCGAGGAAAATCATTCTGTTACACAAAGTTGGGTTGTTTCCCAAGAAAAAAAAGTGAGAGTCCTATTGGCAAAGTAGGAGGCTTTTTGGCTGTGAATTTGAGGAACTAAATATTCCCTAGAGCAAGAACTTGTCAGATGTGTAACCAATAAACAGCATGTACTAGGTGACGCACTAAATTTGACCATTATGTCTCAGTGACACATGGTGATGTAAAAGTCAGTGCCTGAGAAAGGACTGGAAATGATCAGATGGAAATGTCCCTCAGAATGTAAGAGCTGAAACTTGTGTTTATTTGATGATCAAAATGACAGCCCCTCTATCAAAGCATAGTAGACCCATTAATAAACCTGTTAGATTTGAACATTTCCATGAGCAGCTGCTTTTCTTCATTGGTAAGTTAGAAAGCATTAAAAGAAGAGTGTTTGCTATCAGATTAGATACCTTGAGAATTTCCTAATTGCCTTTAGATCTTAACAATATTAGGCAAATAATATGTGTGGCAAGTGCTTCATTGTTTTTTCCAAGTCAATTCCAGTCAAGTCCCCAAATTTAAAAACAAAAACAAAACACTGGAATGGGTAGGTTGCAGCTAGTCCAGACAGTAAAAAGATAAGGCATTGTATGTAGAAACTACTTCATTCATCTTCATTCCATGAGCAATAGATGTCAGTTATACCTCAGATAAATTTTTATCAGTAAGTTTGGTGATAATTTAACTATTTTTCATTGTGCTGTTATTGTTTCCAACAGAAATGTATTGATTTGTGTTGAAGTCATGTGGGAAGCACTATATAAAGCATTGCAGTTATGCCATTCTGAAAACACCAATGGTCTCCACTAATAGTACCTACCTCTATTACTGAGTTTCACTGGATTATTGGGATGATTAAATTAGATGATACATATAAAGTCTTAGGGTAATGCCTGGCTCATAAATGTGAGAGAGTTGTACCTTTTCCAATTATTCTTCTACAGATTGTTGCCAACTTTTAGGCTGTACCTTCTGATGACCACAGTAGATTGCTAAATTAATATTTCTAACAACTCTCTTTTCCCTTATATATTAAGAGACAGCTTGTTTGGACTATTTGTATATTGAAATGAGTATCCCTATAGATAGACTTGTGTTAAGGTCACCCATGTTCGTTTCTTTACCCTAGTCAAGCAAATTTTATCACCCATAATTCTATATCCTTTAAGTTTAACTCATTTCCTAGAAATAAATGTATCTTTGATTCCCAATGCTGTATCTCCCAGTTTTCCCCCATCTCTGTAAGTGTTATCACTGTCTACCCAGTGGCCCAAACCAGAAACCTGAAAGTTATCCCTGATACTGCCCTTTCCTCTCCACCCTAGAGTAGATCCATCATTTCTACTTCAAAAAAAAAAAAAAAAAAATACATCTTAAATCCACCAACTTCCCCTATCCAAGCATTCCTGAGTCAGTTTCTCATTTCCACTCACACTGTATTCCCATTTGGGCTCTACTCAACAAAGTAAATGTTTTGAAACAAAAATCAGACCATGTCTTACTCTGACTTGAAACTCTTCAGTGATCTTTCATCTTGTGCAGAATAAAATCCAAACTCATAATTGTAGTTCATAGCTTTGCTGCCTGACCCCAGGAAGCCCCTCAGTGAGCCCTCTTCCAACCACTCCAGCCTGTTTGTTTCCTAGTACTTATCTCAATGAATAACCATATATTTATTTTTGTCATCACTTAAGTGATGTCAGTTTCCCTCACTGGTCTGTAAGCTCCATGAAGGTAGGGACTTGTCAGTTTTGTTTATCCCTGTATTTCTAGTACTTTGCATAATTTCTGGAACATAGTAGGTGCTCTATAAATGTTTGTCGCATAAATAAATGAATTCATTCCAAATTCAATTGAACCCTTATATTATTTTCTTTTTGGAGAAACATTTTAAAATATTAAAATTGGTCACTATTAATAGGGATTATCTGTGTGCAAGTCATCAGTCCACTTTTAGAGTTTGTGGAGATACTTCTAAGAACTTCATTCTAAAAGCCTTTTAGAATTATATTGCAAAGTCTTTATATAGATCAAACACTATAGGCTGAATGATGAATATTTTTGTTTTGCTATAGATATTTCAAGTTGGGTGCCTTCCTTCCATCCTGTGTACTCTATTAAGATTTTCAGAATGACTACTCCAAATCATAATATTCTTAAAATTAGAGCCCAAATGAAAACAGCAATATTTTTACCTCCTAAAGTTAAAAAAATTAAAGCCATATGTATTAATAGGCATACTTTACATTTCTCTATGAGCAACTATTGAAAATTTTATAGTGGTTTGTGTTTACTAGAAAAACATGTCTGGTACATTTATGAATGGATAACTGTGAGCATGCTTGGTAATAGTGGCTGAATTAATGTGAGGCTACATGTTTCACATGGTGCTATTTATTAGGCATAAAAGGGCATGTTGGTAATTTAACAAAATCACAAAGTTAGTGGGGGAAATAAGAAATATTGAATGGAAGGAAGTGACACTTAAAATCTGTTTTCATTGCATTTTCACATTTTGTTCTTCATTCTTAAACTCATTTCCCTCTAAAAAGAAAGACCATTATATTGGGAAATAATGTGTCTTGAAAACCTGAGCCAGCAGCTTATGATCCGAGTGGTAATGACTTCTGTAATCACTAATGAGGCAATGGACATTGCATATCTCAGCACACTCACTGGGGCCGGCCTCTTGCCTGTTTTACAAAAAGCTGTCATACCAAATTTTTGTCCCGACTCCATGGGCACTTTGATTCCTAAACCTTTCTGAGAAACCTAATCTGAAATCAAAGTCAAGTTTCTCAGATGTAGTCAGACAAGGTCACATTTAAAACAGTCCAGTGAATCTGCAGATCAAAGTTGAAAGGTAATGCCTCCCTCCCAAAATTGGCACAGACTTACCTGCTAGCTTACCTTTCAGTTTCTAACATGCCTTTTTCACCTCTTCCCAATGGACTGGGAAAATGAGAGCTTATCTTCTGGAAAACGGTTGAAGAGTTTTATTCTTAAATCATTTAATGAGGAAATTGAACATAGTTGTGTTTTGGAAATGCACCTTTATCCCAATCAGTGAATCACAAGGCATTTTGTTGAAGAAATATCTCACTATTTCATAGTAGGACTTCTTAAAATCAGAATTTCATGGTAATTTCAGGTTCATGAGCTTTATTTTTGGCTCCAATGATCAGGATTTACCCACACTCTTGAGTGAGCCAAAATGCCACACAGGATTGCTGCTGTAATGCTATGGACATTTTTTTTTCAATGCCACCTTCCTTCCCTATTGAGCCTTGAGATATTATCCAAACTGGCGCTGTAAAAGAGGGGAATGGTAACTCTTGTTAGGCATTGTCTTAACATCTCACAACGCAGGTTTTTTCTCAAACTCCATGTGATTAAAAAACAACAACAACCTTGCCATTGCTTTATATTGCAGTGTTCTGTCTCTTGTGGTCGAGGGCATAAACAACGAAATGTTTACTGCATGGCAAAAGATGGAAGCCATTTAGAAAGTGATTACTGTAAACACCTGGCTAAGCCACATGGGCACAGAAAGTGCCGAGGAGGAAGATGCCCCAAATGGAAAGCTGGCGCTTGGAGTCAGGTGAGCAATGCTTCTCCTCTACTGACTGCTTCCTTACTTTTGGCCACGTGGCTGACACCAGTGTGTTCACTTGTGTTTCTATGCACGGTTTTGGTTTTACTGAGGGGAGCTCGGGGACTGGGAGGGGAGAATCATTACCTAGATAGTCAGGATACTTACTAGCTGTGTGACATTGGGCTTCAGCCTCTGGAGCTTTGGATGATACCTATAATTAGGGGTGGCTGTGAGGGTGAATTCTAAGTGGAAATAGGAGTCAGATGGAGCACAGAGCAGTCCTTTAATACTTCACTGATGGCATTGCATTATCACCACATAGAAAACTACTAATTCAGACTGCACTGAAGCTGACTATGGTCACCTGGCAGAAATTGAGTCTTGGTTTACCTTGGTGGTTCTTGAAGAAAGGGCTATCAACAGAAAGTATTAGAAAATACCTCTGCCCGTTTGCTTATTTACAAAAGGTGAAGGACAGGAGGGAGAGTTCTCTATTATTTTCCAGCTATATGACCTTGGGTAATTTAGTTTTCCTGAGCCTACTACACCTGGCTCTTATGACGACTTAATACAATCATGAATGCCCTGTGCTTTGCAGGGGTCTTGAATCTAGTAGGCTCTCAAGAGTAATATTTTATTTGGGCAAGTGTGATATGTGTATGGGATGGAGAAGGGGGTGAGTGCCCAAGACACTGATTACAGTTAGACTCCACTAATTCTAAACATTTCATAAGCTAGTCAGGAACTGGGTGTGAGTTTCCCTGTTGAACTTGAAACAGGAACTTTAGAAGCTTCTGTTTAATCTATAAACACTGGATATGTGAACTAAAGCCATTCATATCAAATCTTTAGAATAGATCTGGTAACTCTACACTTGCACATTTTCTTAGTTTGGTTGAAGGTGCTAACTTAAAAGTAATAAGGCTCAATTTCTTTTAAAATATTCTGTATTTAATGCTGCTCCTTCTCTCCGCTAATCTGAATCAATGAGGTTTTACTGTATTTCTGGTGCTTCCATGCAGTGGAGAATCATTCAGATGACTCCAGATAATCGATGGGAATCTAGGTTCAAGGTTGGCGGGCTCTAGAATGGATTCTTCCAGAGCCTAGAATCTTGATTCTTAAGGCCCCAAAATAGCTTTGGTCATAGCTACATTAACATGGGGAGGATTTGAGAATCCTCCATTTCAATATGACTAATGGAAAATTCCTTCAGAAACCTGAATGTATTTTCAGTGCCCTGATCTGGCATCAGTGCCCTCCATATCTTCCATCATCAATCCCCAGGACAGTGGCCTCATCCCTCTCAAGGCCTTGATCGTAATGAAACACGGGAGTTTTGTTTGTTTTAATTTAACAATAAGAAAATAAATCTGTACCCAGCCAGAGCTAGTTCCTCCTCTGCCTTCCTTCAGGGAGCATATTCAAGGCAGTATTTCATACCAATCATCCTTCTTAATGTTTTTCTAAGTGATCCTTGTCATCTGTTAACTTCCATCCCTTTTATTTTTTGGAGCTATTTGATTCACGTAAAAGCTCGCAGCTAGCATTACTTAAGATACCATGCTAATTAGCATGTCCTCTTGTGGACTTTCATGATCTGTTACTTTTGTATGTTCCTTGGCCTCTACTTATCTATTTGTATTTACCTCTGAATATTAAGTTCAGAGCACGTAAGTGATGCTCATGTTAAAAGCCAATATTCACAAAGGATAATTAAAAGAATATTTTGGTCTTTATTGGTAAACACAGAGTGAGTTTTAATCCAGCATCATGTGATCTTGATGGGAAGCCTAAAATTGCTTACAAAGCTGAAATGATTAGGTTTAAACCCTGGGGGTTTTTGCCAACATAAGGTAATAGGATTATCAGAATGCCTCCCCAGAAAAAACTGCACCTGTTCAAAATGATTGCTTGGAAAAATCAAGTCACCTTTGTAGAAAATGCAAGTAAACACAGTTATATAATGGTCTGTGGCCAGCCTTATAATGTCCTGATTGGATTTGTAGAAATGAATTATAAAAGCAGGCAAGACAAAGTACTGCATGGGTAAAATTCAATTTGGGTACTTTAGAAGTGTACCTGAAAATAATCAGATCCAGTGGTTAATGGAGAAAGACGGTCTGCATGATTAAGGATTATTGGCTTCCTAATGATCCAGTGGTAAACAAGAATATCCCTAAGGCTGTGATATTAAGCAAGAGTAATGATTGTCCACTTGCAGCAATATTTAGAAGATTTTATATCTGGCCTTTCTGTTTTCTGCCAGTAGTTACAGCCTAGTCATCCTGTCTTCAAGGTAGGAAAAATAACTGGTTTAATTTCTCATCACATCCAAAGGTCTGATGATAATATGATACATAGAATATTGGGATAGAAACTATGATAGCCATGGTAATCTTTACAGTCTCTCCCCCAGTATTGATGTTTTGAGATTTAAAGTGGATATTTCATTTCTGTGTCTTCTGAAATCTTGAATTTGTAAAGAAAATCAGCTTTTCTTGAAGGGGGCGGAATTATCCTTACTAGGGCCTCAAAGGGTTTTTCTCTCTCTGAAAAGGTTACATTTAATTTGTTTGGATATTTTTAATCAAGAGCTAAGGAATGCCTATGAATTTTTAAGACAAAAATTAGCATCAAGTTCTTGATTCAGACTGACAAATGTGAAGACTCTATATTCCCATAATGCAAAAGCGTTTCACAGTAAAACTTTTTTAACGTATACTATCTCTATAGAGTTTTTAAAATAAAGATCAAAAATAAAAAGAATAAATTATCAGATTATAATGAAAGTAACACACCAACACATTCATCACTCATGAGTTCATTCAATGAAGTCATTCATCAGTCCTGAGACGCAGGTCTTTTTCACAGTTCAACACGTTTGTGGTCAGGATGGGCTTCACAAACTATGGAATGTCATGATTTCCTTAACAGCCCTTGTTATCTTTCTTAGTGCTACAAAATATAATGATGTGTCTTGCAATCAGTGTTGTCTTACATTCAATGAAGCATTAAGTTTTAAAAGATCTTCAGTGCTAATGCTGAAATAGAAACTGGCGAATTACATTAGGAATATACCATCCATTCTTGATTAAGACTTTTCTTATAATTACAGTTAGAGCAGCTGGGTTGTGGTATCATTCTGAAGTGTCCTTCAAGTGTTTAATAGAGAAATGTGGCAAATGTGTGACTTGTGTTATTTGAGAAATTAAGGAAGCCATATGCATGTGGTCAGTGAGGAGAACCAGAGTTGCTTTAGTATTTTGTGCTTTTCATTTATTTTGTTTTTATTTGACGCATGAGCATTGATATTGAATTGTCTGAAGACAGGCCTCTCACCCACACCCTCACTGACCTAGTATAAAAGACTGCATCATATTAGCACCAATTTAAAAACTGGGATCACAAATGCACATTCACAGTAGCTATGCTACCTTGTCTAAGACAAATTTTACTTTGTGTTTTTGGTTTTGTTTTCGCTTGAGTTAGGGTGATTATCTCTGTTTTTTGTTTTATTTGTTTATGGAGTATCTGCCTAAAAGGTTTATTGGGAAGTATCAGAGGTATTTTATGTAAAATGCTTAGCCTAGAGCTAAGCTTTGAACTGGGGGTGATTTTGTACCCCACGGAACATTTGGGACTGTCTAGAGTCAGTTTTGTTTGTCACAACTTTGGGGGGAATGAGGAGGAATGCAACTAGCATCTGGTGGGTACAAACCAGGGATGCTGCTAAACTTTCTACAATGCACAGGACAACCCCCACACAAAAAAAGAATTATTTAATTGAGAAACCTCAGTATACTAGCATATACTGTATGCTAGTATAGAAAGCCTAGCATATAGTAAATGCTTAGTAAAAGTTTGTATTATTGTTATTATTATTGCTTATAAAAGTTGGTTTATATAGTTATTTTTCAAACTAATCGCTGCTTTAATGTCATCACCATAATTTCAGCAGTAACCCTGGAAGAAAGTACTTTAAAACTCTTTCTAGGTTTTCAAGTATGTATTATGATTCCCTAAACATCAAAAGTTCCATGGAGATTCTTTCTCTCTATGGAAATAAGCATCAAGTTCCCCTTTTAAGTTGGTGAGTTCTGCATACTAGCATTGCACAGTGGGGAGTAGAGGGAGATGAAACATAGCTCCCAGCTCAGTAGTTCAGAACGAAAAACATCTACTTTCAAACCTGCACGAATAGACTGTGGTGGTGGGATGATGGCTGTGGAGGGAGCACATTAATAGAGGCCCTTCAGAGTTCATTTTCATCTGCAAACAAACTAAAAGGTGTACTGAACAGAACAAGAAAACTTGGATTTACACACACACACACATACCACCACCATCACTGCCTCCAGGGTCACACAGAGGTCTTTCTGATGCTGTTTTATTCATGGGGGTGCCTGCACAAATCTCTCAGAATTCCAAGCAAGCCTGGCTGGCTCTGTATGCAAACTGTTGCCTCCCTTGAGACAGCACAGGAAGAAAAGTGGAACACAGAAAACTAACTCCGATGGAGTGCACCTCATTTTGAGCAAAGATTACTGTGAATGCGTTATTCAGAAAGGCAGGCTTGTACCTTGCTGTGAGCACTTAAGTCATGTAGAAACTTTTGAATGTGGTATTTCAAAGCTGGCTTTGACATCATGAAAATCAGAAGCCAGAATGACATATTGTATAATTGAACCTTCCTGTGTCTTAATTTGTCTTTTGAAAAATTATCAAACACTGTAGGAAGTGATTTTTTAAATGTTGGATACTTATGGCTCTTAGTACCGTGCCTTCATTGAACCATAAGTAATTTTTTCAATTACAATAGCATCAAAAAGAGGTTTCATTTATCTAGTAGCCTGAATAGTCTTATACATTCTAAAAGTCTTTAAATATGTTTTCATATTTCTTTAGGTTGTTAAAACATTATGGGATTCTACATATATTTAAGCCCTATGCCAAACTCAAATTTGTTTACAATATTCTTTCAGTATTTCTATTTGGATATATTGTTCCAGAAATGTGCTCTTTTATATTTAAGACCTCAAATTGAAATAGTCAAAAAAGACTTTTTGGTTGTTGTTTATTGATGATGATAATGTTTGAACATTTCTGTCATTTATGGGGTAACTCTACCATGTTACAGTACATTCTTTTCCAATGTAATCAATAGGAAATATTATTCATGTAGCTCTAATAAGCATTAAATGGCCATTCTCTATAGATAGGGTTATCACTTGTGTTCAGGAACCCTCCCATTACACCCAGGACATAATGACTTTAAAAGTCTGGTTTCTTGTGGGTCACATACTCATTCAATCCAATTAATACAATTGAACCCAAACAATAGTAGCTACGTTGATCCAAAATATTTTCTTCTGTTCAGCTAGCTTTGATGTGAACATATGGTTCTCCTCTCTGGCATAGATTTATCTGAAACAATATGCTTTCCCAAGTTACCTTCTAAATATAATTACCTGTTTTCTTAAAATCTGAAATGGAGAGAAAATTAACATTCAGCAGAATCCATTTGGGTGTGATTCTTGATAGAAAATTTCCATTAATAGCCTCGGAGAAAGTTGAATGATGCTACAGGTTAATTGGAAAATAATTTTTTCAAGTTTGAAAGAGCATGATTCTATTCTTTAAGAAGACTTCCTCCTAGAAATATGGCTTTAATGTATGTTAAGCTTGTTTTCTCAACACCAGACCAATAAATGGGGACGGAGCTATCACAAAATTTGGAACTAATTTTTAATAGCTAAGTGTAATAATATGCCATTCTTTCCAAATGTTGCCTTTAGTTTCTGGCTGTCAAAACCTTAATCAAGACAATAATTCTTGGCCTGGCCATAAGTGAGATTATGAAACCCAGCAATGAGGAAACTATTAAAAAATTAATTTAGAGGAAAGTTAATTGCAGATTTAATATGGTGTTTTGCAACTAGGTCAACAAAATGTTTCAACATGATTAACAATATTTTTCAAGGGCTGAAAACATTAAGCCCGAGGAAATGGTTTTTCCTGTCAGCTTTTATTCTTCATATATTCATCTGAAGTTGTAAATAGACACAAATTCTTTAGTGAATTCTGTGGTTAAAAAAATATTCCCTTATCTCCATGAATAGGAGCAAGAAAAGGAAGAGACTGGAGAAAATAATTCTACTTATAAGGTCCTAAAATCTTCAGTGGTTTACTCTCCTTGGGTTATATTTTTAATCTGCCAAGAAATTCTTCTTGTACAACACTGTCTCTCCAGTTTTCATGAATCTCAAATCCTCCAGGATAGAAATCATTTCAAGTTTTCATTTCTCATGGCAGCACTATTTCTAGGTTGTGCTAAATGCTTCATAATGATTTCTATCAACCTCTTCAATCCTTCAAGAATTTCATTAACTTGAGGGATTCCTCCAAACTTGAGCACCTTCCTCACTCTCCAGCATGGATAAGATAAGCAGTCAGTTTCCCAGTTTAAGACATGATCTGGGATTCCTTTCATTGCAAATTAGAAAGCGATGTGATAGCTATGAAAGTCATTGGATTAGGAGTGCATTCCCCTCCTCTGTGACCCTCGACACCCCCCGCCCCCCCAAAAATAAATGAGCCGAAGCTCCCACTTACCTCCTCTGTCTTCTTAGTGCTCTGTGTCCTGTGGCCGAGGCGTACAGCAGAGGCATGTGGGCTGTCAGATCGGAACACATAAAATAGCCAGAGAGACCGAGTGCAACCCGTACACCAGACCGGAGTCGGAACGCGACTGCCAAGGCCCACGGTGTCCCCTCTACACTTGGAGGGCAGAGGAATGGCAAGAAGTAAGTAGAGCCACGAAGGGGTACCTGCCAGGCATTTCACATGTGTGCCCCTTGCTATCATCATATCTGTTCCCTATAAAGCCAGAGAAGTCATCGAGCACGGTTACAATGCTGGCTCTTTCCCAAAAGGTTCAATGTTAGACTCCCGCGTTCGCTCCAACAAGGGTGGGAGAACTTGTTTTTAAGCAATTCCTATGTCTGTCTGCGTTCCTGAGTGTTCCAAGTCTGGCCGCCTCAAAAAAAAAAAAAAAAAAAAAAGTAACAGGCCATGGGCCAAATGCATTCAGATATCTTTCACAGAAGGAGGGGGAGATAGAAGGAATATTTTAAATATGTCATTTTTGTCCAGATTTGGTCATTCTGTATTTGTTTAAATAGCCACAGGGCAGACTTTAGGTAGAACCCACTCTGTATTTTTCCTCTTTCTATGACTTCGGCTGTCGGGTAGAAGATGGGCATTCATGTGAAACCTTGATTAATTAGTGAAAGATTTCTAACATTAAAAAAAAAAAAAAAAAAAAAAAAAGGAATAGTATCTGAAGAAACTGCTCCGTTGATGGTCCATGCAGAAGTGGACAAGACTTGCTTTTTCCCTGGCTTCAAGTTAATGTTTGGTTAAAGAAAACATTGTGTCCATGGGGAAAAGTTCAGCCAGGGAAGTTTTGTAGGAGGTAACCTCTGTTTCCAGAACAGAAGATTAAATTGTAGAAAAGGTGGGGAAGAATTAGAAAGCAAAACCACATCCACTGATGTTTACATAAAAAACAAAATGCATGCCGTTTGAGGTGCAGAGATAATGAAAGATAAGACAGGAAATCCCCCACCACGAAGAGCTTTTCAGAACACAAAGAAAGGGTATGGTTTGGAGAACAGTTAGACTGTACCCCTGGCACTGTGCTGGGTACTTTTTGTTCATTGCTTCACTTAATCTTTTTAACCACCAGACAAGGTGAGTATTATTATTATCATCATCCCATTTTGCAGGTGAAAAAACTGAGGTTCAGAAAGTCTATGTCATTTGCCCAAGTGTCATATACCTAGCACCTAGCAAGTAGAAGAAGCAAGACTTGATGCTAAGTTTGTTCTGTTAAACCAGTATGAAATACTAGAACTGCATTCTTTAGCCCATTGAGATTCAGCCACCCATCCCTGTCTTCCCCTTCCCTCGCTTCCTCATGGATTACTTCCATTATTTGCAGTAATTTCTTTTCTTTGGGAAACTCACCCTCTCCATCTACTCAGTCTTTTTGCTGTTTTCCTTCTTTACTTTTATATTCCCACCAGACAGTGGCAGGGAGGAATTCCTAAAGCAGTTACATTTCAGATTTACAGCTCTTGAACCACATGAGTTATTTGGAACCCTAGAGATCATAAAATTCTACAGACTCGGTTCATATCCCAGCGCTGCCACACATTAGCCAAGGGACTTGGAGCAAGGATTTTTGATTTCTCTGAGCCTTGGATTATCCATCTGTAGAATGGGGATAAAATAACTTTGCAGAGTTGTTCTGAGAAAACTGGAGATAATAGTGTTATCTATTACCAATTACGGTTTGGGGATTGGCAATGTCAGATATAGAAGGAAGAGGAGACTCCCTCATCTGTCTCTCTCTCCCCCTCAGTATGACCTCTTGATTCTCTTTGTTTCAGACCTACCATGGCCTACTCTCTCCATCTCCCTCTTTGTGTCATGCTAAACCCGATCCTGCTCCAAGGAGCAGAAAGTAAGAGAGTGTTCAGAAATGAGTCTAAGCTGACTGTTCGTGCTTTAGCCAGTTTTTGAAAATGCTAGAGACAATCATGAAAATGCAGACTCTGTTTACAATTCCTTTTGCATCCCAAAGAATAGAAAAACCTTGCCACATGTGCACTGAAGAAATTCTTCTCTGATCATGCAAAATATGCCTAAAATTTACTTCTTTGCATGTGTCGTGCAGATGGGTTTTTTTAAAACCTTACTCAAATATTGCTGTTAAACTCTGTGGAAGAATACAAGGCCTCAGGAGACAGCCTGGCCTGGACCTCTATATCAGATATAGAGATATAGAGATACTCTATATCATAGGAGTATCTCCTATGATATTCCTATGGTGTCCTATAGGAGGCCTGTCATTGGCAAAGTGATGCCCAGGGCAGCTGGAGGTGGGGAGAAACCTCACCAAAAGTTTTCATGTTTCCCATATATGCAAGGCCTGCTGACAGCCTGCTCAGAAGGTCTCTGCAGCAGCAAGAATGAGAGTGAAGGATGACAGTAACTGGGCAATTACCTTAATTGATCAAATCAGGAAAAGGGTGGCCACGCCTCCTGTTTGCCTGGGGTAGTCCTCGTGTAATTATTAATTGTTCCTACTTTTATGATCAAAAGCGCGCTTGTTCAACAGTAAGTTGGGTGGTCACTTGGTAAGACAGCACCCTTCAGGCTCCCCTAAATCACAGCCCTCATCTCCTTTCTTGCTCCCACCTCGTCTCACATCCATTCATTCAGCTACCGTTTTACGTGATATCCACTGATGCAGGCACAGGTTTCCACTTTTCTCCCACACCTAGTGTCGTCTTGACCTGAGGTCAGAGAGTGTGCCACAGGGGCAGCCTCTCAGCCCACTGAATGGGATGTGTAGGAGCCCCCCATTACAGGATACCCCTTCTTTCTTAGCAGTCCTTGGTCACCACCTCAGAACTCTTGTTTGCTTGAGTGTGCACTTTGCCTTTTGCTTCCCCTTTTAATAGTCCCCTATGTGAACTACTAAAACCCACCAGTTTGTTGGCAAGGTGTATTTCCTGCTAGGTCTGTGGGATATGGCACCATCCTCTTTTTGAGAAATAATCCAGGCATCTGCCTAGAGAAGCACAGTTTCTGCACCCTCACCATGGCGTGGTCATCAGGGATGTTCTGTACAACCACACAGGTTGTACACTGCACAACTTTGAGGGGTGCCTTTTTTATCAGCTACAATGTGAGGAGCATCCCCTAGACTTGTATAGTACAATGGCCCTAATACTGATGATAATAAAAATAATAAAGCTTGTTGTTTACTAAGCTACAAACCAGGCACTATGTTGAGTATTTTCACATGAAGTACTTCTTTTAAGCCCTTTCCATAACTCTCTGATGTAGAATTTATATTTTTATCCTCATTTAATAGGGGCAACTTGGGGCTTAGGTAGTATGGCTGGAATTGGAAGCCTAGAAGCTTGTCCTCTGACACCTACACACTGAATCATTATCTTCACTAATCCCATGCCAACATACACCTAAAGTGAATTATTTTATTTTCCTCTCAATGACTTGCCACGCCTCTTACTGGAGAGTTGCTATCCAAGTGTATTCCCTTTACTGGGTTATAATACCTACCCCTTCTAAAAAGGAGATTCTTGATCTAGTTGGCTATCAGACTTTAAGCCATGTCACCGGGTGAGTCTTGATGATGTTGGAGCCCCTCAGTGGACTTGCCCTGTTCATTGTGAGGCCCATTGGTTGTTCAGGGGCAAGTGGCATCAGGATGCCTTCTTGATACCATGAGAGTAGAGCCCAGACTTTCAGATATAGGGCAAAATAATTGGACAAGAGAAAAATGCTGTATCCACACATCCACATCTCATTTTGTTTACACCCTAGAAACAACATGTTGTAAGCAAAATTCTATTCAATGTGTGGCTCTGAAAAGTTGACTCTGAATTTCTAGACTTCACTTAGCTCATCTGCAAAATGGGAATTATATGGCAGACTTAGCTCAAGGGTCACAGTGAGGATTTGGTGAGATGACATGATTCGACATGGTGACTAGCACATTTTAAGTCTTCCCAAAGTAGACCTCTTTTTAGTACAGTGGCCTTCCGATGGAGGTTTCTGGTGATGACAGCAGTTTGGCTCAGCCTACACCTTATGATGTTGGGCTTCTAAATATCACCTGCCAGCTTCAGGTGAATAATTTGTCCTCACAGTGGTCAGTTTTAGCCACTTTAGAATTATAATGCTCATGAGGCTGTTTGGGAGAAAAATGTTTAAAAAGACTTTTTAATTCTTTTGAGAATTATTATCACAAAGGATTAACTTGTTAGTAATATTACACTCTGACATATAAATTCACTTAGAGCAGCAGAGGTCCTTCTGATCAAATTTGAATTGTGATTGTATAGGGCTATACATCTGCAGCATTGAGGAATAGATCTCACAGGTCCTGCACATGTTCTTTTTCCCTTTTATCTGGAATACTCTCTTCCCTTGTGGTAACTCTTCATCATAAGACCACCTTGCTCTGACCTTCACCTCAGTCACCCTGTCTCATCCTTCAGGCCTCAACCTAGGTGTCACTTCCTCTCAGAAGCTTTGCCAATCACACCACCCCACTAAATCTGAGTCAGGTACTCCTCCACTCAGCTCTCACAGCATCCTCAAATTACTGTATTCTGGCAGTTAGCACCCAGAATTTTCATTGCCTGTTTTCCTCATCTATATTATCAGTTATTTAAGGTCAGGAAGCTTGTTCACCAGAATCTTCTCTATGGTACCTACAGCATCAAAGACACCTGTTGAATGAATGAATCTGCGAATGAATGGAGGAACAAAATAATGGATGGCTGGAAGGAAAGAAGAAAGGAAGGGAGGGAGAAAGGAAGGAGGGAAAGATGGAAGCAAAGAAGGAATGAGGAAGGGAGGAAGGGAGGGAGGGAGGGAGGGAGGAGGGAAAGAAGGAAGGAAGGAAGGAAGGAAGGAAAGAAGGAAGGAAGGGAGGGAGGGAGGGAGGGAGGAAGGGATAATAACATAGAACAGTGCCTGCTAATTGATGGACTTTCATCTTTCACTCTATAGAATAAAGGCATTTTAAAATGACTTTTAGAACATGAAGCAGGCTGGACGCAGTGGCTCATGCCTGTAATCCCAGCACTTTGGGAGGCCAAGGAGGGAGGATCATTGAGCCCCGGAGTTTGAGACCAGTCTAGGCAACATAGTGAGACTCCATATCTACAAGAAAATAGAAAAAATTAGCCGAGTATGGTGGCATGGACCTGTAGTTCCAGCTACTTGCGAGGCTGAGGTGAGAGGATTGCTTAAGCTCAGAAGGTCAAGGCTGCAGTGAGCTGTGATCGGGCCACTGCACTACAGCCTGGGTGACAGAGCAAGACCTTGTGTCAAAAAAATTAAAAATTAAAAAAAAGCACAAACTCTGTTTTTCCTGTAAGAACAGCTGTTTTATTTTTTGTCACAATGCTACAGACAAGCTGTGGCTCAGATATGTCTGACCGTTGCAGAACTACTCACCTCATTGCTGTTTGGTACAGTATGGGGACTTGGGCAACTCTGATACATACTTGGATTCTGAGGACTTTTAGTAAGATCAGCTGTAGAATGATTCCCAAGTTCATCTCATTAACACAGAAAAGTTAGAAATGAGCAGCAGGTCCTTGGTCAGTTGATTTCAAAGATTTTCCTGAAGTTAACAGTAGGGAATGGCCAGGTTTTGATGTGCGCACAGAGCCAGATACGAACTCTTTATTGCTGATTTTATTAATTTGTTGAACAAACATTTATCAATCACTTGTGAAGTTCCAGGTGTTAGGCATTAGGGATGCTCTAAAAATCTCAAACCACACATAATCTGCTCTGAAAACCCCAAAATGCTGTGGTCATTCTCCTCCCCACCTTCACCACCCATGCCATTTCTCACTTCCAGCCACCATGCATGCTGAGCCCCTCCTGAGAATGTCCTCTTCCCCTCCTTGCCTGGTGAACTGATGTCCTCCGTCATTCCTCCTGCTCATCTGCTGCTACCTGGGCCCCACTTTGCAGCATCATGGGAATTGCCCTGTTGTTTTTCCTCTTCTCTCCTTGGTGGCTTCTTACTCAGTTACACACTCTGTTACGAAACCCATATCTGCTTACACAACTGCACAAGGTAGCCCTAGGTGTTAAACCCCAAGGGTCACCAGGTAGCCAGCTGAGCTAACACCTGAGACCCCAAGCTGGGAATAGCCGCCACCCTGGGTGTTCTAACAGGGAAAGAGGCAGAGTAGGAAGCCATGGGGGCTGCCTCCCGGGCCCCAGCATAGACCTTGGCTCATTATAAAATCGTGATTGAACTAATGAATGACTTTAAAGTTACAAAGTGTCTCCATAGTGTTATTTCTGCCTCCTTCTCCCCACTCCACCCCCTAGCAAATATATACTATTTGGGAGCAAAAATGTCTAAATTCTATATACCTGACTTTAAAATGAGCTTTGAAGTAAGGACTGCTTTTTTTGTTGTTGCCATTTAAAGCAACGCTAGATAAACTGATTTTTCATTGCTGCTTCTCATAACATAAAAACCCAGGAACCCTGTGGTTCTGTGAGTTGCCATCCATACACTGTGCAACAATGGTAACCCGGCACTAGAGAATACAAGGTCTTTCATCCATGGAGAAAATCAACAACCTTAAAAGATAGAGCCTGTGAATATCTAGTGGTTTTCTTCCCCCCATGGTTAGGGAATTGCACCAAAAGATATATTTGAAAGTGTAAAGCAACTTGATTATAATCTTTAAGCAAAGAAAATTTCTACCCGTTGCATTAAATGATCCTTTATAGACCATCACTCTGTGGCCAACCTACCTGGCTGAATAAAATACCACCTTCAGGGTTTACTTTAGGTCTTCCTCACCTGCAAATTTGGAAAAGTTCTTTTCCCCCTGTTAATTTCAGCACATTGAAAGGCACATGTAGCTTGCAGAACAATGGGCGAGCTGCCCGATTTAGTCCAGCACTGTGATTATTTTCTTTCTGAATTATAGTGTGTAATGAAATGCAAGGAGGCTGGTGGCGTTGCTCATGCTAGCGATTTTTCTAAAAGTCATACTGAAATTAGAGAAAACCTTTTGGAAATTAAAATGAGGCTAATTTAACTTTCCAACTGTTTTTCAGAACTTCTAGATCATATTCCAGGACAGGGAAAAGAGTCATAAATCCTAGAGGGTTGAGGGGGAAGCCATATTATAAAAAGTTGATAAAACCTGATAGCAAGGGCTGGATTTGTTTTCTGATTACCCAGCCCCCATACCCTAGTTAGGATTTAAGATTCCAGGAGAAAACCCTTGCCATGTGATTTTCAGATCTGCTGTTGACTAATTAGGAAACCCTGGGCAGGTCACTTATTAGTTTAATTTTTAATTTTTAATTTCGTAAAAGTTATATTCAAGGTAAATTTTTCCAGCTCCCTTTTTCACCATTGGCAAAATAGTTTTTATGGTAGTTAACCATTCTTTAAGACTGAGAGAGAAATGCTTAACAAGCATAAAGTATTTAAGAATCATTGTATTTCTGCTCTGAACTGTTACTTATTGACGCAGATTAAAGCTTTGTGGATTAGTGAAAACAAAAGAGGATACTGGAAGATTTAGTCCAGGTTTAGCTGTGCAATAATTAGGATCTTCTCAGAGTCACCTAAGTCCTAATTTTCTAAGGAATTACTTTTTCTATGGGTAGTTAAGTATTTGCATATATCTACACATCACGAATTAACTTTTTCTTTTCTTTTTTAACATTCAGTGGCCCTCTATCTAACTTTTTTAATGAAGAAAAAAATGTTATCACTTTGCAGTAGTTCCCAGTATACTCTAGGGGAATAGAAAAACCCCAAAACCACTGAGCTAGGGATGAGCTGGGGAACTGGGCTCAGCCGGCCTCCTGCACTAATTTGAAGTGATTCTGCTCCTCCATGTTCACCTCACAGTGGTTTCAAGTTATGTTTATGCTCCAGAAAAATGAAGAGTGACTCCATATTCTAGATATTGAGGTTTACTCCCAAGCAGCAGAAATTTTGAGTTAAGTTTGCAAGTGACAAGGGGCTACCAGGAAATGCCAGCATATCCCTTCTCCTTCCTAAAGGATCAGGATAGCTCACGAAAGACACAGGTCATACTATATGACCCAGCAATTGCATTCCCAAGTATATATACCCAAAAGAATGGAAAATAGGTGTTTAAATGTGTACATGAATGTTCATAGCGGCACTATTTACAATAGCCAAATGAGAAACAACCCATATATCATCAACTGAGGAATGGATAAACAAAATGTGGTATATTCATACAATAGAATATTATTCAGCCTTAAAAAGGGATGAAGTATTAATACATGCTGCAGTATGGAAGAACCCTGAAAACATTAAGGGAGAGAAGTCAGGGAGAGAAGAAGGCCACATATTGGATGATTCCATATATGTGAAATACCCAGAATAGGCAAATCTACAGAGACAAAAAGCAGATTGGGGGTTGCTAGGGGCTGCAGGAAGGAAAGAATGGGGAGTGACTGCTTAATGGGCACAGGGCTTCCTTTTGCAGTGATGAAATATTCTGGAACTAGATGGGGTGATGGTTGCACCATATTGCAGATGTACTAAATGCCACTGAATTGTACACCTGTGATAGTTAAAATGGTGCATCTTATATTTTGTGTATTTTATCACCAAAAAACAAAAAAAAAAGGCATGGGGCATATCATAGAAGACATTTCTGAATGAAGCTGAGTTCCAAACACAAGTGCCTTTGAGGCAAGGCAGGTGCTAAAAGGAAAGGCTGCCCATTAGATGAAAAAGAGAGGTGGGGTCTGTGGTTCTCCGTAAAGATACTAAAATTAGACATTTAAAAAGACAGTGTGCTAGCTGGGCATGATGGCTCACGCCTGTAATCCCAGCACTTTGGGAGGCCAAGGCAGGAGGATCCCTTGAACCCAGGAGTTCAAGACCAACCTGGGCAACGTAGTGAGACTCATCCTACAAAATATTAAAAAATTAGCTGGGCATGGTGGCTCATGCCTGTAGTCTCAGCTACTTGGGACTAAAATGTGGGAGGATGGGTTGAGCCAGGGAAGTTGAGGCTATAGCAAACTGTGATCACACCACTGCACTCCAACCTGGACAACAGAGGGAGACTTTGTCCCAATGAAAAAAAAAAGAAAAGAAAGAAAAGAAAAGAAAAGACAACATTCTAACCACACAACAAAAATCACAGTTGTTAGATAAGCCCTTTGCCAACAAGATATTCAATCCCTGGCCTAAAAGAAACTGCAGCAGTCTTTGGTACAGTTTTCAGTTAGCTCACTGGGGCTTCCCAGTGTAGTCAAGAGTCTTGAAATGTTGGGGTGACACAGAAGCTTTAGATACAATAGGCCTTCAGTGACCTTTAGAACACAGGGCACTAAGGATAAACTTCAGGGGTAGGGTTTGCTGTTGGTTAAAGCAAAACAAATAAGAATCTGTGGATGCAATGGAGATTATCCTAGAATGATGCAATGGAGATTATCCTAGAATGAAACATACCACTTGCTCTGTAATCATCCCTTGACTTATGGGAATAAACATAGCTGTCCCATCTACCTCACAAAGAGACGTGTGACCTGGGGCAAGTAACTTAGGCTCTCAAAGTCCCATTTTCTTCATGTGGAAAATGGAATTACAGTAATTGTTAACTCTCGCTACCTAACTGTCTTCTTTGTTGTCTGCCTTTGCTACTAACATATAAGCTCCTCTCTGAAAACAGGGAATGTGCCATTTGTGTGCACTCTTGTTCACCCAGGAGCTGTCACAGGGCCTGACACCTAGTAGGAACTTAGTGAATATTTGCAGAATGATGTGGGATGAGAGCAGTTCCTCTGGAGAAGAAAAGGCACCTGGGGCCACAGGAAAGCCCTCTTCAAATAGCTGGAGGAGATTACTTGTGAGAGCTGAAACTTTCCATTAGGCTTCCCTGGAATAGAAAACCAGGACAAGGGCCTGGAACATACAAAGAGATTTGTTTGATTCCATGTTATGAAATGAGACGGCTACCTGGGCAGGTACTGATGTCCCTGACCCTGGAGGTATTTAGACACCAGTTTGGTAAACATTTGGCCATAAGTGTTAAAGCAAGTCACTTGTGAGTAGGGGTTCCAAGTAAATAGGATTTAAGGTCCTTTCTAAACTGAGATTGACTCATTTATACTTTCGTTCCTTCCTTTAGACAGCCTGGTGGTGAACGCCAGGAACAGAGTTGTTAGGTAACTGGAGTAAAATGAAGAGTTCTCGGCCAGGCGCGGTGGCTCATGCCTGTAATCCCAGCACTTTGGGAGGCCGAGGCAGGCAGATCACTAGGTCAGGAGATTGAGACCATCCTGGCTAACACGGTGAAACCCCGTCTCTACTAAAAATACAAAAAAATTAGCCTGGCATGGTGGTGGGCACCTGTAGTCCCAGCTACTCAGGAGGATGAGGCAAGAGAATGGCGTGAACCCGGAAGGCGGAGCTTGCAGTGAGCCGAGATCGCAACACTGCACTCCAGCCTGGGTGACAGAGCGAGACTTCATCTCAAAAAAAAAAAAAAAAAGAGGAGTTCTCTGGCAATCCCTGCCCTCAGGGCTCTTATGATCTTAAAGGCTATATAGACAGGTAAACACATAATTACAGTCATAGGATATAAAGAACTATGGTTTATTCTTCCCTTTTGTTTGTCTTTAACAGTGCACCAAAACCTGCGGCGAAGGCTCCAGGTACCGCAAGGTGGTGTGTGTGGATGACAGCAAAAATGAGGTGCATGGTGCACACTGTGACGTGAGCAAGCGGCCGGCGGACCACGAAAGCTGTAGTTTGCAACCCTGCGAGTATGTCTGGATCACAGGAGAATGGTCAGAGGTACCGTCCTGGGGACTGTAACTGTGGTCGGCTCAGCCATGGCCTAAGAGCAGCAGAGGGATGAGTGCAGGAATGTGGGAGACTTGAGGCTACCTGCCCGATCTGCCACTGTGAACTGTGTGTTTTCTGACAAGTCCTCAGCCTTCCCAAACTGGAATTCCTTGTATGCAAAGTGGGAGAGATGTATGAGATGGTCTCTGAGTCCCTTCAGGTCACATTCTGTGATTTACCTTGATGTCCTATTGGCATAAAGAAGAAATTATTGCAGGGGCTGCAAACTCATAGGATGCTTTGAGGTGCCTGAAGACAGTTAAGTATAAGAAAATATTGTAGTGCCAGGGATACAAAAGGGAGAGGTGGTGACTGTGACAAACTAGCATATGCTGTGTGAAGGAAGCAGAATCTCTTTCACTCCAGCTGTGGCCATGCAGAAATGTGGTCTAGCGTTACCAGACCTGATTTCTCAAAAGAGGCTAAAAATCTGGACTAGTATGTGAGATTTCCTAACTTGAAAATGGGGGCTCAAATTTTTGGTTTTAAAATGTTGTAAGGGGCAAACAAACCCTTTCATGAACCAGATGTGTTTTGCCTGTTTAACAAACAGCTTCAGAGGAACAAAATAATTTTCTATAATATCCAAAGTATCTCAAGTACCATTTTTTTCATATATCCTCCTGCACACAATGCTTATCTAGATCCTTTTTATTGGTAATAAACCAATAGTAATTATAGCATGATTATATTATTTTCAAACATCATAATATGTTCATGTCTATATGAGAGATCTATAGCGTTCAAACCAGTTGTCATTTGCACAAAAGTATTTAGAGCTTTGAAAGGGAGGCATCTGGACTCACAGTAAAGGTACTGAAAATTGTTAGGTAATATGATTGCTGCCACTGGGTCTCTTCAAAGTTTGACAGGGCAGCAATTTCACATGTTAATGAGATGAATATTTGCATTTAGATGATGTGTGTGTTGGGTGTTGAATTGCTTCCTGCACTAAAGCTGATCCCAAAGTCTTTTCTAATTATCTCTTCCTATCCTTTATTCCTGTGAATTTTGTCCTTCGAGGAGGCATTTGGCAGTGTCTGGAGACAGTTTGGTTGTGACAACTGGGGAAAGGGGACCCTACTGGCCAGGGTTGGAAGGTGAAGGCCAGGGATAGGGCTAAACATCTGATAGTGCACAGCGCAGCCCTCACAATACAGAATTATCTGGCCCAAATGTCAGTGGTGCTGAGGCTGGGAAACCCTGCTTGACCCCAACCTTGCATCTTCTTGGTATGCCCTGAATAGTACCGTATGCCCTTAGAGAGTGAAGAGGAGACATGGTTCTGATCTTTAGGAAATTGATTTGCTCTTGGCCAGCCAGGAACATGTGGAATCCAAATGAGTGTTCAGAATAGTTCTTGACATTGGGTTTGAGGCATAGGTTCCAACCCATCCAGATCCCAACGCAGGGGGATCTCACCTTTCACCTGGCCAAGACTGACCTCTTAATCTTATCTCCTGTGTAGTACTTTTGTTATGCTGAAAGAGTTTTGATCTCTTTCTAAGACTTGAGTCAAATTACTCCTATAGCTTTAATATAACCGTAACCCCCAAAAGATGAGACAGGGAGAAGATTGAAAAGAAAAAAGGAAGCCTTCCACATTTCTGTAAATTCACAGGTGTATCATGAATTGAAAAGTCTGAAAATTTATGGGCAACAACTAGAGGGCTGGAAACAGTATTTAGTATAGATACAAGGACCATAGGGAAAGAAGCCTGCAACGAGGGGAGAGGGGCCGAAAGGGACTGGCACCAGCTTTCTCTCTAGAAAAGAAGACATACCTTCTCTCTGGGACCTCTATTGCCTGGAGGCCTCTTTGTATGTTTTTCTCTGAGCTCTGCTCCACCTGAATTGGAGGAGGCCCGAGCTAGACTCGCAAAGAAGAGCTCTGTCAGTCCTGATTGACACATGCATTTTCTAGTGGGGACTGAAGTGTACAGCTCATGCAGGGAGCTCACACTCTTACTGTTTTGCTTTGCTGTTATTTTCAATTTAGAAAAGTAATACATGCTCATGTGGAACCAAGCACATACATCAAGGCATGCAGAGTCTACAGTATGAGCTTCTCTCTGAAATGGTTTGAGGAAACCAGCAGCAGTCAACATTTTCACAATGCTGGTATCAGCTGGCTGAGAGCATCTCTTCTTGCCAGCTTCTTTACAGAGATGTGGAGGCCTCTACATTTAGCCTGACCATATTTGGGGCTCAATTTCATCAGCAAATGCCTGTCACCCACTGGGCTCCCCCTCCACGTAGATAGCTAGGGGACTGCTTTTGCTCCTGGTTTGTAGGGGTCAAGAGTCTCATTCCTTGCCTCTCTCAAACACACAACTTTGTTTAAGTTAGTATGGACTGATGTCAATGCATGCAAGCACTGGGTTAGACACTAAGATTACCCACAGCTTGGACAGAGTTTGTTAGCCATCTGCACGAAACACCCCGGGCTTACACTTTCCTGGCCTGGTGTTAACTTGGCCTTCAAACATTTGAACAGCAGCAGCCAAAGAAGGAAGAAATGTACACAGAGCATTTCTATGTCTCGAGCCAACTGGAAGGGAAGGCCCAGGGATGCTCTGCATGCCTCTAGCCGGACTTGTTCTCTCCTGCCTCTGGGATTTCTTCAAGGAGAGCCTTTTCCCTGGAAAAGTTGCAGGAGAAGAAAGCCATGTGACTAAAAGCAGGAGGAGACATTAGGGCAGAGCAAACACTGTGGCTTCTAACTGCCCTTGAGAATTGATGAAAGCTGTGGTCCCTTACCCCAGAAAAAGCATAACACACCACATGTAGTATACTGTTTTGGGGTGTTTATCCCACCCTCAGCCAAGAACCTTAAGTCTAGAGAATACTGGCGTTCTACCCCAAGTTTATGAAGCACGTTTACAAAAGATGACCAGTTATTTGATGCCATTGTCTAAAAATATCATCAAAACTAAATTAATTGTAACTTAGTTTTATTTTTTAAATACAAAACAATAAAAAAAAATTTAACTAAGGAGGTTGAATGTTGGGACACTATAACAATGTGTATTTCTTCTCCATTTCTGTATTGATTGAGTATGTTTAAATGCCATCGAGTTAGGATAGAAGAGTACAGATGAGGGCATGATATAGAGCAAGAGGTAGAAAAGCAGAAAGGTAACATGCCAGTCAACATCTATAGCCTAGCCGGGTGTGGTGGCGTGCACCTGTAATCCCAACTACTTGGGAGGCTGAGGCATGAGAATCACTTGAACCTGGCAGGCAGAGGTTGCAGTGAGCAGAGATCATATCACTGCACTCCAGCCTGGACAACAGAGTGAGATGCAATCTCAAAAAAAAAAAAAAAATCTATAGCCAAGGAGAGAGAGGGGAGAAGGAAATTAAATGGAGAGCAGGTAGGAAAGCAAACAGCACCAAGGAGGGAAGGAAAACAGTCCCAGAGTCCCCTTTGGCTCAGTGCTTGGATTTCACACTCAAAATGCCAACTCACGGGTCAGCTGCTGTCTCCTCTTCCCTCCCAATTTGGTGGTCATCATAGATTTAGAAAAGAGCAGTTTGCCAACCTGTGCAGTTGGGCTGAAGATGCAAACCAAATGAATGACAGCTGGAGCACCTCCCCCTCCTCCTCCCCTCAAAACCTCCAGAAGGGGCTTGAGGGATCCCCACCTGCAGTGGAGGCTGAGAAGATGCCAGTGGAAGCACCAGATCCCCAAGGCACCCTGTAGGGTTGCCTGTCTCCTGTGTGCTCAGGGCCTGCCGCTTGAAATGAATAAATAAGCTAATGAAGTGGGAGCTTTCTGCAGCATAGTCACACGGTCAGCGCTCGGTGTGGAGGTCAGGGGCCTATTGTGGGCTGCCCCAGGAACTGCTCGAACCTCTCCTCTCAACCCCTGTCTTTGCAGTGCTCAGTGACCTGTGGAAAAGGCTACAAACAAAGGCTTGTCTCATGCAGCGAGATTTACACCGGGAAGGAGAATTATGAATACAGCTACCAAACCACTGTCAACTGCCCGGGCACGCAGCCCCCCAGTGTTCACCCCTGTTACCTGAGGGAGTGCCCTGTCTCGGCCACCTGGAGAGTTGGCAACTGGGGAAGTGTAAGTAGAAGACTGAGCGCTCAAATCTGAAAACCCTTGGATCTCAACCCCGTATTAAACATGTCCTGCCTAACCCACTCTCTTTAGTAACTCTACTTCCGGGAGAGACTCTGGAGTTAGCAACTTGAAATGGGCTGACAGGGATCAAAGGGACTTCTTTCTGTTTACCAAGGTGGCTTGGTGCTTAGAACATGGGCTCTGAAGCCAGACAGTCTGGATCTGAACCCTGGTTCTGCCACTTCCCAGGTGAACAACCTTGGGCAAGTTGCAAAACTTTTGTGTCTCAGTTTTCTCATCTGCAAAACTGGTGGTTGTGAAGATGAAATGAGTTTACACAGGTTGAGCATCCCTAGTCCAGAAATCCAAAATGCTGGAAAATCCAAACGTGTTTTAGTGCCAATATGACACTGTAATGAAATGCTCCTTGGAGCATCTTGAGTTTCAGAAGTTCAGATTAGGGATATCCAACTAGTAATACTGCAAATATTCCAAAATCTGAAAAAAAAAAAAAATCTGAAATGCAAAATACTTCTGGTCCCCAGCACTTCCAATAGACCTGTATATATAAAGCATTTAGGTTATAATGGCAAATATTTTGTGTATATTTTACAGCAAATTTTTTTTTTAAAAAAGCACTTAAAATCTGATACTGATAAGAGTTACGGAAGGAGTAGTTACTGTTGCTTATGTTGTTAAGAAGTCTGTATGTTCTAGTGCTTCTGTGTAAGAAATACTTCATTGCATTGGGGTACAACAAGGCAGAATATTTTAAATTGGGACTGCCCTGGAAGACTGTCACAGCCCCCCTGGCTCTGCACCAGGCAGCTCTTAGTCTGGAAAACTGGTCAGGCAGCCAGGCACGATAGCTCACGCCTGTAATCCCAGCACTTCGAGAGGCCGAGGTGGGCGGACCATGAGATCAGCAGATCGAGACCAGCCTGGCCATCATGGTGAAATCCTGTCTCTACTTAAAATACAAAATTTTTAAAATTATTATTATACTTTAAGTTCTAGGGTACATGTGTACAGCGTGCAGGTTTGTTACATATGTATACATGTGCCATGTTGGTGTGCTGCACCCATTAACTCATCATTTACATTAGGTATATCTCCTAATGCTATCCCTCCCACCTCCCCCCAGCCCACGATAGGCCCCAGTGTGTGATGTTCCCCACCCTGTATCCAAGTGTTCTCATTGTTCAGTTCCCACCTATGAGTGAGAACATTTGATGTTTGGTTTTCTGTCCTTGCGATAGTTTGCTCAGAATGATGGTTTCTAGCTTCATCCATGTCCCTACAAAGGACATGAACTCATCCTTTTTTATGGCTACATAGTATTCCATGGTGTAAATGTGCCACATTTTCTTAATCTGGTCTATCATTGATGGACATTTGAGTTGGTTCCAAGTCTTTGCTATTGTGAATGGTGCCGCAATAAACATACGTGTGCATGTGTCTTTATAGCAGCGTGATTTATAATCCTTTGAGTATATACCCAGTAATGGAATGGCTGGGTCAAATGGTATTTCTAGTTCTAGATCCTTGAGGAATCACCACACAGTCTTCCACAATGGTTGAACTAGTTTATAGTCCCACCAACAGTGTAAAACTGTTCCTATTTCTCCACATTCTCTCCAGCACCTGTTGTTTCCTGACTTCTTAGTGATCGCCATTCTAGCTGGTGTGAGATGGTATCTCATTGTGGTTTTGATTTTGCATTTCTCTGATGGCTCGTGATGATGAGCATTTTTTCATGTGTCTGTTGGCTGCATAAATGTCTTCTTTTGAGAAGTGTCTGTTCCATCCTTCACCAACTTTTGGGGTTGTTTATTTCTTGTGAATTTGTTTGAGTTCTTTGTAGATTCTGGATATTAGCCCTTTGTCAGATGGGTAGATTGAAAAAATTTTCTCCCATTCTGTAGGTTGCCTGTTCACTCTGATGGTAGTTTCTTTTGCTGTGCAGAAGCTCTTTAGTTTAATTAGATCCCATTTGTCAATTTTGACTTTTGTTGCCATTGCTTTTGGTGTTTTAGTCATGAAGTCCTTGCCCATGCCTATGTCCTGAATGGTATTGCCTAGGTTTTCTTCTAGGGTTTTTATGGTTTTAGGTTTGACATTTAAGTCTTTAATCCATCTTGAATTAATTTTTGTATAAGGTGTAAGGAAGGGATCCAGTTTCAGCTTTGTACATATGGCTAGCCAGTTTTCCCAGCACCATTTATTAAATAGGGACTCCTTCCCCATTGCTTGTTTTTGTCAGGTTTGTCAAAGATCAGATGGGTGTAGATGTGTAGTATTATTTCTGAGGGCTCTGTTCTGTTCCATTGCTCTATATCTCTGTTTTGGTACCAGTACCATGCTGTTTTGGTTACTGTAGGCTTGTAGTACAGTTTGAAGTCAGGTAGCGTGATGCCTCCAGCTTTATTCTTTTTGCTTAGGATTGTCTTGGCAATGCGGGCTCTTTTTTGGTTCCATGTGAACTTTAAAGTAGTTTTTTCCAATTCTGTCAAGAAAGTCATTGGTAGCTTGATGGGGATGGCATTGAATCTAAAAATTGCCTTGAGCAGTATGGCCATTTTCACGATATTGATTCTTCCTATTCATGAGTATGGAATGTTCTTCCGTTTGTTTGTGTCCTCTTTTATTTCATTGAGCAGTGGTTTGTAGTTCTCCTTGAAGAGGTCCTTTACATCCCTTGTAAGTTGGATTCCTAGGTATTTTATTCTCTTTGAAGCAATTGTGAATGGGAGTTCACTCATGATTTGGCTCTCTGTTTGTCTGTTATTGGTATATAGGAATGCTTGTGATTTTTGCACATTGATTTTGTATCCTGAGATTTCACTGAAGTTGCTTATGAGCTTAAAGAGATTTTAGGGTGAGACATACAATCATGTCATCTGCAAACAGGGACAATTTGACTTCCTCTTTTCCTAATTGAGTACCCTTTATTTCTTTCTCCTGCCTGATTGTCCTGGCCAGAACTTCCAACACTATGTTGAATAGGAGTGGTAAGAGAGGGCATCCCAGTCTTATGCCAGTTTTCAAAGGGAATGCCTCCAGTTTTTGCTCATTCAGTATGATATTGGCTGTGGGTTTGTCATAAATAGCTCTTACTGAGATATGTCCCATCAATACCTAGTTTATTGAGAGTTTTTAGCATGAAGGACTGTTGAATTTTGTTGAAGGCCTTTTCTGCATGTATTGAGATAATCATGTGGTTTTTGTCTTTGGCTGTGTTTATCTGATGGATTATGTTTATTGATTTGTGTATGTTGAACCAGCCTTGTGTCCCAGGGATGAAGCCAACTTGATCGTGGTGGATAAGCTTTTTGATGTGCTGCTGGATTCGGTTTGCCAGTATTTTATTGAGGATTTTCGCATCGAGGTTCATCAGGGATATTGGTCTAAAATTCTCTTTTTTTGTTGTGTCTCTGCCAGGCTTTGATATCAGGATGATGCTGGCCTCATAAAATGAGTTAGGGTGGATTCCCTCTTTCTCCATTGATTGGAATAGTTTCAGAAGGAATGGTCCCAGCTCCTCTTTGTACCTATGGTACAATTCAGCCATGAATCCATCTGGTCCTGGACTTTTTTTGTTTGGTAGGCTATTAATTGTCTCAATTTCAGAGCCTGTTATTGGTGTATTAAGTGATTTAGCTTCTTCCTGGTTCTTGGGAGGGTGTATGTGTCCAGGAATTTATCCATTTCTTCTAGATTTTCTAGTTTATTTGCATAGAGGTGTTTACAGTATTCTCTGATGGTAGTTTGTATTTCTTTGGGATCGGTGGTGATATCCCCTATATCATTTTTTTATTGCGCCTATTTGATTCTTCTCTCTTTTTTTTATTAGTCTTGCTAGCAGTCTATCAATTTTGTTGATCTTTTCAAAATATCACCTCCTGGATTCATTGATTTTTTAAAGGGTTTTTTTGTGTCTCTATCTCCTTCAGTTCTGCTCTGATCTTAGTTATTTCTTGCCTTCTGCTAGCTTTTGAATGTGTTTGCTATTGCTTCTCTAGTTCTTTTAATTGTGATGTTAGGGTGTCAATTTTAGATCTTTCCTGCTTTCTCTCCTGGGCATTTAGTGCTATAAATTTCCCTCTTCACACTGCTTTAATAAAATACAAAAAGTAGCTGGGCGAGATGGTGCACACCTGTAGTCCCAGCTACTAGGGAGGCTGAGACAGGAGAATCGCTTGAACCTGGGAGGTGGAGGTTGCAGTGAGCCGAGATCATGCCATTGCACTCTGACCTGGACAAGAAGAACAAAACTCCATATCAAAAAACAAAAAAAGAAAAAGAAAAAGAAAGAATTGAAAAGTGATCAGGCAAAAGTGTATGATGAGTTGGAAGCAGTTAGGGTATGACCTTGAACAAATTCCTTAATATTTGAGCCCCAATCTCACCTGTAAAAATAAGATAATGGTAATACTATCTCATAGGGGTACAGTGAAGCTTAAATGAAAAAATTATGTGTGTGTGTGTGTAAAATTACACAAATTTTATACATACGTATAAGTGTTTTATACATATATATGTTTTTATAAATACATGAATATGAATCTGTAATGCTTAGCACAGAGACTGGCCCATAGTGCTCAATAAATGTCAGCTTTTTGTATTCAGTGGCACAGAGTCTGAAGTGACACCCTGTACAGGACGACATCAGGGCTCTGAGCTCCACACCACCGGAAGCCTATGCCTCCCACATTCCATAGCCACACCGCTGACTCCCGTTTGTCTTACAGTGCTCAGTGTCTTGTGGTGTTGGAGTGATGCAGAGATCTGTGCAATGTTTAACCAATGAGGACCAACCCAGCCACTTATGCCACACTGATTTGAAGCCAGAAGAACGAAAAACCTGCCGCAATATCTATAACTGTAAGTTGGCCAACTGAAATTATCTTTCTTTAGCATGAAGAACAGGATTATCATTTTTCATTTGATTGCCTGCCCTTTTTAGAAATATGAATTTTTTCTTAAAGAAATCATTCCCTTTGCTAAAAAGTTTTAGTGTGAACAATGTCATTCATTCTATAGGCAGATAATTCACATCTCGGAGCATCACACCCTATTTTTTGTGGTTTGTGTTTTCTAGGTGAGTTACCCCAGAATTGCAAGGAAGTAAAAAGACTCAAAGGTGCCAGTGAAGATGGTGAATATTTCCTGATGATTAGAGGAAAGCTTCTGAAGGTGAATGTCAGATACCAGTCATTATTTCAAGAATATTTTTAGAGTAAGTGAACACTGCTCTCATTACCTCATTTCTGAGCCTCTCTTCCTGGGTTATTTATGGTCTTTCAGATATTCTGTGCGGGGATGCACTCTGACCACCCCAAGGAGTACGTGACACTGGTGCATGGAGACTCAGAGAATTTCTCCGAGGTTTATGGACACAGGTAGGAGAGCCAGGCTCAGAAGATCCCAGAGGCCTGGAGATCCCTAGAAATGCTTTCCCATCCTTACCAGAACATTCTCTGTATAATTTAGGTTACACAACCCAACGGAATGTCCCTATAATGGGAGCCGGCGTGATGATTGCCAATGTCGGAAGGATTACACGGCGGCTGGGTTTTCCAGTTTTCAGAAAATCAGAATAGACCTGACCAGCATGCAGATAATAAGTAAGTTGGTGAGGTGTCCTGTGGGAACGTGTGCGTTCTTCTTTCCATTCAGACAGCAAGCATTTCTTGCATATTGGCTAGCAGGGAGGTGCTGAGGGTATGGAGAGGAAGAACACTGGAAGCTTACAGTGCAGCGAGGACAGTCCTGCAGGCAGAGTTTTGTCTTTTTTGTTCACTGCTGTATCCCCAGTGCCTGGAAAGTGGTTCGCACAAGGCAGGTGCTCTCTCCAATTTGTGATGAATGAATTGAATGAATGAAGTAGATGAAAGCACGTGAAAGAAGCACCATTGAAATGTGGGAGGTCAGGGCAGCATTCCAGAAAATATGATATTGAAATGGAGACCCTAAGGTCAAGTTAGGGTTAGCCAGGCACAGAGGGCAGTGTGGGGGAGGCAGAGGTGGTAGCAGAAGTATTCAAGGTAGAATAAACAGCAGATACAAAACCCCAAAGCTAAGAAATTCATGGGCAACATTCACCCCCCACCCCAGCTTTCACCAGCACAGGGTACATGCTTACACGGACATAAAACTAATTTTATTCAGTTGTCAATTTGCAGAAGAAAAGTGGAACACAGAATTACCTTTTCTAAACTAGCCTGTGTGGGGGCTGATTTCATACTCTCGCCAACACTGCATCTCTGTTGGGGACATTAATCATAGAAGTGGTTAAGGACAGCTAAAATACCTCAACATGTTCCCTTGCAAAAAGGAAAAACAGAAATAATGAATAATTAATTTTTCCTTATTAACATTATACCCATAACATTGCATTGCTTTTCTCTTGAGATAGATTAAACGTGATTTGGACCAAGATACTTTAAATTTCCTTCAGCTAGACTAATGAGGGCTAAAGGCAGAGGGTCTGCAGTTTCTCCACTTAGGAAGAGACCCCAGCTAAGACCCAAGTGTTCTACATGCTGAAGCAGGCAAGGGCCGCTTTCCTTTCACAATGGAGCACTGGGATTTCCCTCTCACCAAAGTGTGGTGAACTGTAGAAAGATTAAGACCATTCCCGAAAGACAAGGCGGAAAGATGGAACCTGCCTCTGGCCTCCAGTCTCTCTGGCAGATAGCTTTTGCAGGATTCTCAGGTTAACTCCTCCCTTTTCATGTGCAGAGCTCGTCTCAGGAGCTATAATAGGGGTTAACAACACGCACTTTGGGTTGGCCTTGTATTGACTCTTTAAAAAATAAAAAATTACAAGCTAGCCCCAAACTGGAGAAACTGCCATTAATAATTTCAAGATGGGGGTTCTAATTGCTCCACATTTTGGCAATAATAGTGCCTAGGCCACAGGAGGACAGAGGAAACCTCAGGGAATCACTCCTAAGTAGCTGGAAATGCTTTCTTTCTGGCTTATTTCCCCCTGGCCTGAAGCCCGTGACGCAGGATAACAGGAGGTTCTCAACCAGCCAATTACGCTACATTTAAGTGAGGTGATTCACATATTTATTTATGTAGGAATCAATTCCAAAGTCGTTTGAAACCCCCTTTTTGGCTTCCATACTGTGGGAAGACAGACCTTCGGGGCTGATGAAGCCCGGGGAATGAAGCTCCCAGAACCACAAATATAATGAGGAAAAAGCTAGTGAGCATCTGGATCCATTTGCCCACTAATAGTTCACATTGCTTCTTTCTCTCCCATTCCCTCTTATTCTTCTTCTTCCCTTCTGTCTCCTTGTTAATGTCCCATTCCTTCCTTGCCTTTCTCCTACTCTTAACTTCCCCTGCCTTTAACCCCTTCTCCATCCCACAGCCACTGACTTACAGTTTGCAAGGACAAGCGAAGGACATCCCGTCCCTTTTGCCACAGCCGGGGATTGCTACAGCGCTGCCAAGTGCCCACAGGTATGTCCTTGGTGACTTCCCCCTTGCGAGGGATTTACTTCCCACTTTCCCGGGGACACCCTCAGTTGCATCTGTTCCTGGGAATGTGATTAGAACAGTTGCTCTGGAGGGCAGTTTGGCCACATGTATCAAGACCCTCACAAATGCTCTGGAGTCTAATCTCGTAATTCAGCTCCTGAAAGTGGGCCCTAAGGAAATGATCATAGCTACATGCCTAACTTCTGCATTCAACAAAACATGTCAGCTTAGAAACAAATTAGATGTCGGGTAGCGAGGGCTTGGTTAAACAAATTATTGTGGTTAATAAAATGAATATTGTACAGTCAGCAGAGTGCTAGTAAATGTTTAATGACTGACTCTTCCAAAAAAAAAAAAAAAAAGGTCCTGCTTTGTAACATTTGTCAATTGCCATGGTATAAATATTCTCCCCATAATTGATTTCATCAACATTATGTCATCAACATGATGTCACTAAATGGAGGGCTAGGAAGAAGGCAGACAGTTGACTCTCGAAAGTCAGTTCAAGCGAGTGCCAACACACCACTGTCAGCCTTCATGAATCTGAATATTGCATGATATAGAAAAACACTTTACACGGATTAGACAGAAAACACAAGATGCAAAACAGTACATGCAGTATGATCCCATCTGTATTTTCTTTTAATGTATAAACAGAGAAAAAGTTTGGAAGAACTTTTTCAAAATATTAGTTGGGTATATTGGTAAGTTTTTGGTTTTTTTTATGATTAACTTTGCTGGATTTCCTAAATTTTTCAAAATAAGCATGAAACCAATTTTTTTTAAAAATAAATAAAGGTTGGACCTGGAGATCTCAGAATTTTCAAGACTTGTCTGGGTTTCCTTTGGTTCCTGAACAGTACTCAGAAGGGGCTCTAGAATAGTCTTAGCAACAAATCAGCTGACCTTTCTTGAGTGCTCACTTTGTGCCAGGCACCATCCTTTTTACTGGAGACCCATAAACATTCATCCCTTGAGAAATTTAAAGCCTATTAGAGAGGATGACAGGTTAACGAAGACCCATGAGATAATAATATATTCTAGAAGTCCTCCAGGACCAAGGTTTGGGGCTCTGCGGATGTCATTGACTCAACCTGTTACCCCTACTTCAGTTCTACAGAGTTTGCAGTGTTCAGACAAGAAGTACAAATTCATCATCTTCTGCTGGATGACTTTTCAGCAGAGCCACTCAGCAGCAATCTTTCTGCCCATTCTGTGGTTCTACACTTTCTTGCCTGAGAAAGGCGTGGCAAGTTTTAGCTTGTCTTTTGAAACATGCTGTCATAATCAGCTCCGGCTTATTTTGCAAAGCAGGCATTGGTCTTTGCAAAGCAGGCATTTGGTCTGCCCTTGGAAGGCGGGACAAACCATGAATTCAGTGATTCTGGACAGGAGAACTTGGCCAGTTTTCTCTTTGGTTTGAAGGAGGTCTGCACAAATCTGTTGTTAAACTCTGTCAAGAGTTTCTCACTTTGCTTGTGCACCTTCAAAAGTCTGAAGATTGGGACTCCGTGATGCACTCAGAATCCCAAGCCCTGTCTCCATAGGATGGATTTACCCCCAACTACAGAGAAGGTCGGAAGACAAACACATCTGAACATTCTTTTAACGAAGTGTTTTTTCAGCCTCATGCTTTAGAAGAATGTTGCTAAACATTTTAGAGAAGGGAGAGGAAGCTCTCACGGGAGAAAGAAAATAAACAAAGGACATAATGGTGAAAAGACTTTCTTCCATTACCCAGGAATCGAAAACTTTTGAAGTGCAGTGTTTTTTAGGGCAATTGATGGCTTCAAAAACCCCATTGGTATCTGTTGCATTTTAGTGGCTAATATATTGACCCTGTCCTGCTTTCTTCAAATGTCTCAGGATTTTCTCGTTTCTCTATGCACATCCTTCGGGAAGCTTAAGTAAATGAAAAGTAATTTGCTTTCATTTATTTTAATAATTCACAGACAAATGAGCTGATTGATTTGCTAAATCCTGACAATGAAGCAATTCCTAAATGGGAAAACCCAAAGCTTGTGAGAGGCTAATTTATTTTTTCCCAGCTCATTCTTCAAACCATATTGGGTACTTTAAGAATTCAGTTCCTTAGACATGTATATTTAACACCAGCTATACTGATGCAAGATGTGAGTTTTTCCAATCAGTTTTCCAGGAAAAGGTTTGTAGAAAGCACGATTGTGGAGGCTGCTTCAGAGTGGATGCTTCAGCCTTTGACCTAGTGATTGCCCAGAAATCGAAGCAGAATGATGTTGTGTTTGAGAACTTGTTTCTTCTACCTCATTGACCACTATTGCTTTGTGGATGTATTTATTAATAAGAGTGGGTTCCCCGATAGCCCTCATCTTGAAACATAACCAGAATTCTTTTATCCTGACAGTAGATGTGACACTGTTATTATTGATGGTATTAATAGCTAGCATTTATTATGCATCTATGCTTTAGTCACTGTACTCAGTATTGTCTACTCCATGTAGCATTTAAATCACCAGAGTATTCCATGAAAATGCCTCCTTTCTAAAGAGGAAGAGGGTAAGGAGTAGAAATTGGGAGGATTTGCCCAAACCTACACAGCTGCTGCTCTGTAGAGTCTGGATTTGATCCTAAGGGTGTCTGAATTCATATCCATGATAGTAGATGTGTCTTTTGATTCTGTTTTCAGGCAACATTTCTGCAACATTTGCTCTTGTACAACAGAAAACAGGATTATCCTTTGGTCTAAGCACATCTTTTGCAAACCTTTAGGGACCATCTAGTAAACGTACAACTCTTAATCACTCTTCTTTAGAATAGGCAACAGAAGGTAGTGTTTACAACTCATGTGCCCTTTAGACCTTGAAGATAAGGCTCTTAAGGGCAAAGATGTTCCAGAGCAGAGGCAGAAAGAACATTAGGTCTTCCCTGGTGGAACTCAACTTTCAGAGTGCTAACAATCAGCTAGGACATTTGCTGAAATGCAGATCCCTAAACTGGAAAGGGCAGAAGGAAAATGAGGACGATGATCTCCTGTTGCATCTGGGTTCCTCAACCCCTCTGGGAAGACAGACCTAGTAGACGTATATATTGAGCATGTTCAGACACTGGACACCCAGGTCGGCTGGGGGCATTGTCCAGAAAGAAGCTGGATCAGCAACCTGGACCTCCCGAAAACTTCAGTGCCAAAGCAGATCAAGTCTCCTTTCTCTTGCAGTACAGGTGGGACAGGCAGTCTGAGTGGAAAGCAGAATTGAAGGAGAAAAGAGGGGCATTCTTGGCACTAGGATGGCCTAGGTACTTTGAATTATGTGGACCCACTCCTGGGGACAGAAATTGTAGTAAGATAAGAAAATTTGGGGGAAGGGGGTGGCAGGCCTAGTGGCTCAGGCCTGTAATCCCAGCACGTTGGGAGGCTGAGGGAGGTGGATCACTTGAGGTCAAGACCAGCCTGGCCAACATGGTGAAACTCCATCTTTACCAAAGAAAAACTTAGCTAGGCCTGGTGGTGCACACCTATAGTCCCAGCTACTGGGAAGGCTGAGGTATGAGAATCACTTGAACCCGGGAGGCAGAGGTTGCAGTGAGCCAAAATCACACCACTGCACTCCAGCCTGGGTGACAGTGAGACGCTGTCTCAAATAAACTAAAAGAAAACAAACAAAATGGCCAATTGAATAATGCAACATACAAAACCCAGTGTCTGAGGAGGCTTCAGTGCAGCTACAAGTAGGAACACCTGAGCACGGCCTCCATGCCACCACATAAGAACCACGAACCTCTGTAACATATTGTCATAAAAATTTTGACACAGAGCCATACTCTGTTGCCCATGCTGGAGTGCGTTTGCATAATCTTGGCTCACTGCAACCTCCACCTCTCAGTCTCCTGAGTAGCTAGGATTACAGGCACGCACCACCATGCCCAGCTAATTTTTGTGTCCAGAATTGGTGGGTTTTTGGTCTCACTGACTTCAGGAATGAAGGTGTGGACCCTCACGGTGAGTATTACAGCTCTTAAAGATGGCGTGTCCCGAGTTTATTCCTTCTGATGTTCAGACTTGTCCAGAGTTTCTTCCATCTGGTGGGTTCATGGTCTCTCTGCCTTCAGGAGTCAAGCTGCAGACCTTCAGTGTTACAGCTCTTAAAAGCAGCACAAACCCAAAGAGTGAGCAGCACCAAGATTTACTGTGAAGAACAAAAGAACAAAGCATCCACAGCATGGAGAGAGCAGTTTCCCACTGGCCCCCTGCAGCCTGCTTTTATTCCCTTATCTGACCCCACCCACATCCTGCTGATTGGTCCATTTTACAGAGAGCTGATTGGTCCGTTTTGACAGGGTGCTGATTGGTATGTTTACAAACCTTGAGCTAGACACAGAGCACTGATTAGTGCATTTACAATCCTTTAGCTAGACAGAAAGGTTCTCTAAGTCCCCACCAGATTAGCTAGATATAGAGTGCTGATTGGTGCATCCACAAACCCCGAGCTAGATACAGAGTGCTGATTGGTGCATATATAATTCTCCAGCTAGACATAAAAGTTCTCCAAGTCCCCGTCTGACTCAAGAGCCCAGCTGGCTTCACCTAATGGATCTCCGTGGGGGGCCACAGGCAGAGCTGCTGCCAGTCCCCACTCCTCAGTCCTTGGATTTTGGATGGAACCGGGTGCCATGGAGCAAGGGGCGGCACCAGTTGGGGAGGCTCAGGCTGCCTGGGAGCCCACTGCTGGGGAGGGGGAGTGGGCGGAGGGGGGGCCGGAGGGTGCGGGGAGGGGGTGTTGGGCATGGCAGGCTGCAGGTCCGGAGACCTGCCCGCGGGGAAGCGGCTGAGGCCCGGCAAGAATTCGAACGCAGCGTGGGCGGGCTGGCAGTGCTGGGGGACCTGGCGCACCCTTCGCAGCTGCTGGCTGGGGTGCTAAGCACCTCGCTGCCCACGGCCAGCGGTCCCGGCCGGCCGCTCTGAGTGCGGGGCCTGCCTAGCCCATGTCCAACCTGAGCTCGCGCTGGCCGGCGAGAGCGCAGCGCGCAGCCCTGGTTCCCGCCAGCGCCTCTCCCTTCACACCTCCCCGTAAGCAGAGGGAGCCACCTCCAGCCTTGGCCAGCCCAGAGAGGGGCTCCCATAGTGCAGCAGCAGGCTGAAGGGCTCCTCAAGCACGGCCAGAGTGGACGCTGAGGTCGAGGAGGCACCGAGATCAAGCGAGGGCGGCTAGCACGTTGTCACCTCTCAATTTTAGTAGAGATGGGGTTTCACCACGTTGGGCCAGGCTGGTCTTGAACTCCCAACCTCATATGATCCACACGCCTCAGCCTCCCAAAGTTCTAGGATTACAGGCATGAGCCACCACACTCAGCCCAAAAATATTTTTTAAATATTACCTACTGTCTGCCAGGTAATGAGTGACATGCATTATGCCTTCTAGCTAATCACCTCCTATTCACAGGCTAAGTCTTACTAATCTATTTTACAGATGGGCTCCTTGCCTGAGGTCACATGCAAGTAAAGAAGGGAGCAAGATTCTAGGGTAAATCTACCCTTTGTACCAGGTTTTCAATCAGCCTCAGCACTGTTGACATTTCAGGCTGGAGAATTTTCCGTTGTGGGCTGTCCTGTGCATCACAGCAGCATCCTTGGTCTCTACCCACCAGATGCCAGTAGCAGCACCACTCCCTGCCCCCCACAGTGTGACAAACAAAAATGTTTTCAGATACTGCCAAATTTCCCCTGGGGTCAAAATCGTCCCCTGTTGAGAACCACTGATTTAGTCCAAACTAAGTCCTCTGGTCACCTCTATCTTGTGGAATCTAGCACTCCAGAAATGTTTATAAACTTTTGTTAGTCAATATTTATGGAACTGGCATTGAGAGACCTCTAAGCTACACCTAGTCCTGGAAATCTTAATTGAAGAGCTAGGATATAATATTTAAGTGGCTAGTCATATGTTACAAACCATAGCTGATTCAATAAACAAAGCAATAGTAAGGCCCTGCTCTCAATAAGCTTCCTGTTCATATTGAAGAGATCAGACGAACACTTACAAAGCAACTAGAAAATGTAAGACAGATGCCATCTTTTTGCATATCTAAGTGCCAGCCTTAGCTGATTTCATTTAGTCCTCTGTACAGTGCTCAGAAGGAAGAGAGTTTTAGTACCTTCCATTTTACAGATGAATAAACTGAGGTTCCAAGAGGTGAGAAAAGAGCTGTCCAGGATCTAATCACAGGTGAAAGAACTTTATTTACACGTGGGTCTGATCAGCTGTGAGCTCCTCCTTGCCTCTCTTCTTGTTTATAAGAGATTGTTTTGACAAAGGGCTGGCTTGTCAGGTTTAGAAAGAAAACAATCAGGAGTGTTCTTGTGGAATATTTTTAGCTCTGAAACTGCTCATTGTGGAGTAGGAAGCCTCAAGAAGAAAGTATTTCAGATGCCTTTGCGAGTCGTTTTTGAAAGAGAGAGTTAGACAATTGGAGAAAGCAGTGAGAGGGTCTTTCTGCTGCACCGTCTCTTTAGAAATCAATATAGAGGCACCAGAGGCCATATTCTGAAAGGCACCCTCGGTGGGGTTTGGGAGATGTCCCTTACCAGACGGAGCCTGGAAGCCGCATCCTCCAGGCCCAGGTGGTCTTGGGCAGGCCAACCCTGCCCTCTGCTGACCGTCCTGGGGAAAGCGCCTCTTTGAAGTCCCGCCCTGCTGTGCTTAGTACGCGGTGTGCTAATCGCCCCAGGGAGCTGGAAGCCCAGGAAGCTTGGCACCAAGATCTTGTTAGAAAAATTACACTGTGACATTTTGTTCCTGAAGGAATCTGATAATTGTGAGCAACATCAGGACTGCTGTGTTAGGGAGGCCGAATGGAGCAAGGACTTTGAAGTCAGGAGGATGTGAGTTGGACTCTTACCGTATCCTGAAGAAGTTAATCACCTCCGTTATGCCTCAGTTTCCCCATCTGTAAAGAAAACCTCCTTCATAGAGCTCTTTCGAGGATGATTAAGATGATGCATGAAGAATGGCTGGTCCTGGGCAAACAAAACTAAATACCATCAATAATTAGTAGCTATCACAATTAATCAACATCCTTCCCTTTTCCAAAGTACCTTCTATTGTATCACCTTTGCCTTTGCTTTTGTTGGGGACATCACGTGGACTGAAAATCTCTTGTTGGTCGTGTATTCCAGGGTCGTTTTAGCATCAACCTTTATGGAACCGGCCTTTCTTTAACTGAATCTGCCAGATGGATATCACAAGGGAATTACGCTGTCTCTGACATCAAGAAGTCTCCGGTAAGGTTCTACAGATGGGTTGAGAGATGAATTTTGATTTCTTTCTCTCGTTCTTGTCTTCATAACTGTGGTAGTGGTGCTGAGGGAACAAACGAATGTGCTTTCCCACTTAAGCCATTTTGCAGTGTCAGGAAGACCATTTAGGAAATAAACCTAGGGTGCAGTGTTTACATGTGATTAAAGTCTGAGAGCCCTGTTCACTTCTGGTGAATTCTTCCTCGAGAGGTGAACATAGAACCATCCAAGTAATTAGAAAAACCACCTAACCAGGAAGGTAAAAGCAGGAAGAAGCCTCTGTCGAGGGTGTGGCTCAGACATCTTTCAGTTAGCCAGCTTGCAGTTCATTCTGTGAACCAAGGGGAAATGACCTCTTCTTTTATTTAGAATAATTGAAATACAGATGGAGCTAGAAGACAGATAACTTATTAAGTGATATATCTGGAGAGCTAGCGATACACACACAGGGTCTATAATAATAAGTTTTTCACCCTCTAAAATCTGGCTGGTCAAGGTGTGGTCTACGCAGTGCATCAGTGTCACCTGGGGTGTATTGGAAATGCAGGTTCTATGGCCCAGACCCTAGTGAGTCAGAGTCTACAGCTGAACAAGGTCTTAGGTGGTGATGGGCACATGCAGCTTGAGAAGCACTGTGCTGTGCAGGCGGTTCCCGACTTACGACGGTTCCACTTGATTTTTCAACTTCACCATGGTTCAAAAGCAAATCACACAGTAGAAACCCTACTTCGGGTACCCATACAACCGTTCTGTTTTTCACTCAGTACAGTGTTCAATCAATTACACGAAATATTCAACACTTTGTTATAAAATAGACTTTGTGTTAGATGATTTTGCCCCACTATAAGCTAATGAAAGTGTTTCGAGTACATTTAAGGTAGGCTAGGCTAGGCTGTAATGTTCAGAAGGTTAGAGATATTAAATGCATTTTTGACTTAATGGTATTTTTGACTTGAGATGTGTTTATTGAGACATAACCCCATTGTAAATCGAGGAGCATGTCAACTATGTACTGTTTCTCACCTTGGGTGTATAGTGGAATCACCTGAGGAATTTTAAAATGCACCTGCCCAGGTCCTTCCCACACAGATGAACTGAATCAAAATCTCTGAGGGTGGGGGAGCCCTGGCAGGAGTAGAATGTAAAGCTGCCCAAATGATTCAGATGTACAGCCAGGTCAGAAACCGCTGCCACTTACAGCCTTCCCTCTGAAGTCCTAAGAGTGTGGGGCAGAAACCCGGCTCATGAAAAAATATGTTTAAGTTTACCCAAGCATGGCCCATTTCTCCAATCCCACCTCAGCCAGGAGCCCTGCCTGGGGTTGCCTTAGAAATGTGGGTAGGGGAAGACAAAGAAGAGAGCTGGGAAAGTAGGGTATTATTACAAGGCAGAACTGCCAGATAAAATACAGGACACCCAGTTAAATTAGAATTTCAAACACACATTGAGGATCGCTTGATCCTAAGAGTTCGAGACCAGCCTGGGCAAGGTAGTGAGACCCTGGTTTTGCAAAACCTTTAAAAATCAGCTGGACGTGGTGGTGCATGCCTGCAGTCCCAGCTACTTGGAGGTTGAGGTTGGAGGATCCCTTGAGCCCAGGATGTTGAGGGGGCAGTGAGCCATGATTGCGCCACTGCATTCCAGGCTGGCCTGCAAAGTGAGACACCATCTCTCTTTTTTTTTTTTCAAGTACACAATGAACATTGTTTACAATAAGTATACTGTTATCATTACATGGGACATAGTTATACTAAACATGTATATGTTGTTTATCTGAAATTCAAATTTAGCCAAGCATCCTGTATTTTTATTTTCTAAATCTGAAAACTCTATTGCAAACACTTCTACCTAATCAAAATAAGAATGTAAAAAAGTAGCTCAACCTGCCTCCCTCACCTAAGAGGAGAAATGTCCAATTGTGACATTCCAGGAAAATCTGTTTCCTGATCTCTTTTTCTAGCTGCCATGATTAAGTTTGTGTCTGTGAAAAAAGCTATCTCACTCTCTCTCTTCTCCATCTAAGCCAATCAGTGACCTCAAATCTGATTAAATAGCCATATTGATTACTTGTAAATTAGTCATTAAATATTTTTCCTTGCACTGAAAGGAGTAAAGGTAGAGAGAGAGAGCATGAGCTTTAGAATGTGCCCTGAAATTATGTTCTTCCCCCATTTCTTCCCTCCAAAATCTATATATTATGTTTCTTATCTATTGACAAATAAAAATTGTGTATTTTTATTGTGTACAACATGATGTTTTGAAATACACTGTATGTTTCAGTGACCCAGAACCAAAAAATTTGCCTGTCTAGTGCCGCTGCACTGCAGCCTGGGTGATAGAGTGAGACTCTGTTAAAAAAAATAAGTAAATAAATAAATAAAAATGTGATTGTAGGAAACCCATGTAGATAAACTGTAACATAAATTATATTTGTTAGCTGGTTACTACTGTTTCAGTCAGAAACTAAAAATAATTAAAGCCAGGAGCACCACCTTATGGAAAGAATGATCACTACATGGGCTGTTCCCCAAGGCTTTTGGGAGATGCCCAGGCTGGAGGGAGCTGGGTATAACAATTGCCTGTCGGCATTTCTTTTTTTTTTTTTTTTTCTTATTCTTGGTGTTCTTTGGCAGCTCAGAGAGTCTGAACTCAAAATTAATCTCCAGGGCCTGTCGAGTACTCCTTATGAGTATCTGGCAGCTGGGACTGAGCCCTCTCTAGCCGCCGGCTGTCAGGAGAAATGCTGCCTGACTTCCCCTGTGTGGTCCAGAGAAACATCTCCTAGCGATGCTTCCTGAAAATACGCTTCCACCGCCCAACACATTTGGGAGAAAATGCTAGTATATTGTATTTCATTCCTGAAGAGTCACAGTAAGCATTAGCATGTGAGATGGGACCAAATTATACAGGAAATAAACCTGTGTAACTTTAGCCAGCATTCCACTAAAGCAGTGATTCTCAAACTCACGAGTGCATCACCATCACCTGCAGGGCTTGTTAAAACACAAGCAGGTGGCCAGACGTGGTGGCTTGTGCCCCTAATCCCAGCACTTCGGAAGGCTGAGACAGGAGGATTGCTTGATCTCAGGAATTCAAGACCAGCTTGGGCAACACAGGGAGACCCAATCTCTACAAAAAAAAAAAAAAAAAAATAGCTGAGTGTGGTGGTGTGCACCTGTAGTCTTAGCTACTCAGGAGGCAGAGGTGAGGAGGAGCCTGGGTGGTCAAGGCTGAAATGAGCCATGATTGCACCACTGCACTCTAACAACAGAGTGAGACTCCATCTCAAAACAAAACAAAACAAAACAAAACCCACCACATGATCAGTCTGAGGAGAGGCCAGAAATTGACATCTGTAACCATTTCCCAGATGATGCTGATGCCCCTGATCTGGAGTCACATTTTGAGAACCACTAACCTAAATGAAGCCAACCACAAAACCTTCTTTTCAAAGTTACAGCTTTTAATTTCCCCCAAATAACCAGGGTCCCATGAAACACACTTCAGGAATTGTGCCATATCCTGTTCCCACTCGATACCTACTACGGTCTGGCCCCCCAGGGCCTGTGGCCCAATCTTCTCTGGGATGCTCACACCCTGGCCAATTATAACACTCTCTTTTCCAAATAGCCCTGTTTCAGCTCTCAAATAATCATTCCTCACTTTCTTTTTCTTTTCTGCCGGGAGCTACAGGGTCGGGGGTTGGGTGGAAAAGAAAACCTCAATTTTCCAAATCTCCTTGGCAATAAAATGTTTTCCCCAAGCAAAACTAAAGGAGAGCTGTAGTCCTTCAGGGTAAAACTAGATATCTGGTACCACTTGGAGAACAGCAACGCTGTCTCACTTCCAAGGGCAAAACTGGTCAAAATCAGTCTCAATATCAAGTTCACTGTTGTGAACAATGGAGAGGACTCTTTCTCTGGTTTACCCTAATTATAGTTAAAATAGCTACTATTTATTGGGCAGCTTACATACATTAAATCTGCATCTTCCTCCCAGCTGTGCCGTCACTGGGAGATTGGAACGACAAGGTGAGAATAAGGTCAAATTCTTGGGATGTTAAGTTGAGCTGGTGGTGGGATCAGCCCCTCTAGCCTGTAGCAGCTCAGCCCTCGGTGCCACAATGAAAACCATCAGTGGCTGCAGAGCCCAGAGGTCAAGTATGTGGCCTCTGAAATCTGACCACCGGAGTCTGTGCCCACTGGCTCTGCCATCTTGGGCAAGTTATTTAACTTCCGGGAAAATGGGGGTGGGGAGAGGGGGAACTCAGTTTGTTCATCTATAAAATAGGGACTGTAGTGGCCCCTTTCTCACTGACTTCTTGTGAAGCATAAATGAAATAAAAATGTAAAGCTGTTGGTATCCTACTGGGTAAATAGCAGGAGCACAAGTATTAGCTATTAATGTTATAACATTTTCATAGCCCTGAGGCTTGCCACATTGTTTCAGAAGTTGGCCAAGGTGACTAAGGAAGGGAGCTGGCTTGAGACAGCTGGTGGGAAGGACATCCAAATGCAGTGTAAGCCCAGGCTGGGCCTGTCCACATGGCTGCCACCTGACCCCAGGAATAAGTTGTGTGAAACACCCCTTGGTTGGGGGTGAACTTCTGTGCAAATGCTTTAGCTGCACCAGCTCAGCTAGGGGTCTAGTAAGTTTCTCCTCACTCTGCTTAGATCTCTGCATGAGACACAGACAGACAGAAAGGAGACCATGGGCCAGAGACAAGGGCTGAAAGAAAACGTCAGAATTTCAAGCTCCTCTGTCAGCGATGCGGTATACCCTCAACTCTCCAATGTGCCAGAATGTGAAAGTGCCCTTCAGCCCCACCCAGAATTCCACCACAGCTCCCCATGCCCATTCTCAGAGCTGCCCATTTTGGTCTCCTTCAGGTAGAAGATTCTGGAACAGGCCTTCAGAGATAGGCAGCATGAAAGGATGATCACGTCTTGGCTGGGTGTGAGAGGCGCTTACAGGGCTTTTTGTCTTCCTTGTGTGCCAGGGGAATTTGCAGGGTCAGGGAAGAACTCGGGTCACTGTTCTAAGGGATATATTCTAACAGACATTCCTGTGCTAGAGCATGGGCTGTAAATCAAAGAACTGCTTTGAAATTAAAAAATAACGAAAGTTATATTACCATAGAGGGGATGGATTCAGTTCCTATCCTTCAGTTCACTTGCAAACAGTGGAGTTCAGGCACCTGAAATAAACACACGTGTGTACACACACACATGCTCAGTGCCGTCCACTCTCATGTATCGACCTGGGCTACCTCTGAACTTGCTGTCAACTTATGAAAGTCCAACTATCCACCAAGTGTAAAAATCATACCACAGACCAGTAGAGTAAAATGCTGTACATGTACATTTTAGGTAGTCTAATTTTTGTTCTATATAGTCCTATACAAATTAGACATTTATACATATATTCATATATAGGTAAGTGTCCAGGGCTATATTCAGGAAAAAAAAAAAAAAAACCTATATGCTGTATTTTATGGGCAATTTCAGGGACATTCAAGGGTAAATTTCATTGTACGTAACCTTGACCTTAACAGGCAGATTTTAATCCCTATGATCATTATAATCTCTGTTCATTACTATCTGTATGGATTTTCTTAGCAAAATCCCCACCTCCACCCCCACCTCAGCTTGCTTCTACCCCCAGCACCCTCTGACGACTTTAAATAAGTCTTTAAATAAGCACATTCCAGTCAAAGACATGCTGGTCTTCCCAAATCAAAGAAGCCAATCTGCCCTCCTCATACAGATTGAAAAAAATAGAAGAATTAGTGAAAAGTGTGAAATACAAATTATTCTTAATGGAACAGAGATTCATTCACTTAATTATATGTAATAGCTTAAACCAGGCTAGCAAAATAGTCATCGAAAAGAGATTTTTTTTTAAATTTATTTATTATTACATATGAAAAGAGATTTTTAGAAGGCCTGCTTTAATGAAGAAATAAAAATTAGTGTTTTAAGGAATGAGAGTGGGTGCTTCTAATATATTTGTTTTCTGAAATAGACACTGTCTGCTTGACAATTGGGTTTTTGGTATTTACTTGCTCAGTGTGACTGTTTTTATTCTTTAGGATAAATAAGTTTTAGCTCAGCCTTTATCTCAATTAAATAACGGAATCCCAGTTAAGGAGATAGCAGTAATGGTGTAAACCCAGTATTGGATTTATTTTTTTAATTTTATAATGTTATAATTACCCAGACTTTTACTCATTTCACTGAAAACAGGCTATGATGGATATTTACACATTAAAAATGCCTTTATGATAATAGCAGTTCCTATTTATTGAGCACATATATTAGGCCAAGTACTATGCTAAGCACATTACATGCATTATCTCATTTACAGCAAACCTGTGGGGGGGCACTATTATTATCCCTATTTTACAGATGTACCAGGAACTGAGGCATAAAGAGGTTGTTCAAGATGCGGTACAAGCTCCAGGCAGTCTGATTCAGGTTGGCTCCTCTGCTGGGTCAGGAGAGTTTGAATAAAGCATAAGTTTTGATGATACAGAAGGCGTTCTTTGCCTGCCTGTATCGTGAAGGCCCCTGGCCCTATACTTAAGCCTGGTGAGAAAGTTCCTCACGGAAGACCAGTTAGTCTGGCCTCAAATCCAGTCGCTGGTGGCATGGGCCAGCTCCAGAACTACCACAGGCCCCAAAAACCAAGACCAGGTGGGAGGATAGAAATAACTCTCCCAACTCAGTTCCATTCATCATCAAATGCATGCAAATTTTTAAAAATTAAAAGAAATTATTTTGTGCTATTTTATTATTAAACTGGCACTGTTTTTCTTTTGTCTTTCTTTTGTATTTTTATTGGTATATCGTAGTCATACATATTTTTGGTTATATAAGTAATGATTTGTGTATACAACATGTAATGATCAAATCAGGGTAATTGGGATACCCAACACCTCAAACATTTATCTTTTCCTTGAGGTAGGAACATTACAATTCTTCTAGCTATTTTGACATATGTAATTAATTATTATTAACTAACTATAGTAAATATATTTATATTAATATATATTATACTATATTATATTGTTTTATTGTAATATATAGTATATATCACACATAAGATTATCATAATACATTATATTTTATATATAAATATATAAAAATATGTATAATTTTATACATAAATTTTATATAAATATTTATTATATTTACATATTATATTGTTAAATATAATTTTTCTACTGTGCTATCAAATGCTATAACTTGGCTGGGCACGGTGGCTTATGCCTGTAATCTCACACTTTGGGAGGCTGAGACAGGCAGATCAGTTGAGGTCAGGAGTTTGAGACCAGCCTGGCCAACATGGTAAAACCCTGTCTCTACTAAAAATACAAAAATTAGCCAGATGTGGTGGCACACACCTGTGATCCCAGCTACTCAGGAGGCTGAGTCAGGAGAATCACTTGAACCCGAGAGGCAGAGGTTGTAAAGAGCCGAGATCGTGCCATTGCACTCCAGCCTGAGTGACAAGAGTAAGACTCCGTCTCAAAAAAAGAAAAAAAGAAAATACTATAACTTATTTCTTCTGATTATATTTTTGTATTCATCTTTCTTTTTTTCAAGTGAGATTATCCATTGTTTTCAAGAGGCTTTCTTAGTTTGGCTGTGTGAAGCACATCTTCATGACTTTTGACCTAGTTCTGAGAATGTAACCCTAAAAAATCCTAAAATGTAGGCACAAATACATTCATCATAGTGTTATTTCCAGAAGTGGAAAATATGAAATATTGTGCAGGCGCAGAGGGAGGAGGGGTGGAATTATGTGACATGGTAGTTATACAAAATGGAATATGAGGCCACAATTAAACAAGGACTTTTTCATAGCATGGTAACGCATAAGGGGACCTGATTAGCAGGGCATTCTTAACTGCAGTTCCAAAAGAAGAATTCAGCTTCAGCCTTTCATTCATTCATTCATTTAACAACTGTATATTTCATATCATTATGAGCCACACATTGTGGTAGGTTCTGGATACTCCCAGGTTTTAACAAGATACTGGTCCTGTCATAATGGAGCTGACATTCCAGTAGGAAGACAGATGTTAAAGAAAGAATTACCCAATTACAGGGTGCTTTGCAGCAGATAACCAGGTCAGGAAGGTTTCTCAGAGGAAATGGGCTTTGAACTGAGTTCTGAAGAATTTACCAGGCCAAAGTTGAGGTGGTACAGTATGCACAGAGAGGGAGAGGAGAGCTCCAATCAGAGAGATTGGCATATGCAAAGGCCTGGTAATGTAAGGGACATATCAGAACAACAACTAAAAGAAATGCATGTGTTGAGTAGAGAATGGTACCAGATGAATCTGCAGAGGCAAAGACAGACTCTAAGGATTGCAGGTCTTTAGGAGTTGGCATACTTTGTCTGCAAAGTGCCAGATAGTAAAGATTTTAGTCTTGAAGGGCCAAGAGGCAAAATCAATGATATTATGTATGTATTTGTATGTCAAGAGAGAAAATAAATTTACACAAAATTTTTTTATTGGTTAAATTCAAAATACAATTATAATAACTGAGTATAGTTTTTTCTAATACAGATCACCTGAGGAGATGAATGGGATATTGGGGGAGGAAAATATTTTGCTCAATTAGTGTTCTTTATTATCAAAAGAGATTGTAAATGTTTATCTGTTAATGCTGACCTGAAATGAGATATTATATATTTCAATCTTTCTAAATGCCTTTCAGCATGCATTGATATTGCCAAACACTGATATCTGTCCATAACCATATAATGTTAATTAAACATATTCATGACTTGGCGGGCATGTATAGAATTCTATTAGAGTTTTCTCTTGATATTTGCCTTTTAGCATGTCACTACATTGCATATTAATCACTTGCAATTAAACATGAGATAGAAGCTCCTCAATTGTTAGTTAAATGGATTTTGACATATAAAGATTTCCTTTGCATTTATATCAAAGTCTGAAAAACAGTGCTGGAACTGCAGTTTAAGTTCAAAAAATATATAATAGAGAAGTCATTTCCTGTTTTAACTTTTGATAGCATGAAAAGTGTATAAAACAGTCTATGATCCAAACAGTGTTGCCAATGAAATTACTTTATCACAGTGTAAGTTTTGCCTGTAAGAACAGTGCCTTGTAATTTTAGGTACAATCCATTAAGAAACATGATCAACTCTGAAGCAAAAGCTAATATTCAGAGCCATTAAGTGTTGAATTACAGTGATTGAGAACAGTTCTAGTTCAAAAAATTTTAATCTTGACCCTGAGCTCAAAAATCAAAATAAAACTTTACCCCACTGCTAAACCATCAAATTGCTGTGTAGTAGGACAAGTCAAGGTGTTGAGCTTTCAGTTCTGACAAAAAAAATTACAAAATGGATGATGGGTAAGTCCGTGATAGAAAATAAAGTTCACTATTGACACTACTAGTTCTATAGCACTTGATAGATCAAATATTTTCCACAAAGTACCAGGTAATGAATAGTACAGTGAATAATCATAGGCTTTAAACACCTAACAGTTTCATAAGCTTTGTACATTTGTCCAAATAAAACTTTTTATGTTCCACACATATTTTTACTACCATCAGTTGTCAACACATCTTAGCAGATTCCACTTCAGTTGTTTTGCAGTTCTTTCCCAACCTTTTTGAAATATTCTCACCTGTACTTGTTCCACAAACTATTCCACTAGTTCCACTAGACTCTTCTCCTCAAAGAAATGATAACACCTGAATAACATCAGTAATATGTGTGGACCCATCAAGAGCCAGTGAAAACCACTCAAAATAATCTGCTTTGTTTTTTTTAATTGACTGTTGATGTGGTTCCCACTGTTATTAGCTTTTCAAGCAATAGTCGTTGCCAAAAGGGTAGTTAAGTTTATTTTCTCTGGACATGTTTCTTCAGATGTTGCAGTTAAACAGGATTTAATGAACTCACCATTGGTAAATTGTTTTCTTTGCTTGGCTAACAAATGAGCAACTTGGAAACTTACTCATTTTCATTTTTTTTAAATTTTTTGTGGAGGGATTATGCTATGCTGGGATATTCCATTTTAAATTTTCTAAATTTTTGACCATTGTTTTTCTGTGAATTGGGAATATTGTGATGAGTATTTAGTTTGGTGATGGTATATATTGTATTCTTTTAGCACAGCTATAGTGTCATTTCATAATAATCATAATGCTTTGTCATCTAAATTTGATAACAAAATAATCCACATGCCATTGTACCTTAAAAGGGCAACATTCAAAGTCTACTTCCTCTTCTTTTCTTATTTGTCATAATGGTATACTCTGGTAATAAGCACATAAAGTGTAATGATCTAGCAATACACACATCACTCAAAACACTCTCAAGTTAAAACAATGTCACTGTGATTTGTTGTGCACCAAGAAGTAGTATGAAGCTGAGACTCAATTCTGTTTTTGCATCGTGAAAGCAGCTATAGACATCAGGTAAATTAATGAATGTGGCTGTGTTCCAATAAAACTTTATTAATAGACACTGAAATTTGAATTTCATATGATTTTATGTGTCAAGAAATATTAGTTTGGGTTTACTTTTTCTCAATTATTTAAAAATATAAAAATCATCCTTAGCTTGCAAGCCATATAGAAACAGGTGGTAGGGTGGATTTGGCTCACAGGCTGAAGTTTGCCAGCCCCTGCTTTAGACCATGGTGAGTATGTTGGGCTTCACGTCAGTTCAGAAGGCCTGCTCACTGTGTGTATAAGAACGTTTTTCCAAAAAGCCAGTGCAGGCCCTGAAAACATTAACCAAGCAGGTAGCCTAAGATGATGCATCTCCTTGCAGGATGGTACCCGAGTCATAGGGAAATGCGGTGGTTACTGTGGGAAATGCACTCCATCCTCTGGTACTGGCCTGGAGGTGCGAGTTTTATAAGTAAGGTAAGTAGTCCTATGTCTGTCTGTCTGTCTTTTATTTTTTTCTGTAGCCTATATGAGCAAATGTGGGAGGATCGGGCAGAGTTACAGTTAAGCATCTTGAAGCTGACCCAATACTGTTCTGCCTTTTTATCTCCTGCTTCTCTGTCCTCACGTGACTGAAGCCATCAGTTCTCTACTGTTTAACATGGGTTCCCCTCTACAGAGCTGGCCTATTTATTTATTTGCTTTTAGATTTTAGATTCAGGAGGTACATGTGCAAGTTTATTAGGCTGATACAATGTGTTGAGATGTAGGCTTCGTTTGAACCCATCACCCAAATGGTGAATGTGGTATCCAATAGGTAGTTTCCCTTTCCTTCCTCCTCCCTTTTGGAGTCACCAGTGTCCATTATTTCAATCTTTATGTCCGTGTGTACCCAATGTTCTACTCCCACTTAATAAGCAAGAGCATGTGGTATTTGGTTTTTTGTTTCTATGTTAATTCACTTAGGAAAATGGCCTCCAGCTGCATCCATATTGCTGCAAAGGACATGATTTCATTCTTTTTTATGGCTGCATAGTATTCGATCATGTATACAGACCACAGTTTTTAAATCCAATTCACCATTAATGGGCACCTAGGTTGATTCTACGTTTGCTATTGTGAATAGTGCTGCAATAAACATGTGAGTGTAGGTGTCTTTTTGGTCGAATGATTTATTTTCTTTTAGATATATACCCAGTAATGGATTGCTGGGTCTATTTTAGGTTGTTCTATTTTAGTTCTTTAAGAAATCTCCAAACTACTTTTCACAGAGGTTGAACTAATTTACGATCCCATCCACAGTGTATTCCATTTTTTCCTGCAATCTCACCAATATCTGTTATCTTTTTACTTTTTAAGAATAACCATTCTGATTGGCATGAGATGTTATCTCTCTGTTGTTTTGACTTGCATTTCTCTGATGATTAGCGATGTTCAGCATTTTTTCATGTATTTGTTGACTGCTTGTGTGTCTTCTTTTGAGAGGTGTCTGTCCGTGTCCTTTGCCCACTTTTTAATAGGGTCGTTTGTTTTTTTCTTGTTGATTTGCTTAAGTTTCTTATAGATTCTGGATATTATTCCTTTGTCAAATGTTTAGGTTAAAAATGTTTTCTCCTATTCTGTAGGTTTTCTGTTTATTCTGTTGATAGTTTCTTTTGATGTGCAGAAGCTCTTTAGTTTAGTTAGGTCTCCGTTATCAATTTTTGTTTTGTTGCATTTGCTTTTGAGGACTTAGTCATAATTTCTTTGCCTAGGCCAATGTTCAGAAGAGTATTTCCTGGGTTTTCTTCTAGAATTTTTATGGTTTGAAGTCTTACATTTAAGTCTTTAATGTATCCTGAGTTATTTTTTGTATATGGTGAGAGGTAGGGGTTCAATTTGATTCTCCTGTGTATGGTTAGCCAGTTTTTCCAGCATCATTTATTATAGGGTGTGCTTTCCCCATTATTTATTTTTGTTGACTGTGTTGAAGTCCATTTGGTTATAGATGTATAGCTTTATTTCTGGGTTCCTTATTCTGTTCCATTAATTTATGTGTCTATAGTAGTACCAGTACCATGCTGTTTTGGTTACCTTTGGTTTGCTGCCTTAGAGTACCATTTGAAGTCCAGTAATATGATACCTCTGGCTTCATTCTTTTTGCTTAGGATTGCTTTTGCTTTTAGATTCTGCTTTGGTTCCATATCAATTTTAGAATAGTTCTTCTTCTAACACCATGAAGAATAACATTGGTAATTTGATAGGAATTTTGTTGAATCTGTAGATTTCTTTGAGCAGTATGGACATTTTAATGCTCTTGATTCTTCCAGTAGATAAGCATGGAACGTTTTCTATTTGTGTCATCTATGATTTCCTTAAGCAATGTTTATAGTTCTCCTTGTAGAGCTCTTTTACCTGCTTGGTTAGATGTATTCCTAGGTATTTTATTCCTTTTGTGGTGATTATAAATTGGATTGCATTCTTTATTTGGTTCTCAGCTTGAATGTTATTTATGTATAGAAATGCTCCTGATTTTTGTAGATTTATTTTGCATCCTGAAAATTTACCGAAGTCATTTATCAGGTCTAGGAATCTTTTGGTGGAATCTTCAGGGTTTTCTCTGTATAGAATCATATTGTCAGTGAAGGAAGATAATTTGACTTCCTCTTTTCCTGTTTTGATGCCTTTTCTTTCTTTCTCTTGCCTGATTGCTGTGGCTAAGATTTCTAACACTATGTTGAATAGGAGTGGTGAGAGTACACATTCTTGTCTTGTTCCGATTCTTAGGAGGAATGCTTCCAACTTTTGCCTATTAAGTATGATATTGGCTGTGGGTTTATTAGAGATGGCTTTTATTATTTTGAGGTATGTTCTTTTGATGTCTTATTCCTTGTAGGTTTTTATCATGAAGGAATGTTGGATTTGATCAAATGCTTTTTCTGCATCTGTTGATATGATCATATGTTTTTGTTTTTAATTGTGTGGTGAATCACATTTATTGATTTGCATATGTTGAATGATCCCTGCCTCCCAAGAATAAAGTCCACTTGATCATGGTAGATTATCTTTTTGGTATGTTGCTGGATACAGTTTGCTAGTATTTTGTTGAGGATTTTCATGTCAGTGTTCATCAGGGATATTAGTCTTTAGTTTTCTTTTTTTGTTGTGTCTTTGCCAGGTATTGGTATCGGGATGATACAGGTTTCATAGAATGAGTTAGGAAGGAATATCTCTTCTTCGATTTTTTAAAAATTGTTTCAATAGGATTGGTACCAGCTCTTTGCAGAGCTTATTTAAAATGCTGTTTATTGGGCTTGATCTCTAGGGGTCCTGCTTCATTAGGTCTCTAGTGGATTCAGGGATCTGTAATTTTGATAAAGGGAATTCTAATGCAAGTGAATCACAGCTCATCCTTTGAGAAATACTTCCCAAGAATGTAATAGTAAAACCACAATGGCATTTGTTGAGCAATATTTCATTGAATCCGCACAACAAAACTGTGTGGAGGAGCTGCTATTTTACATATGAGGAAGCTGAGGCCCACAACAATTAAGTAACTTGCTTAAGATCATGATGAGGCTGGGCATGGTGGCTCATGCCTATAATTCCAGCACTTTGGGAAGCTGTGGCAGGCAGATCACTTGAGGTCAGGAGTTTGAGACCAGCCTGGCCAACATGGTAAAACCCCATCCCTACTATAAATTCAAAATTTAGCTGGGTGTGTTGGCACATGCCTGTAGTCCTAGCTACTTGGGAGCCTGAGGCAGGAGAATCACTTTAACCTGGGAGGCAGAGGTTGCAGTCAGCCTAGATCACGCCACTGCACTCAAGCGTGGGTGACAGAGTAAGACTCTGTCTCAAGATAAAAAATTTAAAAAATAAACAAATAAAAGGTGATGATGAATTCCTTCGGCAGAACTCAGAGTGTCCTACACTAAAGCCAGTGCTCTTAATCACTCCACTGTGCCACACCCCTGTTAACTCATAGTGTGGTCCAAGAACCAGCATGATCAGTTTTACCTAGGAACTTGTTAGAAATGCTCAATGTCAGGCCTCACCCTATACCTGTGAAATCAGAATCTGCATTTTAACAAAGTCCACAGGAGTCATGCATGTTAAAGTCTGGCAATCCCTGACCTAAGTACATTATGCCAGAAAGTGATTCTTCTGCTGAATATAAGACAGAATTGGTCACTCTTTTTATCATCCCAGTGACTTCAGCTACAAAGGATGAACTCAACCAATTCATGTGACCCTCCTGCATCTTCCCTCAAGCTTCCAGTAGCCTATTACCATGTAAGGCTCTTGAAGATCCTGATGCAACAGTGCCTATTTGACATTTAGGATTATTTCTGTTGCAAGGAGCTAACGAAATGAAGGAAATTTATTATCTTAAGTAACTGAGATATCCAAGAAGTATGCTAGCGTCAGGCATGGCTAGATCCAGAAGTTCAGTCATCAGTACTCTTTCTTTCCTCATCAATCAGCAATTATTGCCTCTTAAATGGCTTCATTCTCAGACAGATTATCGCCCCCACACCATGGTCCTGGGCAGCTCTAGGATTACCTCATTCTTACAACTCATGATTCAAGTAAACACTCATCCCCTAGCATACGTTCTGCAAAATAACTCTGTTTAGCCCTGGTTAGGTCACATGGTCACTTTTGAACCAATCACAACATCCAAGGATCTGAGATCATACACCTACCTAGAGTCAGGTGATCGACAGCTTCAGTTGGAAGAGGGATGGTTCCCAAAGGACAAGAAGGTATTTTGTTATCAGAAAGGGGGAGATGGGATGGAGGCGTGCAAAAGTCAGCAGGTATCCACTAGAGATCACCATTGTATATGTACTTTATATATTTTATATATAAGAAGATAAACTTTGTATGTATGTTATATGTAGTAAATTTTATGCATAAGTACAGATATACAATATTTACATATATAAACATATATTTATAGAAAAAAGACTAGAAGGAAATACCAAAATACCAATATATGAAGAGCAGTTATCTCAGGTAAGGGGATTTCAGGCTAGTGGGTTTTCAAATTTTATTGTTTATTACTTCCCTGAAACTTCCATGTTTCTTACAGCAAACAAACATTACTTTTAAAATCTAGGGCCAGCTGTGGTGGTTCATGCCTATAATCTCAGCACTTTGGGAGGCTGAGGCAGGAGGATTACTTGAGTCCAGGATTTTGAGACCAGCCTGGGCAACATAGTGAGACCCCCATTTCTGCAAAAAAAATAAAAATAAAATTAATTAGCTGGGCATGATGGTACACACCTGTAGACCCAGCTACTTGGGAGGCTGACATGGGAAGATTGCCTGCCCAGGAGGTCAGGGCTGCAGTGAGCCATGATCATGCCATTGCACTCCAGCCTCAGTGACAGAGTGAGACTGTGACTCAGAAAAAATAAAAATAAAATCTAGACAAAATAATAGGTGTTAATTTTAAATTATATATATAAAAATGTATCAGTTGCCTATTACAGCATTTGAGGCAGAAGGTTTATATTTTCTGGTTTGTTTATTTCAGGTGCTTTGAAGAGGAAGCCATTATGGGATGGATGAAGGATAGTAATGCAATACCTCCACCTTAATTTGGGTGCATGTGTGTATGTGTGTGTGTGTGTGCATGTGACTTGTATGCTTGTGTGTGTGTAAATGTGTGTACATATACATATATACACATACATATATACACATATATGTGTGTATGTATATATGTGGACTATCCTAATGATGTAAAGTTTAATATTTATGTTTGAAATTATTTATTGTGATGTAATATTTTTGTACGTAAAATGATTCTATTATGACTGCCTTTGCATGTAGTAATATGACAAAGTGATCCTTCATTATCACGGTACACTATTGTTTACTTTTCATCTGTAAATGTTTTATTGTTACTTTTTTAAAATGGATTTTTTTAAAAACAACCTAGCCGTCATCAAGGTGCTATAAGAGTTGTATAAAAGGTATTTCTGGCATTTCTAGGCAAGTATCAGCCAACAAGTATGTTAGTGATATCACAGATTGTACCAACTATTAACTATGTTAAATATGTATTCAGTTTCATGTGATCTCTGGGAAAAAAAATATGCTGCCTTGGTGCTAATATTGTATGTATTTAAATGATAATCTGACTCAGAAATATAAACACTTTCAATGAAAGGGAGGAACAGAAGGACAATTTCCAGTGCACAGAATCACTTGGATGAATAAGACCAGCTCTTACCCTTATTTTTGGACATGCCTTTTTTGGAAGAGACTTGGACTTTATCCTTATTGTTGTTAGTGTTGTTAATATTCTTTGCTTCAGCCCATGGTGCCTTGGTCTCTCTACAATCAAATGGAGGATCCCCCACGCAGCTTCATTACAGAGTGATATTGGGAAAGTGAGATCATCTCACCATTTTGACAAGATACTCTAAAATTACATCCAAGTTTACCAGTAGCAAGACAGAGGATGCACAGAATGGGTGTGACCTTCAGCTTACCAGCACACCTGGAGAAGTTCAGAACCAGGTTCTGAATCATCAGGATTGCCTTTTGCATGAAAACATTGGCTGGTGACATGACTTCTCTTCAGGCCATGAGCCTAACACCCTGCCAGTTTTCATGGCCGCTGCAGTAATGGACGTTTGTGTGAAGAAATGAACTGTGGAATACAAAATGCTTTGAGTCTTTCCAATTGTTCATTAATTCACTTTTTGTTACTTCTTTCCAAAATGGAAGTGCTGAAGCCATGGTCTTTCTGCCCTTCCAAACTGATGAAGAGAAGTCTTTGCCAATGGTCCATGGAAGACAGTTGGTTTGAGAAATCCTGCCCACTTCCAAAGACCAAAGAGATTAGGAAAAGCCTGGCAGTATTCTCCAACTCCAAGCAAGCTCTAGAGTGCTCCAGGAAAAGTTATACTTGGTATATGAATAAGTGTTATTCTCCATTATTAATATGTTCTGAAAATATATTATGAATAAATACATCACCACACCCAAACCATTTGTGTTTCGCATAATTTCTGGACTCTTGATTCGAGTTGGAGTAAGAACGTCTCTAGTTTCCAGATTGAGTAGAAGTGAAGATTTTATTGATTTCATTTATTATAATTGCAATTCTAAAGACAGGGATGAAGATTGTCCATAAGATCTGTCTTTTCATCATGGAAGTCAATTAAAGTGGTTCTTCTGGAAACTGGGAATTTTCCCCTCTTGCGAAACAAATGAGCAAACAAAACAAAATATTTATGTGCACTTTGGGTGCTCAATTGTTCATTTTGTGTGTAGTTCCTACCCTGTATGGTGTCCAAGGAAAAATGAGAGCTTTCTAAACATGTCTACTAGAAGCAAATGATAATCAAACAGCCACCATATGCCAGGCCTTTTACTTTTATTGTTTCACCTCATCCTCACAACCACAAAATACACCAAGGAGACAGAGCCTTAGAGTTGCAAATAGGCTCAAGTTCGCACACAGTGAATAAGTAGTCATCTCCCAAAGAAGAACTCTGTTTGGCTCTGATTGGGTCACATGACCACTTCTGGACCAATCACAATATCAAGGGACCTGGGATCCTGTGCTAGTCTAGAGTCAGGTGATCAACAGCTTCAACTGAAAAAGAGATGGTTTCCAGAAGAGAAAAGGGGAGATGGGATGGAGACATGAAAAAAGAAGCAGGCATCCACTCAAATTCCCATTTTGTGTGTGTGTGTGTGTGTGTGTGTGTGTGTGAGAACACATGCATGTGCCTGTGTACAAACTCCAAACCCCAGAGCTTACACCAAAGTCCCACCCCTTGCCATCACTCAGCATCATTTGAGGCTTCAGTTCTCGTCCTTTCTCTGGTGTTTACTAACTGTATGATCTTGAGCCTTAGTTTTTTTCATGTGTAAAATGAGGCTATTGATAGTCTTCCCACTTAGGATAAAGTGTTTTCTCATATCCTTTTCAGCCCTGCATCAGTGCTAGCAAAATAGCTGCCCTCAAAATGTGCATCAGCAAGCTTAAGCTGACAGCAGTGAAGGCATGGGCTCCGTAATCAGTTAGGAATTGTGTTCAGCAGCTAATTACAGAGATCTGACTGCAATGGCTCACATATTTAAAAGTGTATTTCAGGCCGGGCGTGGTGGCTCACGCCTGTAATCCCAGCACTTTGGGAGGCCGAGGCGGGTGGATCACGAGGTCAGGAGATCGAGACCATCCTGGCTAACACAGTGAAACCCCGTCTCTACTAAAAATATAAAAAAAAATACAAAAAATTAGCCGGGCATGGTGGTGGGCGCCTGTAGTCTCAGCTACTTGGGAGGGTGAGGCAGGAGAATGGCATAAACCTGGGAGGTGGAGCTTGCAATGAGCTGAGATAGTACCACTGCACTCCAGCCTGGGCGACAGAGCGAGACTCTGTCTCAAAAAAAAATAAAAGAAAAAAAGTGTATTTCATTGTTATGTAAAAGTATATTTCATTGTTATGTAGGAGGTAGGCAGTCCAGAACTAGCATGGCAGCTCCATGACTTCATCAGGGACAGAGTTCATTTCTCTTTCTACTTCTCTCTTCATTCTTCCATATTTCAGTATGACTGTTGGAGCTCCAGCAATCACTCCCAAATTTCCAGGCGACAGGAAAAAAAAAAAAAAAAAACACACTAGGAGTAGGGGGAAGGGTAGAAAGTGGCATATTTTCAGTTCTCTATTGTTCTTTTAAAGAAGTTTTTCAGAAACCTTACCTAACATATTTTACTTATATCTCCTTAGTCAGAATTTAGTCATGTGGTTGTAGGAGTAGTGGAGAAATGGGGTTGTTTCACACGGTACATTGCCATAGAAAATAAAATGAGGGATCTGTTCCTAGGAAAGAAAGCAAAGTGAATTTGAAAGAGGCAATTAAAAGTCTCTGCAATAGATCAAGTACAGAGATTGAAGAGAGAAAGTTTTGGAAGCATTTATAGAGTACGTAAGAGATAAATGAGACCTGGAGTGGTGATCATTGTAATGGTAGGAAAAAGAAACAACTATGGAGAGATATAGGTGGTAAAATTAATAGGAGCTGACAACTGATAGATTTGGGATGGGCTGTGGGAGTGAAGGAACCAGTAAGAGCTTAAAGATGAGACTTTATTTTCGTTGTAAACACAACCAAGGTGACAAAAAGATGAATGGGTGGGTGGATAAATAGACAGATGTACAATTATGAGAGTCCAGTAATCATTTATATTTGTGTAGCACTGCCAAAATTAAATATTGCCTTTGCATTTTATTTATTTAACCAAGTAATGTTTATTGCATATCTACTAATTTTTAGGCACTCATCTAAGGCTTGGGTGCAGCAGTTTCAGTTAAGGTCAAGGCTAAGACAGCATGAGTTTGATACCACAAATAGGGTGGTATCAACAACAGAAATTTATTCTCTCACAATTCTGGAGGCTGGAAGTTCAAGATCAAGGTGTTGTCAGGGTTGGTTTCTGGGGAGGCCTGTCTTTCTGGCTTGTAAACAGGCCTCTTTTCCCTGCGTTCTCACATTGCCTCTTCTCTGTGTGTATGCGCAGAGAAAAGAGACAGAGATTTCTGGTGTCTCTTCCTCCTCTTAGCAAGATCACCATTTCTATCAGATTAGAGCCCTGCCCTTCTGACCTCACTTAACCTTCATTACCTTCTTATAGGTATCTCCAAATACAGTCACATTAGGGTTAGGGCTTCAATATAGGAATTCGGAGGGTAAGGACTGGGGACAAAATTCAGTCCATAAGAGAGACTGTAACAAAGAGACTCCAAAGTAAGGTAGACTTTAATTTCTCTTACTTGCTGTCCAGAGGTAGCAGGTACCCTGGGACTGGTAGGTGACTCTCCTCCCTAACATCAGAGGAGTAAGATCCTTCTTTTTGTATCTTGGCCATTCTCAAAGCCGTTGTCCTCATATGGTTCCTCCTCGCAAGGTCTGCCTCCAGCCTGCAGGAAGGCAGCAATTGTTTGAAGGCAAGACAGGGAAGGTAAAGCATAATTGTTATTTACAACGTATTGGCAATATTTTATTGGCATAGCCACACCTAGCTGCAAGTGAGGTTGGGAAATGTAGTTTCCAGCTGGCAACCACATGCCCAGCTCATACTAAGTGGAGGTGGGCGGTCTGTTACTATAAGGAAGAAGGAGAGAATTGTTTGTTACTGAGGAAATTAGTTGCTTCTGCCACAGACAGTGAACAAAAGCTACAAAAATCTCTCTCCCTTTGGAGCTTACATTTTGGCAGTGACAGAAGAGAGAGAAAACAAGCAAATCAACAACTAAACCACCCTGCAATTATTTTCCAGTCATAAATCTGACCATATTGTCCATCATGGCCACCCATCTACCATCATGGCTTGGGATGGCATTCCCTGAGCACCAAGAACTTTCATACCCCCAGGGTGCGCAAAGATGCCATGGTTCCCTTTGCCTTGGCATGCTGATTTTAATTTATGCCCTGATTGGTACAGAAGTGAAAAATAGCAAGCGAAACCTAGTGTGTCGGAAGGTGAGAAGTATCAGAGAGAGAAATAAAACAGGGAAAAGAAATTGGGAATGCCAGATGCCATGGGGTGAGTATGTTGCTGTTTTAAATAGGATGGTCAGACATTTCTTCTTTACAAACTTCATAGCTGTGAGCAAAGCTGTGGGTCCCCAACAAAGTCTGCCACTAACCTCAGTGAGCATGGGAAACCACCTATCACCAACAGATGGCGGGAGAGGTCTTGCTCTATTATGTCTGGGCCATTGCACTGATTATCTGCTTATTTTATTTTATTTTATTTTATTTTATTTTATTTTATTTTATTATTATTTTTTAATATGGAACACTTCACGAATTTGTGTGTCATCCTTGCATGGGGACCACACTAATCTTCCCTGTACAACTCCAGTTTTAGTATATGTGCTGCCCAAGCAAGCGCTCTGCTCATTTTAGAGGTGATTTTGCAAAGCAGCTTATGATCCTTAGAAGTCCTAAGCCCTACGAAGATGATACTACTTCCCTTGAATGTGTACCTCAAAATGAAAAATAACTCCAAGATGCATCTCAAGATGCAGTGGCTCAGGCGTATAATCCCAGGTAGGAGGATTGCTTGTGGCCAGGAGTTTGAGACCAACCTGGGCAAGACCCTGTCTCTAAAAATAAGTTAAAAAATTAGCCAGGTGTGGTGGCACATGCCTGTAGTCCTAGCTACTTGGGAGGCTAAACTGGGAGGATTTCTTGAGCTCAGGATTTAGTGGCTATAGTGAGCCATGATTGTGCCACTGTACTCCAGCCTGGATGACATAACGAGGCCCCATCTTTTAAAGAAGAACTCCAGACCAGGAAGTTAGTGTTTTTCCATGAATATTACTTTTCCTTTTAAATATCAAATACTGATTTCTCCCAAAAAAAATTTGAAGGCAATTTTTGCTTTAGCTCTAGGCGCATGTTTTGTCTGCCAGGTAGGCGATCAACTGGTTTTACAACATTATTCACCCCAGTGATTTCCAGTAGGGACAAAAGGAACAAATATTCAAAGTGCTAATAAGAAGGGCATCCAATTACAATGGGAAAGAAAAAAGTGACTTTGCACAGAAATGTACATCTTCATATGTGGCTTGCATCCTGCCACTTGGTTTGGACTTAGGATCAAATGCCTTATAGGCCGCTGATAATGAGATGTCACAGCTTGGTCAAGGATGGTGCTGGGTGTAAAAAAGAATTGATATTCAGTTTTTTACATTTACAAGTTCAGAAGCCTAGTTGTTCCTTAAGCTTTTGAGTCAACCTTACAAATTCTATCATTTTATTTATTTACTAGCCTAGTTTTATTCAATTACTTTTAAAAAAACCGTTTGACTAATGTGTGTCTCATTTGTGACTTAATTAAAAGGCTTGAAATATTTTATATCACATTTGTACATTTAACAAATTGTATTTATGTCTTAGGTCCTTCAGTTATCTCATTCAGCAAACCTTTCTGAAGACTTAAATGATTTAGGCCAGGCGCAGTGGCTCACACTTGTAATCCCAGCCCTTTGGGAGGCTGAGGAGGGCGGATCACCTGAGGTCAGGAGTTGGAGACCAGCCTGGCCAACATGGTGAAACCCTGTCTCTACTAAAAATACAAAATTAGCTGGGTATGGTGGTAGGCACCTATAATCCCAGCTACTTGGGAGGCTGAGGCAGGAGAATTGCTTGAACCATATATATGTGTGTGTACATATATATGTGTACACACATATATATAGAATATGAATATTATGTAAATCAATGGACTTAAAGTTATTTAAAATATTCCAAAATAGAAAATCAGTGTACTATAGTTTTGACTTAATATCACAAATCTAAATCAAGTACTCAATGACATGTTTTAAATTGGCATTATAAGCTGCCGCTCTAAAAGTTCAAATTTTTAACACCATGACAATATAAACAACTAAGTAAGTTTTAACATATTCTTCAACACAAAAATCTTAATGTTTCTGATGTATTTGAAGATTTTTACGTCTCAGATCTCATTCTTGGTATAAATAAAAGTTGTGCGCTCATATACCTATTGTAGAGCCAGAGGTTCCCTTGGGCACAGGTCTGGAGTGGAAGACAACCAGGGCAATTATTTTTACTCCAATTAAGGAAACTATGAGATCATCCCACGTAAATCTGAGGGAAGCCTTCTATATTGGTTTCCTATGTTGCCGCAGCAGATTACTTCAAACCTATGTGACTTGAAACAACACCCATTTATTATCTTACAGTTTTGGAGGCCAGATATTTAAAATGGGTCAGCAGGGCTGCATTCTCTCTGGAGGCTCTAGGTGGAGAATCCATTTTCTTGCCCTTCCCAGCTTCTAAAGTCTGCCTGCACTCTTTGACTAATGACCCCTTCCCCTATCTGCAAAGCCAGGAGTATAGTATCTTCAAATCTCCCTCTCTCTCTGACCTCTGTTTCCATCATCATATCACCTTTTTCTGGCTTTAACTCATTTGTCTTTCTCTTGTAAGGACCCTTGTTATTCCACTGGGCCTGCCGGGTACCCTAGGATCATCTTCCCATCTCAAGATCCTTAACTTAATCATATCTGCAAAGTCTCTTTTTCCATGTAAGGTAATATAAAGGCATGTATACAGGTTTTGGAGATTAGGACATGGACATCCTTGGGAGGCTATTATTCTGTCTACTCCCTCTTCTGCAAACACCAGATGCTGGTCTGTCCAAATCCCCAACAAGCCACACTGGACTTTATGTCAGTGACCCTTAACTTCAAGTGAGGGGTGTTCCCATAGCCCACGTTCCTGGATTCATATTCCATGTATTGCCTAATTTTTCTGTCTACATTCCAAAGTCTGCAGCCATTTTATTGCTTGATTGATTTTGTATGTGGCTGTTATATACAAATCTCATTCTGCTTTGATCCAAAGACTTTTGAACTTGACAAGAATCCTACATTCTTACACATACTTCCTAGGACATAGAATTCTTATAGTGCTAGGTGATGGCACACTGAATTCTGGATGTCTCTCGTGGCTTTGTCAAGGCTCATAAGACCTCTCTTATGACAGACATTTAGTACATGGGCCATTATTAGGTACAGAAACTTCCATTGGCATACTTGGTAGCAATGCTGTCTTCATCTTTCTTGGTGAGCCAGGATACTTCTTCAGTGCTTATTGCTCAGCTTCACAATACCACAGAATGGATGCACCTCTGTGAGCCTTCTGAGCCCCAGCATGACCACGGCAAAAGCAGGAGACTTAGTGGGATCCCGGGTGGATCCTGGACATACCGCAGCCTTACTCAGTCAGTCTCTCTAGGGGTGGGACCTGAGAATCTGCCTTTTTAACAGGCTCTCCAAAAGACCTTTATGCACGCTAGGGAGACCCACCTTTAGAGTGTCCTTGCCATACAGCAGTGGAGTCTCTAGGCAGTGGCAATGTCCCTTATCCCATTACTTTAGCTCTACAATTTTTTGCATGGTGGACATGTGGTCAGGACCTACAGGCTCTAGAACAGGACACAGCGGCTTATGTGGGTCTCCCTGCTCCCCAGTTGTATGACCTTGAACAAGATCTCTACACTGTCTGGCCTCACCTTCCTCATCAATGAGATGGAACATATTATTGGCACCAGCACCCACATCATATGGTTGCTGTGAAGCTCATTGTGTTAGTACATTTAAAACACTCAGAACACTGGCTGGTACATAGTAAGTACTCAATATCTCTTAGCTATTTGAAGTTTATGTAATACATAAATGCTACATATAATCTGTGTTTTAGTTTGGGAAAGGTTATCATGGAGAAGGTGTTGGCCCAACTTTCATCTCAACTCCACTACCAAGTGTTGAGAAAACTGGATTTTCCTGTTTATATATCCTTCTAAGATTTCATTTGCTTGCACAATACTGCAGTTTTTTCTGTTTCCTTTCCCTAAATGCAGATGCATGTTGTTCAACAGAAAATATCAAGACTAAAAGAGGCCTGAAAGGGCATATAGATAGATCAACAACAACAGAAATAATAACTATATCATAAGAAAAATATTAACTACATTTGTTGACCATGCCTTAGTCTGTTCAGGCTACTATAACAAGATAGGGTGGCTTATAAACAATAGGAATTGGCCAGCTGTGGTGGTTCATGCCTGTAATCCCAATACTTTGAGAGGCCAAGACGGGTGGATCACAAGGTCAGGAGTTCAAGACCAGCCTGACCAACATGGTGAAACCCTGTCTCTACTAAAAATATAAAAATTATCCAGGCGTGGTGGTGGGTACCTGTAATCCCAGCTACTCAGGAGGCTGAGGCAGCAGAATTGCTTGAACCTGGGAGGCAGGGGTTGCAGCAGGCTAAGATCAGGCCACTGCACTCTAGCCTGGGCGACAGAGCAAGACTCTATCTAAAAACAAAAAAAGAATTTATTTCTCACAGTTCTGGAGGCTGGAAAGTTCACGATCAATGTGTCAGCAAACTCAATGTCAGGTGAGGGCCCGCTTTCTCATAGATAGCTGTCTTCTCATTCTAACCTCACATGACAAAAGGAGTGAGAGGTCTCTTTCAGGCATCATTCATAAGGGCATTAATCCCATTCATGACAGCTCTACCCCTGTGACTTAATCACCTTCCAAAAACCCATTTTCTAACCCCATCACCTCAGGGAGTAAGTATTTCAACATACAAATTTGGGGGAGACATGAACATTTAGACCATAGAACACCATTTACTATGTGTGATGGTTAATTTTATGTGTCAACTTGATTAGGCCATAGTATACAGTTTTGGGTCAAATACCAGTCTAGAGGTTGCTGTGAAGGCATTATTTAGATGTGATTAACATTTGAATCAGTACTCTTTGAGGAAAGCATATTACCTTCCATCATATGGGTGGGCCTCGTCCAGTCAATTGAAGGTCTTAAGAGAAAAAGATGGATGTCCCCCAAGAAAGAAGGAATTCTGTCTTCAGACTGCGTTTAGACTCTAGCTGCAATGCCAGTTCTTCCCTGGTGTACCAGCTTGCTCATCTGCCATGCAGATTTCGGACTTGTCAGCCCTCACATTCACATGAGCCAATTCTTTAAAGTGTCTCTTTTTCTCTGTCTCTCCATAGATATAATAGAGAGACAGATAGAGATTTAGATAGATGATAGATAGATAGATAGAGATCGATAGACAGATATAGAGATAGATCTATCTCCATTTCTATCTATTCTATCGGTTCTGTTTCTCTGGAGAACCCTGACCTAGACCAAAGCAGTATGTGACAGGCCAGAACTGATACTTCACACAACTCTGGAGGGCACCATTCACCCTAAGCTGAAACATGCCAGGAGTTTTGTAAATGCTTTGCACATGGCCTCTCATGGAACCCTCACGATAGCTCTTTGAGGGACCTGCTGTTTTTATTCCCATTTTAAAGATAAGGGAATCAAAGGGTAAGAGAGTCAACTCTCAAACCCAGGGTCTTAACAGCTTAGTGTGGGTGTGACTGAAAGCAGCTGTGTCCAGTACATTAAAGTAGTTAAAGCGCAGTGCCGAGGCTAGAGCCAACACCTCCTCATTCTTACCACACTGCCTTTTCACACCAGCAAACTTCCTCACAGAAAGAAGAGAAAATTTAGAACCTTGCTTCACAAGAGCAAGCGGAGAAAGAAAGAAAATTAGTCCCGACTGGAACATTTCTGGTGAGTGCTCAACTATATTTCGTATTAGCTGCCACTGGTTAAGAGTCATAGGCCCCTGAGAACTCAAGATAAAGCAATTTTCCAGTTAGTGACTTCAACTTGCCTCCTATTCTCTTGCTCTTTGTATCTCAACTTTCAATATGACTTCGAGGCATGTAGAAATGCCTGCCTGGGTGTCCTTCTGGGCTTTCTGCATGAGCTTTTCAACAAGGAAAGGTCAGGCAAGAAGTGCTGGGCTTATTTGCATCCCCTCAATCTTGAGACTGAAATGAAAATATCTTTGTCCAAGAAAAGAGCCTAGCTCTTCTCTCAATGGTTGTCTGAGGCAGACAGACCTGCAGCTTTTAAGAAGCCCTATGTTGCCTTTCTGAAGTGAGGTTTGTTTTCTATCTCCCCACCAGGTATTAGTCCATTTAGGAAATAGTGTTAAAAGCAATTGCTTGACCAGTTCGGGCTAACCCAGGGGTTGCCAAATCCATGCTTCTTGCGCAATTTACAAAATATTTTCTTTGTAGTTGTCCTTGAAGCCCAAGAGGAACTAATGGCTTTAACTACCAGCCTACATGTTTCAAAGTGATTTCCACATCAGGAAGCCATTGTCGGCTTCCCCAAACACTTAATTGGTATAGGATGTGAGCAATTCCGAAAGGCCACGCTTCTTATTCCAGCCCCAATTCACTGCTCAGATAAGAGCTGGTTTTCAGCAACGATTTCCATTTCTGCCTCCTTGTGTGTGCTAAATCATTTATGGCTCCATTTTTCTATGGACTAAAAGTCTTCTTTGGTCATGAAAAAGCATTATAATTACCCCTGGCACCCAAGAAATGGAGTTGGCTTTGCGGTCACAAAGACCAAAGTGATCTGTGTTGGCATAAAACCAACGAGGAATGGCATTAAAAACAGCCTTTGCAAGTGCATGGTGGTAAAGAGCACAGCCTCTAAAATCTAGACAAGTTAACTTACTTCTCTCTAGACCTCAGTTTCCTCATTTGACAGTTGGGGTTATAATGATACTTCCCTTATAGGGTAATTCAGGGAGTAAGTGAAATACGCACAAAGTTCATAGAACAGTAACTGGCACATAACATATTATACAAAGCAAGCATTTATCATCCTCCTCTCTTCCTCCCTCTGGCATCACCAACATCATTCTCATTGGCAGCATCTTTGAGTAAGAACATCTTTTTAGAAATTATGCAAAACTCAGAAGTCATAAGGAAGAAAAGTTAAAAGTTTAACCATATAAAAATAAAAAATATATATATGAAAAAATAAAGAAATCCATAAACAAAGTCCAAAGATAAATTCTAAACTAGGAGAAAAATGTTCTCCACACATTTGCCAGATTAAGGCATTATTTCCATTTACAAAGATAAGCAACCTGCTTTTAAAACAAGTGTTAGGCCGGGCGCGGTGGCTCAAGCCTGTAATCCCAGCACTTTGGGAGGCCGAGGCGGGTGGATCACAAGGTCAGGAGATCGAGACCATCCTGGCGAACACGGTGAAACCCCGTCTCTACTAAAAATACAAAAACCTAGCCGGGCGCGGTAGCGGACGCCTGTAGTCCCAGCTACTCGGGAGGCTGAGGCGGGAGAATGGCGTGAACCCGGGGGGCGGAGCTTGCAGTGAGCCGAGATCGCGCCACTGCACTCCAGCCTGGGAGACACAGTGAGACTCCGTCTCAAAAAAAAAAAATAAAATAAAATAAAACAAGTGTTTGCTGAAGAAATATAAAAGAACAGTCAAAATAAAGAAGAAAGAAAGAGAAAGAATGAGAATAAAAGGAAAAAGAAAGAAATATGGTGAAAAGACACAGGCAGTTTTTAGAACATTTAAAGGAAATGACAAGCAAATGAATTACACCCAATTTATTTCATAATCAATGGAATATGCATTAAAAGATCAATGAGAATTTTTTTCATGTATCAAATGATGAAAAAATTGGTAGTACTCAGTATTTGCAAAAGTGTTCTCCACCTCTGAGGCCACGTTTGGTGGCTCATACCTGTAATCACTTTGGGAGGCCGAGGCAGGCATATCACTTGAGGCTAGGAGTTCAAGACCAGCCTGGCCAATGCGGCAAAACCCCGTCTCTACTAAAAATACAAAAATTAGCCGGGCATGGTGGTGCGTGCCTGTAATCCCAGCTACTCAGGAGGCTGAGGCAGGAGAATGACTTGAATCTGGGAGGCGAAGTTTGCAGTGAGCCAAGATAGTGCCACTGCACTCCAGCCTGGGTGATAGAGAGGGAGACTCCATCTCAAAAAAGAAAGTGTTCACCTCTGCAATGGGCAATTTGGTAATTCTCAAAATCATACATTTTTAAGTGTAACTTAAAAATAATTTCCTTAAAATATAACAGGACTAATAGAAGTGTATTGTAGCATTCTTTTCTATAGCAAAGTATTAGAAATAACCTAATGCCCCTTAACAGTAGATTAGTTAAATGAACTACCTATATAATGGTATATTAGTTATCTATTGCTGCATAGCAAATCACCCTGAAACTTAGCAGCTTACAACAACACACATTTACTATCTCATAGTATCTGTGGATCAGGAATCCAGGTATGGTTTAGAGACCCTGAAAGGTCACAGACTATGTAGACTACAATCAGTCGTTGGCCAGCATTGTAGTCATTTCTAGGCTGACTGGAGAGGGATCTGCTTCCAAGCTCACCCCATGGTTGTTGGCAGAATTCGGGGCTCCTGGCCAGGAAGCTGCCCTCAGTCCCTTGGATCTCTACATAGGGCAGTTCATGGCATGGCAACTTGCTTCCTCAGAGTGAGCAAGTGGAAAGAGCCTGAAAGAAAATGACAGCAAGATGGAAGTCACAGACTTTTATAACCTAATCTCAGAGGTGACTGTATTAGTCTGTTCTCACACTGCTAATAAAGACACACCTGAGACTGGGTAATTTATAAATGAAAGAAGTTTAATTGATTTATAGTTCCATATGGATGAGGAAGCCTCATAATCATGGCAGAAGGTGAATGAGGAGCAAAGTCACGTCTTACGTGGTAGCAGGCAAGAGGGCTCGTGCAGGGGAACTCCCATTTATAAACCATCAAATCTTGTGAGACTTATTCACTACCACAAGAACAATATGGAAGAAACCACCCCCATGGTTCAATTTTCTCCACCTTGCTTCATCCTTGACATGTAGAGATTATTACAATTCAAGGTGAGATTTGGGTAGGGACACAGCCAAACCATAACAGTGACATTCCTCCCCTTTTGCTATATTCTATTCATTAGAAGCAAATCATTAAGAAATTCAAACATCATGAATTTTCACTCCTAACTTCTTCAGTATTCATCTTTAAAAAATAAGAACATTCTTCTCCTTAACCACAATGCCATTGTGACATCTGACATAATCAAAATAATTCCTAAGGCCTTGTTTCCATCTTAAAATGTTTCCAGTTGTCCCAAAATGTCCCTTACAGATGGTGTATTGGAACCACGTGCCAATTAAGATCCATATGTTGCATACATCTGAATGTTAATATCTCTTACCTCTCTTCTAATCCTAAACACCTCCTTGTTTTCATGCTACGAATTTGGTGAAAAGGAGGCAGTGATCCCATCTTCTGGATTTTTCAGTGTACTTTCTCGTGATGTACTTTAACTTGTTCCACTAACTCCTGTATTTCTTATAAACTAGATGCTAGATCTAAAGCCTTAATTGCATTCAGCAAGACTATTTCATAAGTGACACTGTGTCCTCCAAATTCTAAGAGGCACATAATGGCTGGTTGTGCCACTACTGATGATATATAAATTGATCAGAATGATCTTTTTAACTATTCATATCACTCACCTGCTTAAAACCCTGTAAACTCCATCACAAAATAGAATAAAACCTTAGTTGCTTACCATAGTCTTGCCCTTGTTTACTTCTTTCCCCATTGGTCACTACACGTCAACCACACTGTTACTATCCCTCAAATTTGCCAAGCTCTCTCTCAGCTTAGGCTCTTTCCACTTACTGCTTGGGACACTCTCCCCCTAGAACTTTTCGTGGCTGGCTACTTCTCAGCCCTTTCCAAAAGCCCTTCTTCCCAAGCCACTCTCTGACTCATAGTCCTGTTTTATTTTCTTTGGCATTTATCGCAACTTGAAGCCATGAAGCAATTTTGTCTTTTTTTTTTTTTTTTTGCTTGTGTATATCTTTAAGTGTTTATGAGTCTGCCTTCCCACACTGGAATATAAACTCCTCAAGGGCAGGCTGCTCACTACTGTACCCTAAAAATTTGAAACACGCCCTGGCACTTAGTAGATTTTCAATAAATATTTGTTGAGCAAATAAATGAATCTTACCAGCAATTTTTCAAGGTGGTTTATGTAAAGATACAGTTTCTAAGACACCTAACTTGATGAGAATAAAAAAGCACTAGCCACTATCTGTATTTTGGGGAGGGGATTGTTTGTTTGTACTTCTTTCTTCACTGCTTTTTTTGGAGGTACATATAATGCTTTCATACCAGAGAATGTTGCTATTCAAACTGTGGTCCACAGACCAGCAGCATCAACATCACCTGGGAGCTTGTTAGCAATGCAAAATGTTAGACCCTAGCACAGACCTATGAATCAGAAGCTGTGCTTAACAAGATCCCCAGGTGATTTGAATACATTTTAAAACTTAAGAAGTACTGATCTAAAATCCTGGTCTATTCTACTTCTCCTTCCCACCCTACTCTCCAACTGCACTGAACCTCCCCATTGTTAAGCCTTACTGGCCCATCCCAGGAAACAGCTTCTGGTGCCTCTTGAACTATTTACCTAAAGGCTTATCTTCTCAGGCTTCTTTCCTCCGGATTTTGTTCTGTTTATAAATACTGAGGCTGAAATGTAAACCATGTTGAAGCTCTCCTCTAAAAGGCCTGCGTGTCCTGGTAAGCCTTCACATCTGCAGGTATCTATTGACATATCTTAAGCAAACAATTTTAAATGATTCCACTGGTGCCCTGCGTTTAGCTTTTCCCTTTATCTTGCCTGGTAAGCAGATTGAGGTTAATGTTTATTTTTAAAGCATGCAATACTCACAATATTTCTTAAACATGGGTTGAAGTCACATACCACCAGCCTTGGAATTGGGGTTTGAGCTCATTCTGTCTGATTCTAAAGCCTGGGCCGTTAATCTCTATGGAGTAACAGGCACAAAAGTATGCTTTACGAAAGCACCATTTGTTTGTCCATTAGTTCATTCACTCATTCAAAAGGCATGTGAGAGTGTTGGGTGATAAAGAAATGTAGAACTCTTCAGCCTACCGCACAAAAGTAACCTTACAATGTTGAGTCATGTAAATGGTGAACATACTCTGGGTATAGTGGAGGACTTCATGGAGGAGGTAGCAGGCATAGGTGCCTTTGAGGAGCAGAAGGCCCAGTAAATCAGTGTCCTAGGACTGTCCCCACACCCTTGGATCTAACTTGATTCAGGATCTTGGGTGTCTTCTAGGCAATCACTGGGCTTTAGTCTCTTTAGGATGTGCCCAGCAATCCTGTAGGACTCAGGGCAAAGGGCATTTGCCTTCATGCAACAAAATTTTCCTAAGCACCTACTACATGCTAGGCACAGCCCTAGGAACTGGGAGTCCAGTGATAAATTAGGCAAAATACCCATTCTTGTGGGGCTTATTTTCTAATGAGGCATCAAAGAGATAAATAAATAATGTTTGAAATCCTCGATGGTTTTGGTGCACAGAAAAGACCATTTCAAAATGTATCTTGGTTTTAGAAATTGATGATTAATTTATTTAAGGCACATGTTTTTAAAAGGCAAGGGTTTAAGCTCAGCTTATATGTCTACTTGTATCAAAAAATGTGAGCTGCCATTTTTAAAGATCATTTGAGTGTTTGAGTCCATTTGCAAACTCAATTAATTCCAACATTATCAAACATTTTAAGCTACATTTATAAATTCTGTGTATTCAGTTTCACTTTTTAGTAGCTCATTTGTGTTATTGATAAATCTTCCTAGGTGCCTAAGTAATTTACATAAATCTGTTAAATTAAGAGAATAAATGTAATTTTTTTTTTTTTTTTTTTTTTTTTTTTTTTTGAGACGGAGTCTCGCGCTGTGTCACCCAGGCTGGAGTGCAGTGGCGCGATCTCGGCTCACTGCAAGCTCCGCCTCCCAGGTTCAGGCCATTCTCCTGCCTCAGCCTCCGAGTAGCTGGGACTACAGGCGCCCGCCACCACGCCCGGCTAGTTTTTTGTATTTTTAGTAGAGACGGGGTTTCACCATGTTAGCCAGGATGGTCTCGATCTCCTGACCTCGTGATCCGCCCGCCTCGGCCTCCCAAAGTGCTGGGATTACAGGCTTGAGCCACCGCGCCCGGCAAGAATAAATGTAATTTTTAAAGTGTCTAAATATTCTAACAATATATATAAACTTAATAAGATCTCAAATTAAAATTCTAAGCCAAGATCAATTATTACTCAATTACATATTTGAAATGAGTATTAGTAGGCTGATCTGTTCATGCTAATAGACTAAATTCTTGTAAATATAATAAGCACATAAAATATACATTTTAACATGAAATATTTATATACATATTAATATTATGACTTGATTATCTTAAATATTTTAGTAATCATAAATTTCCCCAGGGTTGAAATATGCTTAATCTTAAAGGAAGCAATGATACTGGCACTTTCAGATTTGGGGTTTGCTGAGTTTAATACCTAAGGTGTGGCTAGATCTTGGGGTGTCTAATTGGTCAGCTGAATTCCTTCTTAAGAGAAGCCTGAAGAAGTGGTGGCTTCACCTACATTCTTTATATTCGTGTAACTCATGACTTCTCACCCACACACTGTTGGTTTTTGCATTTCTTTCACTCTGTAGATAAAGGTGTATGATGGTTAATATTGGGTGTCAACGTGATAGGCATGAAGGATACAAAGTACTGTTCCTGGGTGTGTCTGTGAGGGTGTTGCCAAAGAAGATCAACATTGGAGTCAGTGGACTGGGAGAGGCTGACCCACCCTCAGTCTGAGTGGGCACCATCTAATCAGCTGCCAGCACGGCTAAGATTAAAGCAGGCAGAGAGACGTGGAAAAACTGTACTGTCTAAGTCTCCCAGCCTCCCTCTTTCTCCTGTACTGGATGCTTCCTGCTCTCAAACGTCAGACTCCAAGTTCTTCAGCTTTTGGTCTCTTAGACTTTCACGAGTAGTTTGCCAGGAGCTGTCAGGCCTTCGGCCACAGACTGAAGGCTGCACTGTCAGCTTCCCTACTTTTGGGGTTTTGGGACTAGGACTGGCTTCCTTGCTCCTCAGCTTGCAGACGGCCTATTGTGGGACTTCACCTTGTGATCGTGTGAGTCAATAGTCCTTAATAAACTCCCTTTCATATGTACATCTATCCTATTAGTCCTGTCCCTCTAGAGAACCCTGACTAATACAGAACACATGAACTTCACCAGAATTTGACTTTTTCTCCCCCTTCAGAATCTAAAGGCCACACAACTCTTACAGATTTCAGATTAAATTGCGGCTATCTGTCAGGAAACTGTGGAATTTTTAAGCCTAATGTCCAAGGTCATTCTGTGGACAAGCCATGCAGTATGAAAAGAAGAAAACTAAAGCAGAAGGATCAGAAAGTGACAGGAAAGGCACTGTTATATAGGGTGCTCAAGGGTGGCCATGGGGTTAGATCCTGAATGATGGAAGTGATAGGCCTATGCTGGTATCTGGGGTAATAGTGTTCCGGGTAGAGGGAACAGGAGATGCAAAGGCCTTGTGGAAGGAGTGTGCTTGGCTTTTTTTTTTTTTTTTTTTTTTTTGACAGAGTCTTGCTGTGTTGCCCAGGCTGGAGTACAGTGGTGTGATCTTGGCTTATTGCAATGTCCACCTCCTGGGCTCAAGCGATCCTCCTGCCTCAGCCTCTTGGGAAGCTGGGGTCACAGGCGCCAGCCACCATGCCCAGCTAATTTTTGTATTTTTAGTAGAGACAGAGTTTTGCCATGTTGGCCAGGCTGGTCTCAAACTACTGACCTCAAGTGATTCACTTGCCTTGGCCTCCCAAATTGCTGGGATTACAGGCATGAGCCATCTTGCCAGCCCCACACTTGGCATTTTAAAGGAACAGCAAGGAGGCCAGGGGACTTGAGTTATGAGTGAGGGGAGAGTAGTAAAAGATGAAAACAGAGGAGAATGGGGCAGGATATTGGGATGGGGGCAGTTGACACATTTCCTTAGGAACCAGGATCAGGAGCCTGAACTCCTTTCTGAATGAGGTAGGAAGCCATTTGAATTGACTTGGGTTTTAAAAAGCTTTCTCTGGCTGCCTATTGGTGAATAGAATGTCATTGGGCTGGGAGAAAAGCAGAAAAACTAGTTAGGAAAAAGCTCTTAAAATAGACCAGTCCAAGCTGGGTGCAGTGGCTCACACCTGTAATCCCAGCACTTTGGGAGGGAGCACAAGACGGGTGGATCACCTGAGGCCAGGAGTTCGAGACCAGCCTGGCCAACACGGTAAACCTAATCTCTACTAAAAATACAAAAAATAGCCAGGTGTGGTGGCACATGCCTGTAATCTCAGCTACTCAGGAGGCTGAGGCATGAAAATCGCTTGAACCTGGGAGGTGGAGGTTGCAGTAGCTGAGATGACACCACTGCACTTCAGCCTGAGTGACAGAACGAGACTCTGTCTCAAGAAAAAAAAGAAAGGGACGGGGAGATCCAGAAGTCACAGTGATTCACAGATCCACAGTCACCAGTGGAAACTGTGCCAAGTGACTGGATTCTAGATGTCTTCTTAAGGCAGTACCAACATGATTGGCTGAGGGATGTGAGACCAAGGGAGGAATCCAAGAGAACAGTGTAACTGGAAGAATTGTTTCTGAGATGGAAGACACGGGCGAAGTAACAAATAGGGTCGGGGGATCAGGGGTTCAGTCGGACACATGCCAGGTGAGAGACATCCGGGGGGAGAGTCAAGGAGCAGCTGGACACATGCACCTGGATCTCAGGCTGGAGGCGGGAGCCATGCTGTGGGCTGACTCTGATCCACCCTGAGCTCTAGATTGAATGTCCAGCTGCTCTTTGGTGCCCCCATCAGGTGTCTAGGTGGCATCTCTGATGCTCAGCAAGAAGCAGTTACTATCTATTAGCACTATCTGCCATGGGTGGCTAGTCCGGGTCAGGCTAGAGGAAGTACCTGGTGTATTCTTCCAGGAAAATAAGTAGTGTCATCTGAGTGGCTTATTAGAATTTCTGGCTCCTTTTACAATGGAATTTCCAAGGTTAATGTACTATACCCCAAATGTCTAGATCATAGTTAAGCCAGCTTGGATAACATGCTTTGGGTGTACAGTAGAGTTTAAGGATTTGATATCAAAACATGAGTCCAAATCCCTTCACTTGACTACTTCCAGTGTTGAAGCATTAAGTTCCAGTGTTAAGCATGAGTGCCTCCTGTGTGCTGGTGTGTTCATTTACTAGGGCTACTGCAACAAATGATCACAAACTGGGTGGCTTGAAACAACAGAAATGTATTCTCTCACAGTGGTGGAGGCCAGAAGTTGGAGCGGAAGTCAGTCCAAGTGCACAGGACCATGCTGCCTCTGGAGGCCCTAAAGGAGAATCCCTCCTTTTGCTCTTCCAGATTCTGGGGGCTCCAGCTGTTCCTGTGGCTACATCACTCCAATCTCTGCCTCCATCTTTGCATGGCCTTCTCCTCTGTGTCTGTGTCTTTGCCTCTGTCTCTCATAAGGACCCACTGGATTTGGGTCCCACCCAGATAATCCAGGAGATCCTTACATTAATCACATCTACAAAGACCGTTTTTCCAAATAAGGTCACATTCACAGGTTCTAGGGGTTAGGATGTGAATGTATTTGGGGGTGGAGTGGGGACTATTCAACCCACTACTGCTGGTTAGTGCCAGTTACAGGAAAGACGTAACCCCTTCCCACACTCCTGTGTTAACTCAATAAACATTTATTGAGTACATACTTTATGTCAGACCTCATATTTGGCATTGCAGACACCAAGATGAAGATAACAGGCAAAGGCCTTACAAAGACCTCACAGTTTTACTGGGGCAATGGGATCAAAAAGGCTCAGCTCACCTAGGTATGCTGAGCCTTTCTGATCCCATTCCACTAATAAAACGTATTAAAAATAATATGGTATTCTCATATTATTTAAATCCCCCAACTCTGGAAGGTAGCTATTAGTGTTCTCATTTATGAATGCATATGCTGTGGTTCAGAGAAGTGAAGTGACTTTCAGAGGGTGATGATTAGTAGTGGTATAGCCAGGATTTAAACCTGGGTCTGCCCAACTGCAGCATACCCTGTTCTGTGCACTTCAACGTCAACTCCCCAATTATACCCACTGGGATATCACACGTGCACATAATTAAATGCTGACTTCTGTGACACAGAGTTCAAAATGGGTGTACATGGATTTTAAAAATTGATTCTCATTTAAATATGCAAGGGAAATATTCTTGGAATCTTCTGCTCAGCCCTTTTAGGGAAGCACTCACTTTTATATTCCGCAAATCTACACGTGCCGGTCTTAGGTTTACTTAAAATATGGTAGTCTCAGAGGCCTCGATCCTATTAAAGAACAAGAGAATGATAAAACTTGTCTTTGCCCGGGCTTTGGCAACCCAGGCTCTGTATTTTGTCCAACAGAGATACTCTCAAATATGTTGTATCAAAAAAACTACTATTAATTATAATCAATACTGTTTTTGTAATTGATTATAATTGGATTGGACACAGACTCACCAACCAGTACCCTGGAAAAGTGCCCCTTGTATAAAGACCAAGTAATCAGAAACATGGGTTTCATGTACAATTCTTACCTGGTAAAGAAGTGAGGTTTCATTTTCTTTTCTTTTTCTAGTGTGGCCCAGCAAACAGGAGACCTGCGTATACTCTTAGCAATGACCTGAGCCCAGTGATGCAGGGCACATTGCTTTCAACCTCTGAGCCTCAAGCTTCTAATCACTAAGGTGAATGTTTGTACTAGGTGGTCCCTTTTGGCTCAGAAGTATATTAACTGTGTGGCTAAATGTTTAGTGCTAATTATATTTGCTGGGATATGTGTTCTTTATGGCTAGGCTTAGTTTACATTTTTTATGAGACAGATGAATGAGGTTAATAAGAATAGTTAATTAAAAAAGATATTGAATTCCCAGAAGGTATTTTATTATGAATTTAATTATGAAAAGTGCTAATTGCTTCACTCCAAGACTTGAAATTTGTCCAATTGCTCGGTGCACAAAGTAAGGGACAGTTTTTTCTCAAGCCTGCCTCATCTCTGTACTAATACCAGTGATGCAAGAACATCTCGCTTTAAAAAACATTTCTTTTAGAGATGGAGACTCACCACATTGCCCAGACTGGACTCGCACTCCTGGGCGCAAGTAATGCTCCTGCCTCAGCCTCCTGACTAGCTGGGATTACAAGTGCCAACCACTGCACCCAGCTTCAATTTCTAACTATAGAAAGAAAGAGTGCAGGAGAGCTAGTCGGTTTGCATAATGGGTATCTTATCTTCAATGTCTTCACAAGAGACAAGAAATGTACATGTTAAAATGTAGCTCCATTACTATCAGCCTACTGTGTGTTCTGACTATAGGGTTGCCACTAGCCTGTGTGGCACCTTTATTGCAAATTAGCAAAAATAACCCTTTTTCAAAGAGCATAGCTCTGCACAAAAACAGCTTGGGAAACAGATGGCTCTGCACCAGAGTGTGGTTTGACAAGTGGAGCTTGGGATGTGTTGCAGTTCCTACTTGTTTCCTTAGCTGAGCGTGTCTGTGCAGTGCATATACTACCCCAGTGGACAAGGTGGTCCTGCCTGGCTCAATCACTTACGTTCTTTCTGCTTTTCCAGGGAAGTGGCTGGTCTTTACTTTGAAAAAGCCCTTGATCACTGCTTTAAAAATAGCCTTGTCTGAGGTTGCAAGCAGAGGGTCTGGAACACTTAAGGACCTTGAAATTAGGAGGGGGAATGGTATCTTTGAGAAATGGAGAGATAAAACATTGTTGCTGAAATTAGCAAACAAGATGAAGTTAGGAGACCGGCTGTAGAGATGCACCAGGGTCATGTTTGTTTCATCTCTAGCCCATTGGTGAAGGGCATTTTCCTAAGAACAATGGGACTTAGTAGATTGGTTTTAAGCATGGAATGGTTTAAATAGGCCAAACTGGCTTCTCTGTTGAGTGAGAATTGCAGGAAGCCTTATTCAGAGGTAAGAGATGCCAGTGGTTTGGGCAAGGGTGCTGTTGGAGAAAGGTAGGTGGATTTTAGAGTAAAATTATCTCATGAATTTAAATTATCTAGAAATGATGATGGATTTGGTTAAGGAATGAGGGGAAGGTAAGGACTAATTTCAAAAGTAATAAATAGCTAATATGGTGCCAGCCATCATTCTAACTGCTTTACATATATTAGCTCATTTAATCCATGAAGTAGAAACTATGATTTTCCTCACTTTATAAAGGAGTAACTTTAGGCACAAAAAGTTTAAGTACCTTGTCCAGGGTTCCATAGCACACAGTCTGAGTTGAGATGTGAACACACAGCCTGAAGTTCAAGTCTGTTTTCTAAACCAGTGATTCTCAAAGGAAACATTTTTGGTTGTCACAGCTGGGGCTGGAGTGCTACTGATATCTAGGGATAGAGGCCAGAGATGCTGCTATATATCCTACAATGCACAGGACAGTCCCCACGACAAGAAATTACCCAGCCCAAAATGTCAGCAGTGCCCAGGTTGAGAAACCCTGTTGTAAATTGCTACAATACTACCTACTGAGGGTAGCCACTAGGCTTCTTAGACAACTGGTTTACCAGTACTAGGGGAAGACCAGTTTAAGGGAGACTGAGTTGCTTTCTGGACACATCCAGTTGCGGTCCTTTAAGACACCCAGCAAGATAGGGCAAGTAAACTGCTGGATGCTTGCTTGGCTCTGTAATTCAGAGACGCCTGGCACTGCTTGGAGTAGGTTTCTATTCCTAGCAACTGGATATACCCAAATATCTCCTGTATTTTTATCGTGTATTTGTTTGTTTGTTTATACCCCCACCCTCTTCCAGAAAGGATGCAAAGCTGCTTGGGAGGATAAGGAACACACAATAGTCTGATGTAAGTTAAAAGTAGGACAAAGGAACACATTCGCATAAAGGTGGAGACATAGGATGGAGCCAGCAACGAGGCTAAAAGGATCCCTAATCCCATTCCTGGCAGCGCAGGGCTCTTCTTACAATCTTACTGAACTCCTTTATCCCTGTCTCTGCTGAGCTCTCTGCCTCCTCTCCAGGAGATGAACCCCAGTCCTCACCTCTTGGCTGCCCTGCAGCTGAGATGAAAACTGAATGTGCTTACTGTCTTTTAGGTTCCTGGCACCTAGTGGGAGACCAATATGTAGTTGTAGAGAAAAACTCCAGGGATGGGGTTGTGAACGAGACACAAAGCCTCCCCCATAGAATTTCCTTTTGAATGGGGGAGACAAACCAAAAAGGTGAGCAACCATTGATGCGAGCATTCATGCTTTGTTGTGCTTATCAGATATTTTAATAGCTAGTTCCAAGGTGTCTTTCATGCTATAAAGAAACAAAGAAAGGACCCAAGAAAAAATGACGAGAAGTATGGTGGTTGGGGAAGCCTCTGTGAGAAGGTGATACACAAGCTGAGACCTAGAAGAGGAGAAGGGATAGACTCATAGAGTGGGGTGAAGGCATTCCAACCAGGAAACAGTGTGGACAGATAGCCCCGGATGGGAAACAACTATGGTCTTTGAGAAACCGGGAAGAGGCCAGCAGGCCTGAAGCAGGATGAGGGAAGAGAGAGGGTGGGAAAACAGCCAGGACCTTGCAGGCATAGGAAAGAGTTTCGGTTTTATTTCAAGTGCAGTAGGGAGCTATGGAAGGACTATGTGGCAAAGATCAACAGTTGTCCACAAGTATCTGTTGTCCACAAGTATCTATTCTCCCCTTTGTCCTCATTCATAAAATCCACAAAGTTGAACTGGGCGTGTGGCTGCCTGGAATAAGAACAACTTTTCCCAGCCTCTTTTGCAGATGTGGTCATGTGACTTAAGCTCTGGCTGCTAGAATCTAAGCTGGGGTGGTGTATGCAACTTCTGACTAGTATCTTTGAAAGGGGGATGTGTGTCCCCACCCATCCTTGCTACTATATTGGGGTATAGATTAAATGACTGGAACCCCAGCACCATCTCAGACTCTGAGGTGACGCTGTAAATGAAAGCCAGGATTGGAGGTGCCACAATGTAGACAGAGCCTGGATTCCTGAACCTGTTGAATCGCCATAGTCTCAGGTAGCCAACTGCCAGATGCTTCTGGGAGGGAGAGAAAAGCATCTATCTTGCTGAAGCCACTGTTAGTGTGCATTTTCTGTCACAGCTAAACCTAATTCTAACTGACAAAGGCTTTCGGGAGGAACGACATGGTTCTGTTTATCACATCAGAAGCTCCCTTAGGCCCTTGTGAGGAGCAGAAGATTGAAAGGGAGTGAGTACAGAGCAGGGAGATGGGGGCAGAGGCTGCTGCAACCATCCAGGTAAATGAATGAACGAATGAATGAATGGATTGTAACCAGACCCAGGTTCAGCTGCTCTCTGCTTGAAAGCCAAAACTCAAGAAATGAGACTTGGTGGGAGGAAAAGCAGGTTTTTCAGAAAGCCAGCAAACCAAGAAGATGGTAGACTAGTGTCCTAAAATGCCATCTTAAGTCAGTACAAATTTCAGGCTCTTTTTTATGTTAAGGGCGGGGGAATAAAAGGGAGTTGGGATCAAGACGTAACTGATGACTGCAGACATCTGGGTGCCAGCGAGGGCCTGAAGAGGTTGGGAACTTCTTTGTCCTTGGTCAGGTCACAATGCTCCTATAAATCTTTAAATAAAACATAGTTGTTTACATACTTTCCCTTTAACCCCGGAGTTATTTTTTAAAACTACATAATTGCTGTTTTTGTGTATTATCTATATGGATCTTTAACAAAACATAATTGTTTACATACTTTCCCTATAACCCCAGAGTTAGCTTTTAAAACTACATGATTGCTGTTTTTTGTGTATTATCTCAGTGCTCTAAAATTATCCTAGCCTACATGCGGGGATGGGTAAAAGCCCCTTACACAAAAACGGTGAGTGTTACATTCTTTTGCTGTTTCACTGTTGCTGAATGAATGAGTGAATGAAAGCATCTCCCAAGGCTGCCTGCTTGCTTACCTTCTCACGTGATGCTTCTTTGCCTCTCTGTTCCTTAATGAGCTTTCCCTCCCTTCTTTCTTGTCTCACAGTCCCCAGGCTCACCAGTGTGGGCAGAAGGAGAAAAGGAATGTTCTATCCAGCCCCATACCCCAGCACCCGGTGGACAACTTTGTCTTTCCTTCTGCAAAAGAAAAGAAGTCCCCTCAAACACAGGAGGGGATAGGAAAAGGCATCTCTCTAAGCAGTAACCCTGGCAGGGCCCTTCGGGATTCCCAAATTCTCAATTTTTAGACAGGGAAACTGATGCCCAGAGAAGGGAAGGGACTTGCCCATGTCCACACAGCTGGTGGGACACATCATGAAACATAAAAGCATGAAGAGGGTCTAGAAACCATCTAGCCCTACCCCCTCATTTAGAGAAAGGAAAACCGAGGCCCGGAGAGGGTGAGTTAGTGACAGAGCCACGACAACAACTCAGAACAGGGTCGGCTGGTGCGCAACCAGCTCAGTGACACAAAAGCCTGTGCTAGGGATTTAATGTTCTACTGTCGTGTCTTGAAATTCTTCATAATCTTATCTTTAAATATGTAGTTTGTAAATGAAGTCTGTGGGATAACACAGCAGGCACCCAGGCTAACAGCCTCAGTTCAAGTGCAGTCTGGCCCCTCCCTCACCAGGTGGGTTCTCAGTTCCAGCTTCCCCAACCCCCTGCTATCCCCTCCTCACATCCCTTCTTCTCTCTCTTCCCCCTAACAGCTGCCACTCTGCTCTCTGCAGGGCACTGGCACGGGAGGCTGAGCATGCACATCCCACAGCATTTGGGTAGGACATGACTGCAGCTATGCCTGCCCTAAAGGTTGATGACATCGTGGTGCCTTCACGGAGGCAACTGGCAGGGCAAGCCTTTCCCCTGTGCTAGAGCCTCTGACAAGGAGGTTGCAAGATGTGAGGGTACCTGTCCACCATGGATTGGGGTGAAGGGCCCGTGGGAAAGGAGGATGCCTGGCTTCCCTTCCCTGGTTCCTCTTGCCTCAGTGTAGGGGACCTGGCAGCAGATGGGCACTGGTGGGCCACACTGCAGGGGAAGACTCCTGGGTGCCTGTGAGGGCCTACATGCTCCTCTCCAGTAGCTCCGTGCCCAAGGGAGCATAGCATTAAATAGCAAATACACAGCACAAGAGGGGCCACAGAAGTGGGGTGGGGCTTTATGTTTGGGTACCTGTCTCCTGCCTGTGGAACAACAAGCATGTGTTTGCATTGTGCCCTGGGCTGTCACATTAGGTAGCCGTCCTGACTCAGGATTTCTGTTACTCTGGCCACCAGCCCCCAGCCCCTCTGGGCAACACTGGTATATTCATGTCCAGTCTAGTGCGTTCCCGGCCCTGAGCTGGGCCCCTTTTCTCTGTTTTCTTGTTTGCAGCCTTGTCACAACTGAGTGAGGTCTGCACTATTATTAGACTAATTTTACAGGTGAGGAAAGACAGGTGCCCACAGGCTGAGTTAACTTGTCCACGTCCTCCACCTGGGAAGCAAGAGCCAGGCTCCCCACCCAGGTGGCCTGGTACTCCTGTCCTGGCCCGACATGCGGGCAGTCGGGCTGTCGGGGAAGGAAAGTGCAATGTATAGCAGCTGCTTCTCACTGCCTCTCCTCCCCTCCCTGCCTTCCCTTTGCCCCTTCCCTGCACTCCTGCTCTTTGCCGGCCCTGGGCCACTCCGAAGGGAGAAGACCACGTGACCCAGGCCACCGGTAACCAGGCAACCGTTCCAAGACGCTGCTTTTCATCCACTCTGGCTTCTGCCTTATTCAATATCTGCCAGGCGGGCAAGGCTCCTGGGAGCATCCCTGAAGTAATCGTAAGAAATAAGGCTTGCTGGGGAGGCCTGCGGGGACATCTAATATTCCCTCTCTCTCTGAACTCTGTGCCCCGAAGTCCTGAACCTGCCCGTTGGGGATTCTGAGTGAATGGTGGAAATCCAGATTCGTTGGGAGCCAGTTTGCCCTGCACATGATGGAGTGTGGGGTATGGGCAGAGGTGGCAAGGGAGGCTTTGTGAAACGTTACACTCTGCCTCCTCAACTGCAGGCCATTTCTCTGAGCCAGGAGCCAGCCATTCCCAAAATGGCCACCATACCTCAGGATGGAGGTTGACACCCTGTGCGCTCAGAAGCAGCTCAGAGCTCAGAGCTCAGAGGCAGATCTCTATTCATACAATTCTGCCTTCTGTGCATGCAATGGATTGCTGCCATCTCCAATCAGGTGGAACATTAATGAGGTGACCAAGATTTATTAAGACCCTATTATCTTCCCTGTGCCAGACACTAGGGAGAGAAAAATTAGCAAATCCAACCTAATTCCAATTTCATAGATGGGAAAATGGAGGCTCAGATAGGCAGAAAGAGTTTCCCTGAATCTGGCTTTTGAAAACATCAGTCCTTCCCATTTGCCATGCTGCTTTTACAGAGGAAGAAAGGAACTTCAAGTGCATCTTGGCCAGCTTCCTTACTTTGCAGAAGAGGAAACTGAAGAATAGGGAGACAAAGTGTCTCCTCCTCCAGGGTCACACAGCTTGCTTGGCTTCAAAGTCACTTTTTAAATTACACAGGGCACTCTTAACCCCAGTTACGACCTGTTCTTGGATTCGGTAACTGTTTTTTGTTTTGTTTGAGACAGGGTCTTGCTCTGTTGCCCAGGCTGAACGGCAGTGGCACAATCATAGTTCATTGCAACATTGCACTCCTGGGCTCAAGGAATCCTCCCTCCTCAGCCACCCAAGTAGCTAGGACTACATGCATGTGCCATCATGCCTGGCTAATTAAAAAAAAAAAAAAATCGTAAAGATACGGTTTCACTATGTTGCCCAGGCTGGTCTTGAACTCCTGGCCTCAATCAGTCCTCCCACCTCGGTTTCTCGAAGTGTTGGGATTATAGGCATGAGACACTGCACCCAGCCCAGTAACTGTTTAGAACTCTAAACCTCCTTCTATTTTCCAAAGCCAATTGAATTATGCCTCTCTCTATGTGCAGATAGCACTGTAATTTCATAATACAGGCAGTGTCATGTTGTTAAAAATCATTCTTTTCTCTTCTTGGGAGCAATTGAGATTTTGGACAGCTATTTCATCTCTTTAGTTTTGTTTCCTCTTCTGTAAAATGGGGGTAATAATAGTGTTTACCTCATAGAATTATTGGGAAGATTCAATGAGATAATTTATATCAAGTGTTGAATACAGTCCTGGATATATTATAATTGTGTCAAATTTTTATTACTGGTGTCTTCAAAATCTCAACCAGATAAAGAATAGAGCTGACCTCACCTCATATTCATTCATCCCTTTATTTGATATCCCAAAGAACTATCCCTAGGACTATATCTCCTATCTTTTGGATGCTCAATAAATGTTTGCTTAATTGGTGAAATTCTAAAATATCTAGAATTGAACTCAAGGTAGACTTTGTTAACAACACCAAAATGGTGGACAGAGACATCTTCCTTTCTTAGCCAGGTCTGGACTTGAGCAGATTGTACATTTAACCTCTTCTTTCCCCTGCCCTTCTCTAAACCTTCAGCCTCCTCGGCAGGAACATTGGAGACCTGTCATTACCTCTGTATGATCTGAATTTAAGATCAAGGTGGCCCTTCTCCTGGTTGCATTTGAAGTCTTCTCTATAATTATAATTATGATAATTCTTTTATCAGTGAGAGGAGATGTCTGGCGGGCGGTGGGGGGCGGGGGGTGGGACACAGAAACTCATCAGACTCTTAGGAAATGAGACTAGTTAGCTGTGAGATAACTTTGGAAACAAATGTCTTTTTTTCCAACTGTTTTTTTTTTTTTTTTTTTTTTTTTTTTGCGGTTAAGTATGACCATGTCGCTGAGTTCTGGCCAGTGCATGTGAATGGAAATGACATGCACCACTGCCAGGCCTGGCCCATCTCATGCTCCTCCTTCCCCTTCCCTAGCCACAATGGGAGGCCACCTGCTAGACATGGAAGAGCCACCAGATGGAAGAAGCCTGGGTCTCTGAAATACCGCTTGGAGGAGACAACTCTGCCTGCAGACTGGGAGCACTGATTTTGGACTTTTTGGGAGGTGAAAGAGAAATTTTTATTACATGAAGCCATTGAGTTTGGGAAGGAGACTGGTTATCTGCGACAGCATCTAGAATGTTACCTTAACCAGCACAGTAAGGAGGTGGGCCACTACAAAAGAACGTTGAATGAGATACTGTCTGTGCTGTGTGCGAAAGCTTGGGCAGGCTGTGCAGGAAGTTGGGCTGGGTTCAGATCCTGCCTTGCCATTTCCTGCCTGTGCTATTCTTCCAAAGGCTCTGAGCCAGCTATTTTAAAAGTCTTAAAAGTTGAGACACCCATCATTGCCTGATCACTCTCTTCTGAAGAGATTCTGGGAGAATCTGAGACCTGGAAAGTAGGGCAAGGGTTCTTTGATTTCAGCTCTATTTTAATATTTTTACCTTGGATACAAGTTTAGAGCAAAATAAAAACTGCCCTGCGGGAACAGCTTTTCCAGTTCTTTTGCTGCCTCTTTTTTCCTTCCTTCCATATCTTAGGATGAATGTGGATAGGGGCAGCCTGGATTCACGGCCCACTCTGCCACTTTTAGCTGTGTGATCTCAGCCTAGTGTCCCTGCCTTTCTAGGTCTCCATTTCCACATGTGTAAATTGAAGAGAATATGACCTTACCTTGCCTGGTTGTGTGAATTAAAGATGTAATATTAAAAGATGAGCACACAGGAAGCCCTCGGGGGACATAACAGAAGCAGGACAGGGCTCCCGCTTCCGTTAATACTATTCCTTCTAACCTTTATGTTCCCTGATTCGTGCTTCTCTTCAACCCTTCATTCAGTAATCATTTATTGGGTACCTACTATGTGCCAGGTAGTGAACAAGAAGGCAAAGTTTCTGCCCTCTTAAAGCTTGCATTCTGGCAGAGAGGTAAATGTATTTTAAGTGAACAGACATAAAATAATTGCAAATTGTAACAGATGCTATAAAGGAAATAAACAGTTTGCTGAGATAGGGAACAAGGGGTGAGGGGAAGGTGAGGAACATGTTGAATGTGACATTCAGGGAAGCTCTCCCTGAGGCAGTGACATTTCTATGAGCCCTGAAGACTGAGAGACAATCAGACAACAGAAGAGCTAAAGGGGGTGCCATCTGAGCAGAGAGAGAGGCTCTTGCAAAGGTCTTCAGGTGACTACCTGCGGTGTTCAAGAGGCAGATAGGAGGCCAGTGAGTGGTTAGCAGAGAGTGTGAGAGGCCAGGAGCTAGGAACCCAACAGGACTTTTAGATTGATAGGTCTCACCCTGCCTGACAGGCCATGGTACAGAAGGTGAATTTTTAAAATATACATATATAAGTGTAATAAGTCATTTAAACAGGAGTTTCATGGTCCACCTTATATTTTTACAACAGTAGTTCTCAAAGTGTGATCCTCAGCCCAGGAGCATCACCTGGGAATTTGTGAGGCATGGAAATTCGCAGGTCCACTTCTGGCCTAGTGAATCACAGGCTCTGGGAGTGAAACTCACGGTCTGTATTTTAATAGGCCCTCCAGGAGATGCTGCTACTGGTCTGGACTGGAAGCTCAGTGATTCTCAATCCTGGCCGCACAAAAGAATCATCTAACTTTGGGAGGCCAAAGCAGGTAGATCACTTGAGATCAGGAGTTTGAGACCAGCCTGAGCAACATGGTGAAACCCCATCTCTACTAAATATACAAAAAATTGGCTGGGTGCTGTGGCACACACATAGTCCCAGCCACTCGGGAGGCTGAGGCCAGAGAATCGCTAGAACCTGGGAGGTTGAGGTTGCAGTGAGCCGAGATGGCACCACTACACTCCAACTTGGGTGACAGAGCAAGCTCTGTCTCGAAAAATAAAAATAAAAAGAATCATCCAAGAGCTTTCATGAGCTACGAATGTTGAGAGACCTTCTACCCACTATGCCTAGATTCTGATTTAATTAGTCAGAGTTTGGCCCCTGGGCGTTGGTAGGTCTTGAATGTTCCCCAAGGCATTCCATAGCTACAGCAGGTAGGACCACAGCTCTAGCTGCTGCGTGGAGAATGGACAGCACGGGGAAGGGAAGAGATGCAAGAGGATCGGGAGGCTAATGCAGTGGTCCAGGTGAGAGATGTTGGTGGCAGAGAATACAAAGGGGCTTAGACAGATTGTAAATATATATTTCGGAGAGAAAAACCCAACAGGACTTTTAGATTGATAGGATATGGGGTGGGGAGGTGGGACTTATGTTCAGCATCAGATCGAAGGGAATGCCAGCCATAATAGTAAAGACCCTGTGCTTGTAGATAGCCTGCAGCTAGAAGACCCTGGCAACATAGAATAATGTTGAGCACAGGGTCCCAGAGAAGTCCATCTTCTTTATCTACCTGGCAACAAAGAAGATTTCAGCAAACTTAGCAAGATCTAAGCTTATCCTAAATTCTCAGAGGAGCCACAATGTGAAAGGGACTTTACAAAAAAATATCTGAATACTCAGATAGGATGTTCCTGTTTTACAGCCCAGCCTTCTGGGAACACTCTGGGCACTGGCCCTTCTGGGGAGAACAGGGGGCTGGATGATGTATTCAGGAGGGACCAGCAGGTGGCATGCCAGACTCAGAAATGTGTATTGCAGGGAGAAAGGCAACACTTGTTGTTTGCTGCTTAAGCAGAAGAAAAGGATTCACTCCGGAAGTAATACTCATGTGTGCATGTACTAACTGGCTACTGTGTGCCAGATACTGTGCCAAGTGCTTATGTGTATATTCTCATTTAATCCTTATAGTTCTACAAGTTGAACTCTACCACTTTACATATATTCAGAGATCTAAGTGACTTAGGCAATATCACTGACATGGTCATTGGCAGAACCAACCTTGGTCCTCTAGCCTGTCTGACCCCACGGCCACTTTTCCTGTCAAAACAGCCAGGATCCCCAGCAGCTCTTTCTTGTCCACAGTGGTGCTTTCACTCACGCTTGGGGGCAATGCCCTTGGAAGGTGGGGCCATCAGAATGAGCAAAGCCTTTAAAGTCAAACCCCCTGGGCTTTGCTGCTCACTTGCTGTGTGATGGTGAGAAAGCTGCTTGGCCTCTCTATCCTCAGGTTTCCTCACCTCTAAAATGGGGTGAGGCTGGGCTCAGTGGCTTACTCTTATAATCCCAGCACTTTGGCAGGCTGAGGCAGAAGGATTGCTCGAAGCCAGGAGTTCGAGACTAGCCTGGGCAACAAAGTGAGACCACAGCTTTACAATAAATAAATAAATAAATAAATAAATAAATAAATAAATAAATAAAATGGGTTGAGACGTGAGGCAGCAAGCTGTGGTGAGACGATCTTATGTAACTGACCCAGAATCTTGCTTGCTTGGTCCAGAGGAGTGCTCAATGAATGGCAGCTTTTCTGCTTAAAATGACTTCACAGGAGGTAGAGACAACTCTGAAAGGTCTAAAACTGCTATCCAATGGTGCTTTGTGCAGTGATAGAAATGCTCTATATCTGTGCTGTCCAGCAGCATTGTCATAACCACATGTGGCCATTGAGTGCTTGATACATAGCTAGTGTAACTGAGAGATTGAATTTTAAATTTTGCTTAATTAAGATAAATTTAAATTTCAATAATCATATGTGGCCAGTGGCTACCGTATTGGACAGTGCAAGTCTAAAATGTGTCTGCGCTCATAGTCTGTGTGTCCTTGACAGCCCCTTGGATGTGAAACAAAATAAGCTATGTTCATCATTGGAGCCTGGCATATAGCAGGCACCCAGTAAATTGGAGTTTGTCAGAAATGGAAGAGAAAGGAAAATCAATAAGTGAAGCCAAAGTAATGTTTTACGTTTAACAAATTGTGTAAAATTGTAGGACTGGACTCTCAGACTTCTCCAACAAAATCTTCCAGAGGTCAATACCCATGGGGGACTGACTGGGGCAGGTTGTTAGTTTTTTACCCTTTCAAGCCAGAATTCTCTAAATATTCCTTCAACCTGTATTCAGTGGGGACAGAGAACAAATGTGCTCAAGTTAATGGCTAAATGGCTAACGACGAAACGGCTACCGTGTGCCAAAGTGTGTGTTCAGAACAAATTCCTTTCATCTAGTTGCTGACTAAAGAACTCTTCCTCCTTTTCTGTGCCCCGTCTTCAAAATTTTTTTTTGCAATTTCACAAATCAGACAACTTCTTAGAAAGTTTATTCTCTCTCTTTTTTTTTTTTTTTGGTTTTTGTTTTGTTTTGTTTTGCTTTGTTTTGTATGTTTGTTTTTGAGACAGGGTCTCACTCTGTTGCCTAGGCTGGAGTGCAATGGTGAGATCTCAGCTCACTGCAGCCTCAACTTCCTGGCGCTCAGATGATCCTCCCACCTCAGCCTCCCAAGTATCTGGGACTACAGGCATGTAGCACCATGCCCAGCCTATTTTTGTGTATTTTGTAGAGACAAGGTTTCAGATGTTGCCCAGGTAGGTCTCAGGCTTCTGGGCCCAAGTTGTCTGCTTGTCTTGGCCTCCCAAAGTGCTGGGATTACGGATATGAGCCACCATGTCGCGCCAAAAGATTTTAAAGGTTCAAAGTGTAAATAACAAAACAACTGGCCCCCAGGAAGCAGCACTATATCACGCATTTCTCACTCCCAAAATTTTATCTATCCAGATTTTGTTTTTAAGTGATGGTCAGTTGGCAATTCTTGCATTTTCCATAGTTGAATCTTGCAGTTTATAAAAGCTAGTGGCAAAAATTTTCTCCAGGGGTAGGTCTGCACTGGCTGACACTGTCATTTGCTTCTACCTGAAGATAATTTCTATGCTGTCAATATTGGGACCCATTTGCATTCCACCCGTGGTTTAAGAAAAATCTGAGTTAATGGGCATCTTATTTCCAAAGTATCCCAGTGATGTGTAGTGGTCCTTGTGGACTGGCCTCCTGGGCTGCTGGTCCATTTCCTCACCTGGCTCTGACCCAATTAAGACCAAGCCCCCCTCTCATCCAGAGCATCCTGTTCTGGCCACAGGGCAGATGTTCTTACCTACACCAGGCAGAACCTTTCTTACCTGTACCGGGCAGAGCCATTCTTCGCTCCTCACCATCCTGAAGACTTGCACTTTCTCTGGGTGCCCCAGCTACCAACTTGATGTAGCGATGATCACATCTCCTTGAACAAGACTTATGGCTCCGACAACAAACAGCCCCATGAATGGAGCTGCTTTTGCTTTTTGTATTTTTAACTTTTCCCTTCACTATACCTCAAAACCCTCTAGAAACATAGAGAATCCTCTGCCGGAATGACATGTTCTTCTGTCTTTTATGGCTCTTTGTTTCTTAACATAGCTCATTCCCAACTCTGTCATCAAAGGCCCTTGGGAATAGGGTCCAGATATGAATAAAGGGGTTCCCTCCAGGATTCTGCCTTTGAGTGACGAGTAAAGGGACCACTGGATCTGACGCCTTATCCATCGCTCCTCTCACCTCTGTATATCCTCCCAGGTCCCAAAATGGTTGGGCATCCTTTTCCCAAATAGTCATTTGCCAGTATTCTAGCAACCCAGGTAACTGTTAGTACACTCCCATAAGGCACTGTGTGACATGGTATCAACTAGGTAAACATCTGCACGACTCAGAGAAGCTTCACCCAGGTGATAGCTAACCCACTATTAAAACAGCAGTTCCCACCCAGTGACTGAATGTGTTTTCACATTACATTATCACTTGTTAATATTAGAGCCAAAGTGCAACCTCAACTCTCTTCTTCCCCTCCTTCAGTCTTTATCTACTCAATCTACTTCACACCTGTCTCCAGCTGACAGCTCTGCCCTCATCTTCTGGGCTGGGTATCTTGAGATTCCCCTCCAGATCCCCTCCTCTGCCCCTAGTGGCTGACCATCTAGTCTAGGGAACCCTTGCTCTCTGGCACTTAGCTGGGTTCAGCTAATGCAGAACCCCCACGGGAGATTGCAAGACGGGAGAAGAAAGGATGGGTGCCCTTACTTCCAAGGTCTCAGCCAGCCTGTGTGTCCCCAGACTAAGGTCTCTGTTCCTCTCAAGCTCCACAGCTCCCTAAGATTCTGCTAACAGCTTCCTTCCCTCGTCTCTTAGGCTTGAAGATGATGGGCACTTGCAAGGTTACTTTGCTTGCCTTCGTGTTCTCCTGCACATGCACCACTCTAAATGCCCCCTTTCTAAATAAATCTTCCTGCATTTCTCCTAACTCAAGTGTAACAGCTGTTTCTATTGGATCCCTAATTGACATACTTTCCTTTGGCATATGGATGCATTCTGGTTTTGCTATATTTCTATTCCCGGTTGCTCTGTGAACCTCATGACTAAGATTTACCTCCCCTTCCAAACATCACTTGGATTCAAGGTATTCGCTGTTCTTAAAACTGAATTTCTCAATTTCACTCTCTTTGAACTAAACATCCACCTGTTCTTTTTCTTTCCTTCCCTCTTTTTCTTCTTGCTTCCTTCCCTCCCTACCTCCCTTCTTGCTGGGTAGTGATGCATGAGAGTACTAGCATTAGTCTGCTTGAGTTAAATTCTCAGCTCCTTATGCGATCTCACCCCCTTAAGCTTAAGTTTCCTCATCTGGCAAATAGGGACAATGATTTCATTGTCATGAAGATTAAACAAGATCTTAAGATGGTGTCTGGGCCTGGAATGGTGGCTCACACCAGTAATCTCAGCACTTTGGGAGGCCAAGGAAGGCAGATCGCTTGAGACCAAGAGTTTGAGACCAGCCTGGCCAACATGGCAAAACCCCGTCTCTACTAAAAATACAAAAATTAGACGAGGGTGGTGGTGGGGGCCTGTATTCCCAACTATTCAGGAGGCTGAGGCAGGAGAATCACTTGAACCTGGGAGGCAGAGGTTGCAGTGAGCCGAGGTCACACCACTGCACTCCAGCCTGGGCAATGGAGTGAGACACTGTCTCAAAAAAAAAAAAAGAATTGTGTCTGCACAGCCTGAGGTTCCTCAACATTTGTGGAATGATTATTTCTGTGTGTCAAGCTACTCTCAAATCTCCAATATCATAATCTAAATTTCCAAAGATTCTCTTTCTTGCGCCTCTAGCTGGAGGATGGCTTCTTCTCGCAATACTTCTCATGGTCCCGAAGTGACCTTTTGAACCCTGGATTTTAAAGGCATCCTTAATTTCCATGGGCCCAGTACAATCAGAGAGCAAATTCTTAACCTAATTCTTATACTTTAGTTTGCTTCCCTCCTGCCCCCACAGTTACTGGTAAAGAAAAAGAAAAGGAGTTTTAAATTGGCTTATTATTTTTAGCATCTCCTACGAAGTACTAGATATTCAGAATGCCATAGAGAAAGGCAGGAAGAGGAAATTTTTTCTTATGGAAGTGATGGGCATAGCAGGAGGGAGAATTTGACACCATTTCTAACAGGCACAGGGGAAAGAAAAGTACAGAATGCTTTGCACGTGGAGACTATGGAAGTATTTGTGGTTTTACAGTGGATTTGATCAAGATTATAGAGGAAGTAATTGAGACCAAAGGTTAGCTTGAAGATTTAGGAAGATCTGTGCCTATAAATTCTCCATTACATGTCTGTTCCATTAATCATTTTAAAAAGTGTTGATTATATGATTTTTCACTTCTAAACTCCTGAGAATTATAGGAAAGGGACTAGGAAGGAGGGGTGTGTGTGTGTGTGTGTGTGTGTGTGTGTGTGTGTGCAATTCACAGAGAAAGAGTTGAGGATGCAGTTACATCCACAGCTGAACGAATTTTCTTGATGCTCCATTTATTTCATATTTTTCTCAAGAGTCCCCCAAGACAGCAATTTATACACATTTGTCTTGCCATGTAATTTTGCTTAAACAATAGTTAGGAAAACACAACCAGATTTTTTTTTTTAATATATAAACAGGCATCTACATGTTGACATCAACATCAAAATTAGCCCTCAGTCTCCAGAAAGTCACTTTTTTCAGTTCAATTAATAATTAAGTTGGAAAGCTCACCTCTTAAGTTCTGGGGCAACATAGCAGGGGTTGGAACACTGACCTGGCCTTGGGAAAATCAACCAGCGAAGCAGCTTTTTCTTGTAGTTCCCTGGACAACCATTCCCTGAACAAGGGTCCCTATTTAACAATTAAATTTTAATTACCTAAGCAAGAGATAAATGCATTCTCTTTTTTAAAACTTAATGTATCACAGATGAAGCTAAAGGGCCCTTGGACCACTATTTCTAATCATGATCTTCTTTACTGAAGGTTACAAGTTTGGGGTGTATCTTTATAGAACTCTTACTTCTCATTTTCCTAAATCTATATACATGTCCACATAGCAAGTGAGTAGCATTACTGCATGCCCATTTTTTTCCTTTGGTTTCTTACAATCTATGGCAGCTTCTCCTGGACCCCTGATCTTGAAGAACACCAAAGACTAAACTGAAAAATCCAATGGGCTTATTGCATCTCATTCTTCCCTTGGGAGTAGGGAGTTGACTTAAACCCATTGTCTATGTATGATAAATAATTGATAATAACTTAATACGTGGTTGGGAATACTTTATTTTCATTTCTATTTTATAATTTGTTGATTGTTAAGAGAAAATAAGGGGAAATCCCTCTAACACCATATTCACAGAATTTGTGTGCTGGAAAGATCTTAGGCAGTATCTATTGAACACATCAAAAAACGGGTTCCAGAGGGGAAATGGAGCATTTGCAAATGCAGCAGGTGTGGGTCCCCTGTATTTAAATAAGCAGCAACAGGAGGAGGAGGTCAGACTCTGCCCTATATTCACCTTCAGATTGTAATGAAACATTATTTTCCATGTGCGTCCTTTCTCTTTACCCCATTCCACTCCTCCTAGCCAGTCTTTCTTAGCCACACTCTCCTTTGCAAATCCATCTCAGCTATTTTGTGACTTTCTGCTTCGGATTGTTTAATAGCAAAAGCTGACTGCTAATGTTGACTGTGCTTATTCTGCAAAGGATTATATTGTCTGCTTTCGATACATTTTCCACTTTATCCTCACAGAGCACTATTTGAGGTTGGCACTCTTATTATCCTCACACGAGAAAACTGAGGCTCAGAGGGGATAGGACACTTGGCCAACATCTCTAAGCAGGAAGTGACAAAAAGAAGGTCAAACTCTACAGGCTTCTTGACTCTGCAGCTTGCACTCTTGATTCCATGCTATACTGCCACATGTTTAGTTGTCTTTTACAACAAACAAGAGGAAATATTCAGAGTAGAATGGGGAGAAGCAGGTTACAGACTCTCAGTAGGTTTTAGCTAACTGCCCCGTAAGCTGTAGAAACTCAATGAATGTTTGACACCCGAATAAAACACTCTGAAGACTAAATGAGTTCACATGCATAAAGGACCTAGAACAGTGTCTGGCACCTACTAAGGTCTAAGTGAGTATTAGGTATTATTAATTTGTGTGCCTAATTGTGTCATCACTTTATGCTGTGCAAATACCACAGAAGGTAAGACATTACTTGTCCAGACTCACAGGTCATGGGAGTCAATGGTACTGTTGAGAAAATTTTAAAAGACCTTTCTGAAATATCACCTCCAAGCAGTTGGAGGAGTTGGGTTTGCTAACAAAACCTTCTGGGACATTCTAGCAATTAGAACAATCACAGCCAGGACTCATGGGAGAGAAGGTTTCAAACTCTTCCTTATTATTGAAGTTTGGAATTTGGGACCAACTCCTTCACTCCATTGTATTTTCTTTTGCCATCTTTCTTACTGACCAAACCTATCATTATTTCTTCCTTTCCAGGGACTTCTATGCCATCTGTAGTTTGCCCCTTCCTCTTATTTTTTCATGTATGTGAATGTTTTTTTGCCTGTATTTGAAATGCCAGCCATCATTTGCAATGTCTTCTAGGGGCAACCTATGTTTAACCCAGGTAAGTAGGCAGCAAATCACATGATCCATGCCTATACCTTCCCCAGCCATGATAAATCAGTTATGGTGAGCGCTTGATCTTTGAGGTCATCGTGTAGTATTAGGACTGGCTGCCATTTTGGGTCAAGTGCAAGGTAAGAAAGTGGACAGACAAGCCTGAGTGAGACAGTGAAGTGGCCTCTACTTTTGGTTTTCTAGTTCTAGTGCCTATGTTTTCTACTTCTTAAATTCTATATCCTTTTTCTTTGTTTTCCTTACTTGAGTTAAATTGAGTGAGTTTCTGTTACATGGATCCAGAGGGGATTTCACTAGATACTCCCTAACCAGGCAATTAAACTCTTTGAGGACATAGTCCCTGTGTGCCTCTCAGTGTGTAACATACTGCCTGGTACATGGTAGGTATTCAATAAATATTTCTTGTTGATGCATATTTTATGGAGTGAGAATTATCTTGTTCTGTGAATTTTGATTATAGTTTGTTTTTGTGAGTGAGAGAGGCTGTATACCAACAATAATAATCATTCATTTGTTTATGCAAAGGCATTTATTCTGGATAAAATTGAGAGGTAAAATAAAGCCCAGTTTCTTATGTTAGATTCCCTCTCTAGCAGGGGAGATAGTACAACAGATAAATTATCACTTGATTGGCCCAGTACCTTTGATTGGCAGGTACTGACTGGATCTACTTTATTTTCCACTGTTCCCAGAACCTAGCCTGATGAATACCACATGGTTAATACTCAAAAACTATATTACATTTATGAATCCATCATTCAGTCATTCATAATAATTAAGTGAAAGCATTCATCAGTGATAGAACCTTGGACCTTCCCCACTGAGGATGAGTATTTGAATTGGGGTACAGAAGGGATGGCATCAAGGATGTCACCTGGTTCACCCTATAAGGGGGAACAAAAGGCTGGGGAAGGTATAGGGGTGGATCATATGATTTGCTGCCTACTTACCTGGGCTTAATGCAGATTGTCCCTAGAAGACATGGCAAATGATGGCTGGCATTTCAAATACAGGCAAAAAACATTCACATACATGAAAAAAATAAGGCCCAGTTTCTTACATTATGTTCCCTCTCTAGCATGGGAGATGTACAACAGATAAATTACCACTTGATTGACAAGTATAACCCAAACAAAATGTTCTCTCCCTAGCTCTGCTGTGCTTGTTCCTTTTCACAAACCACAGTGACTCTGGAAAAACTGGCTGTAAACACCAGCACTGCCACCAGCTAAGGATCTGTGATCAGGAGTGCTATCTCACAGTGACAGAGTAAGTGTCCCTTCCCCCATTTAATTCTAATTGGAATTCCTTCCATTCTGTATTACTGTTGTTCACTTCAAACTAATCACCAACACGTCTCATTCATTCTGGGCTGTTGGTCGTGTCTGAAGTTCAGTAGTCGATGTTCGCATATGCAGGATTTTTAATGAAATGCCGGTGTACCTTTCAGTCACCTTTTCCAGACTTCACAATGAGTTGGACTCTGTTCAGAGTCAAAGGATTTTTCCCTCCTTTTGTTCCCCTTTATAGGGTGAACGAGGTGACATCCTTGATGCCATCCCTTCTGTACCTCAATTCAAATACTCATCCCCAGTGGGGAAGGTCCAAGCCTCTATCACTGATGAATGCTTTCACTTAATTATTATGAATGACTGAATGATGGATTCATAAATATAATATATATTTTGAGTATTAACCATGTGGTATTCATCAGGCTAGGTCCTGGGGACAGTGGAAAATAAAGTAGACCCAGTGAGTACCTGCCATCCTGAAGCTTGGAGTCCAGTGGGGGACAATGGATGCTCCATAGGCAGTTCACATAGAACAGTAAGACTTCAAATGCGATACACGCTGTGAAGAAAAATTGCCAAGTGATATGAGTGCATGTAACAGAAGGGTTGATGGATGTGGAGTGTCTGAAAAGTTATCATAAAGTCATATTGGAGCTCAGCACTCTGCAGGGGTGAAGCAGGTGAAGAAAAGAGGGGAGAATGTTTGGGTTCAGGGAAGAACATTTCCAAAGGCCCCAAGCAGAGAAAAATAGCTGAAATAACTCAGGAATAACACCTTGAAGCTTTGGGAAATGAGGAGAATAAACTACTCATCAAATTGCTGCCTTTCAGAAAACACATGCTCTTCTGTTTTAACCAAAATAACTGGCTGGGGGGTGAGAAACCCATGATCAAAACAAGTGCCCCAGTTGTCCCTGAATTGGAAGCTGTTTTATGGACATCAAGATGTTTCAAAATATGCATGGCCTTTTTTTTTTTTTTTTTTTGAGACGGAGTCTCACTCTGTCGCCAGGCTGGAGTGCAGTGGCACGATCTAGGCTCACTCCCAGGTTCAAGGGGTTCTCCTATCTCAGCCTCCTGAGTAGCTGGGACTACAGGTGTGCGCCATCACACCCAGCTAATTGTTGTAGTTTCAGTAGAGACGGAGTTTCACCATGTTGGCCAGGATGGTCTCCATCTCTTGATCTTGTGATCCACCCACCTCAGCCTCCCAAAGTGCTGGGATTACAGGCATGAGCCACCGTGCCCGGCTATGCATGGCAATTCTAACATCATCCCTTCTTCCTTCCCTCCCCTCTTCCTCCTCCCCAGTCATCAGAACTCTAGACAACCCGGGGATCCCAGAGCATCTTTTCAGGAGGAGTGATAGAGCCACTGAGGCATGGAGTTTCCTGTTTTACCTTTGTGAACTTTTGGCTTCTCTGTCTTGGGGGAGACAATAACAACGAAAAACTTGAAGGGCAAGATTTGAGGGGAAACAAGCAGCTTTGGCAGTCAAGTCCAAAATCTGGCACGAAAGCCGCGGGCTGCTCTTTCTGTTCCCTTTGGTTTGTGCTTTGGCTTCTTAGCAGTCGTGGTCAATGTCATCCTAGTAGTAGCACTAGCAATTAATATTTACTAGTCATTACCTTGTGGCCAGGCATTATGGTCAGAACTGCCTGTGTATCATCTCATTTAATGCCCACAAAATTATATAAGGTGAGCCCTGTTAGGGTGATGTGAAATTGTCAATATTCAACAACTTTTTTGATCTATAAAAATGTCCATTTCATAAGATTGAAGCTAATATTATTATTTCCCAGGGGCCCAGGGGTTTACAAAAATTGTCCATTTGTCCATGCTTTTATAATTGGGGAGTGGCTGAGCCGAGCTTCATGCCCAGGTGTGTATCGTACCACAGTGGCTGTGTTCTTTTGCATGATCCATGAAAGGAAGAGAAGGAGGAAGAAAATTACACCATAAAGATTTTTCCTTTTCTCTTTCCATGCCCTCGTTTACTGCTTAGTGTGTCTCATGGGTTAGAAGAGGAGAGAAAAGCCAGAAGATGCTGAAGTCTGAAGATATTCGAACAATTGTCACTCTTTTTACTCTGTGCCCTGCCCTGGTCCTGACTCCATTTAAAACTAATCTTCGGCTGGGCAGTGGCTCACGCCTGTAATCCCGGCACTTTGGGAGTCTGAGGCAGGCGGATTACGAGGTCAGGAATTCGAGACCAGCCTGGCCAGCATAGTGAAATCCCATCTCTACTAAAAATAAAAAATATAAAAAATATAAAAATTAGCCAGGAGTGCTGGCGGGTGCCTGTAATCCCAGCTACCTGGGAGGCTGAGGCAAGGAGAATCACTTGAACCTGGGTTCGTGCCACTGCACTCCAGCCCGGGCGACAGTGTGAGAGTCCGTCTCAAAAAAAAAAAAAAAAAAAAAAAAGAATAGAAAAAAAGAAAAAAAAAAACAAACACCTGATCTTCCTGAAAAGTCCAGGGGAGTGGTGACCATAGGCACAGCCAGGCCCAGGCTTTTACACAATGCTAAGACAAATCTGTCTCTGGACTCATCAGATCTTCCTTCTACTAAGAGGTCCAACCCCATATCCCACAGCACAGCACCCCCACCAGAGAGAAGAAGAGAGAGAACCACTTTCTCAGTAGTCCCAACAAAATCCTAGCAAAGATTCCCATTGAATCTTTGCCATATGCCCACATGAAGAGACTGAGGCACAGAAATAAGGTGAGCAGCTGGGGACACAAGGCCCCACCCTACCACACTGTGCCTGTCTGAGGTCATGGACTGCGCTAATCAGCAACTATGGCCCAGATGCCTACCCCTGGTGGGAGAAGCAGGGGAATCAGCTCTACAGGGTCGGTCCCACATCAGTCACCTAGACTGCAGGTTGGGGGAAGTGATTGTTCAAAGGAAACCTGGTTGCTTTTACCAGAAGAAGGGAGATTGGGTGCCAGGCAGGGGAAGTCACAACTGCTCTCTACAATGAGACTGTAGAAAAGTTTTTGACAGAGAGGATATTTTTCTCTCCAGTCTGATGCTGGGCCCAAATTTCAAAGAACAGAAGGCTATTAAAAGGGCAAAGGAAGGAAGTACTAATTAAAAGGTCCCCGCCAAGCTCTAGGGTCAGAGAGAACAAAGAATCATCCATTAGGGAGGCTCCTGGCCTGGTGTTAACTGCAAGGGCTTTGGGCAGGACAGAGGTTCAGCTCAGGGCCCTTAGATGCATGAAACCTCCTGGACTTCATTTTTCTCATTTGTAAAATGGACATAAAATACCTACTTCTGTGGTTTATTGGCAGGATTGGATGCTTTAATATATGACAAATCTTCAGGCTGGTGCTTGGTACACGGCTTGTTCTCAATACATGGTAACGGCTGCAGTGAATGTTGTTGCTAAGGCTACTCAAATGTTTGAGTCCTAGAGATTCTTCCTCTTAGGCCAAAAGTCTCCTTGGCTCGTCTGAAATCTTCTTTATTTTTATTTATATATTTAGGGACAAGGTCTCATTCTAGAGTGCAGTGGTATTATCATATCTCACTGCAGACTCCAACTCGTAGACTCAAGCAATTCTCACAACTCAGGCTCCTGAGTAGCTAGGACTACAGGTGCACACAACCATGCCAAGCTTCATTTTTTAAATATGTAATTTTATAGAGACGGGGTCTCGCTATGTTCCCAGGCTGGTCTCGAACTCCTGAGCTCATGATCCTCCTGCCTCGGCCTCCCAAAATGCTGATTTTACAGGCATAAGCCAACCACATCCAACTCCGGTTCTTTTCTTTTTAAGACAGAGTCTTGCTCTGTCACCCAGGCTGGAGTGCAGTGGTGCAGAGTTGGCTCACTGCAACCTCCACCACCCAGGTTCAAGCAGTTCTCCTGCCTCAGCCTCCTGTGTAGCTGGAACTACAGGCATGTGCCTCCTTGCCTGGCTAATTTTTTTTTTTTTTTGTATTTTTAGTAGAGACAGTGTTTCTCCACGTTGGCCAGGATGGTCTCGAACTCCTGACCTCTAGTGATCCACCCACCTCGGCCTCTCGAAGTGCTGGGATTACAGGCATGAGCCACTGTGCCCAGCCTCTGGTTCTTTTTTAATAATCCCAAGATCAAGGACTTACTCTAGAACTTACATTCCTAGAAGTCCTTTGACACTTTTCCAGAACTTTTACTCTGACTTTGGGGTTATGCAATATGGGCCACGTCAGTATGGACTACACTGGTGTTGTTGGGTATCTATTAGATGCCGGAGAAACAAGAGCCCCTATATTCCTTTGATCTGGAGTATTCAAATGACTCAGTATCTTTTCCGTATTTCCTTCATGTCGACTGGCTTTCCAAGGGCACCCTGCATAGCTATATTCCATAACCCATGTCCAGTTGCCTCTGGCCACCTTTCTAGGCTCTTCCTGCAGGACCCACTTCTCTATCTTGCCTTCCCTTCGAATCCTATCTTGCCTTCCCTTTGAGTCACAGGTTTCAGACTTGACACTCTAGACCTTCCTTGTTTCCTGACTGATACAGTTGGGTCAGGTGTCTTTTTGTAGCAAATCACAGACACCAGTTGAAACAGACTTAATTATTTAATCAAAAAGTCAGAACATAGCAGGATTAAAGGACTCGAACAATATTATCAAGTCTCAGTCTCCATCTCTTGCTTCTGTTTTCCTTCCTGCTGGCTTCATTCAGGGAGACTTTTCCCATCCCATAGCAAAATGGCTACCAACAAAGGCAGCTTACACTGTGGGGGTGACTGCATGATTTTTCCCAACTCCTCACCCATCCTGCATGCCTGCCTTTTGCCAGCGACTTTGTAGTCTCTTCTACCAGTAGAGTGCATTTGCCATCTCACTGATGTTGGGTGTAGCCATGTACTCTATTTTGGCCAAAGAAGTGTGGTTGTAAATGACAGTGTGCCAGTTCTGAGCCTAGGTGTTAAGAGGAACTGCCTGTTTCCATATGCTTTCTCTTGTGCTTATAGAATTACCATGAGGATATGCTGCAGGTAGTCTCTTTAAAAAAAAAAAAAAAAAAAAAAAAAAGACATTTAGAGAGAAGCTGCCTCAGTTGAATGCAGGCTTGCAGCTGGAAGCAGAGGCATGCCAGCTAATCTGAGGAATTGTTAGCATGATAATAAACACTTTCTGATATGTGGGGCTGAGCTATATGAGGGCTCTTTATATAGCATTGTTGTGGTCATTGTTGAGTGATGCATGAACTATTTCCATTGCCACCAAAAGAGATTTCTTTCCTTCCTGATGGTTTCAGTAAAAATCCTAAAATCCATTTCAATGCACCAAACTTAGTTATAGGGCCGAAAGTGAAGAAGAGATGGCTCCCCACAGGAATTCGTGGTGCTCTTACCAGAAGATAGTATAAAGAATGTTGAGAAGTCAAAAAGACAGGTTCTCATTGCATCATCCTTAAATGGGCTGCGGGTACCTATGTCCCATATTAAGCCAGGAACCAGCCTTTTCACATCTATACCCAACCGTATAGGGCAGAGCTCAACCAGAGCTAGAACCAGTTACCAGCTGGCCCGCTAGGGATGCCCAATACATAGCCATTGGTGCTCCACCAAAATCAGAAAGACCTAACCTCTAACTTCTCTCCCTTTCCAGGCCAGAATGGGTAAGGTGGGCTTGTGCAGCTGGCAAGCTGCTATTTGGTAACTCACTGCCCTCCTCTGCAAGGCCAGTTCAACTCAGAAAAGTCATGGGCAGAATGGTTGCTGGGTCCTGATTTAGAGCAGTCCTTTCTTTGCCAGCTCTGGTCTTCAGCTGTACTCCAGGGTTTTCATCTCTAGTGGGGTGGGTGCCCCACCAAGTCTGTGTTCTTGAGAAAGAACAGACCTGCACTGAAAGCATGATGTGTCATAAATGGAACCCCTTTGCCCTGCTTTATAGGGTCTATTTAAGTCTAGTAAGCTTCCTGGTGAATATCATTGAAAATTAAGCTGATTTTTAAAACTGCAGTGGCTCTATTTTGCTTTCTTCCCCCAAATCCCACCTTTCTACTTTGAAGTTTTTCCTGCTGTTTGGCAGCTGCTGTCTTTAAGGAATGCCACTTGGCTCCAAGATATTCATGGGGCATTTTTGATGGGCATTGCTTAGGGAAAGGGCATGATTCTGCCTCTTTCTGACAGTATCATCTTCTAAAGCTGCATGACAACTCATCCTTTGGCAGGGCATTCATCGTGTAGAAGCATTTGGAGCTATGAAGAGAAGGTTCTGTTTCCTCTACTCCCCAGGGGTCACCCATCAGTCTTGTGGTACTACACACCCTCCCCCTCCGTTGAATGCCAAACCTCTTCATGGAGCTGGGAGAAAATGGTGGGAGAAGGCTGGAGAGAGGGAAAGCAAACACTGGTCAGTGTGTTCGCTCTGATTACACCGTTGTGGGTGAGACAATAGCTACAGTGAATACAAGCAGGCAGGGTTCAATGCCGCTTTCTTCCCCTCCTCAATGCAATTTTGATCCAGCCAGGGCTACCCTGCAATTTTAATCCAGCTCAGTCTAACTGGGGCAGCCCAACCTGGAAACCAAGCCTCCCTCTGTGGGGGGTGGCTCCTCTCATCATTTGGGAGGTTATTGGGACCATGCTTGGAACGTCCCGTGAACATGGGCCACTCCAAACTCACCAGAGCCTCCATGAACCAGCCTAATTGTTATTGAGATACATCTTTGATATAGACGTGATTGCAAGTATCAATTACTAAGCTGCTGTCCCTCACCCTAGGTCCACCAACCACTGTTTTGTGATGCAGTGGTTGGGGCTGCCATTTCTCCCCATCAGCTGGTGCCACATTTGGTTCTGCCACTAGGAGGCACCAGAGGGAGATGGCAAAGTTGGAGGATTTAAGAGGGCCTCTCACCTTCTAGTTCCCATCAGCTTCATCCTGCCAATAGCAGTTTGTTTCAGTCTCTAGCTTTCTCAACACCCTCAGTACCAGCCTCTTAATCATTACTCTACTCCATAATTTACAAAATGTTCCTACTTTAAAAAGCCAGCCAAATGCAATGGCTCAGTGTGTAATCCCAATACTTTGGGAGGCAGAGGCAACAGGATTGCTTGAGGCTAGGAGTTTAAGACCGGCCTGGGCAGTATAGTAAGACCCCATCGCTACAAAAAGTTTGCAAGTTAGCCAGGTGTGGTGGTGCACACTTCTAGTCCCAGCTGTTTAGGAGGCTGAGGTGGGAGGATCACTTGAGCCCAGGAGTTTTAGGCTGCAGTGAGCTATAATTATGCCACTGCACACCAACCTGGGCAACAGAGTGAGACCTGCCTCAAAACAACACAACAAAAACCACCTCTGGTGTTTGTGTGTGTGTTTTCGTTGTTGTTGTTGTTGTTGTTTTTGTTTTTTTTTTAATCTCAGTTCTGTGTGTACAATTTCACTCACAACAAAGAAGAGAAGCATCAATAGCTGGTACAATAGGGAGCAGGGTAGCCTCCTTCCTAAAGATCCAATTTCATCCCGGGTGGTGGATAAGGCTAAGAAGATAAAAAATGACCTTTCACCTCCGGGGACAGTAATGTAAAATTAATTTGAGGCTTTGAAACTAATGAGCTGGCCCGTCCTGGTGCGTACCCCATGAATAACACAGTATGTGCACAGCCAGGAACCCAGCGATCTTTCTTCCTCAGATGGGGCTTGGGATGGGAGGGGGGATGAGAAAGAAACTCATTTTGAAAAATAATCCTCAGAGGAGAGAGGTCTGCTAGGTCTCCATAAACCCAGTATTAGAGGGAGGAAGGGGGGGAGGGGAGGAAGAGAGAGAGAGAGAGGGAAAGAGAGAGAGAATTATGTGCTTTTAATCTGCTTAGCTTTTCACTGCTTAATAGCTAAAGGGCTCAGACAGGCAAGAGTATTGTGAGGTGGTTAAGTCCATGAACTTGGAGTTAGACCCCTTGGGGTCTAGCTTTGATTTGTGACTTTTTAGCTGTGTGATCTCCAGCATGTTTTTAAACTTGTGTTTTTGGGATGTTTGGATTAGACAGTACATGGAAAGTACTTGTGTTTAGGCTAAGAATCTGGTTATTTTTGCATTTTTTGACGGTGATTGAGGAAGGCGGGAACAATTCGAGGGTGATTTATCCACAGAATATGAAGTCTGAGGTTTCTGCTCTGACAAGAGGAAATGTCTAAGAGCAGAAGACAAAAGTGAAACCGGGCTGATACCAATCACTGGGAAACTAGCTTTGGCACCTCCAGAGAATGAACCATTTCACAGCCTAGGGGACCAGCCATGGAAATGGCTGCCTGGAGAGGCAGTGATCAGCCCATCCCCGCAGGTATGCAAACAGAAGCTCTCTCCACTGTATGAAAGGATGTGTTCACTTATTTCTTTTCTTTTTTTTTTTTTTTTTTTTTTTTTGTTGAGACAAAGTCTTGCTCTGTCGCCAGGCTGAAGTGCAGTGGTGCCATCTCAGCTCATTGCAACCTCCGCTTCCCGGGTTCAAGTGATTCTACTGCCTCAGCCTCCTGAGTACCTGGGATTACAGGCACATGCCACCACACCCAGCTAATTTTTTTTTTTTTTTTTTTTTGGTAGAGACAGGGTTTCACCATGTTGGTCACCATGTTGGTCATGTTTTGATCTCTCAACCTCGTGATCCGCCTGCCTCGGCCTCCCAAAGTGTTGGGAGTACGGGGCGTGAGCCATCACGCCTGGACTGTGTTCACTTATCTCTAAGGATCTTTCTCCCATTCAAATGCTGGCTCTTCCACTTGCTAATTGTGTTGCCTAGGTCACCCAATCTCTTGGAGGCTGGGCTGCTTTATCTGTGGAATCAGGCCAACGGTGCTATTGGCCTCCCTCTTATGATCTCCCTCCCTTTCCCTTTTACTCCCTCCCTGCCACAAACTAATGCTCATGATGTGCTGGGTACTGTGCTAGGCTTGGGAGATACTCAGAGGAAGAAGATGGTATAAGCACTCCCTGGGAAAATACTCAAACATTTAGTTTTAGGTTTAGAAGAAGACAGACAGATGAACAGATAGTTATAAAGCAATTCCATAGATGCACAGATGAGATATGCATTGAGTATTCTGGAAGCACAGGGGAATGCATCTAACTCTTCAGGTGTGAGGCAGAGATGCAGTCAGAGAATGCTTTGGTATTGGGCATCGGTATAATAATTAAATGGCGGGGTATCTCCGGTAGAGGAAGCCATATGAACAAAGACCCAGGGACAAGAAGACAGCGTGGTGTGCAGGGAACTATCTAAAACGCAGCACAGCCAAGATGCAAAATGTGAGGGAAGAGTGACAGGCGATGAGGCTGAAGAGGCAGACAGGAGCTAGATCACAAAGGCCCTTGTCTTCCATGTTACAAATGTGAACCATGAAACATCGATGGCTGATTTTAAGTAGGAGACTGGCATGGTTAGGTTTCCATTTGGAAAGACCTCTCTCGAGACTGTGTAGAGGATGAGTTAGGAGGAGACAAGGCCAGACCACAGCTAGCAGTGTTGAAGTCAGGAAGTCATCTAAGCTAGAATGATGATGCCATGAACCATGCTTCTTACGGGGTTGTGGTGAGAATCTGATGATGGAATGCCCCGGGAAGCTTGTAATAAAACATGAACTGCTTCCCACAAGCCAAGGGTCATTATAATTATGATCACTCTACAAAATATTGGTTTGGATGCCCATCATATAAACTGAGTCTCTCCAACACTTACCCAAACAGTGGCAACAAAATCCATACATTTAGTCAAAACCAGTATAAATGGTTGTTGTGCTTAACAAGAACCATTTAAAAAGTGATGAAACCACTGGGTTGAGAAATAATTTTGCAGATGCTTCTGGGATACAAAGGACTAAATTTTGGTGCTGCTGGAAAGAATGGGGGAGAGAAGCACAATATTAAATTTTGGGCAAACTTGAAATGCACAATTAAATGCAGGCAAACTGGGAGGGCAGATGATACTCTTTGAATAAAACTTATAATAGATTTGGCACAAGAGGGTACTGGAGATGGGCCCAAATGTCTCAAATTTGCTGAACTGTTTTTGCAGACAGCTGGGAATTTACCAGCATTATCCTTTTTTTTTTTTTTTTTTTTTTTTTTTTTAACCAGAATATTTTGGATTTTGTAGACATGCCCTGGAATGCCCCATCTCAGGGAAGGCTAGAGGAATGTCTCAGTGCAAGTGTGGTGTCTGCTTCTAGTGATGTTTACGGCAGAGCTGAACATTGTCTTTAAAATTAACAATAGATGTGCATAAATCTTCCTCAGTTACCTAGCAACTGATACAAGACAACACTGAGGTTCACGGGGCTCGGTGGAGGTAAACCTGTTTTAGGAAATACCTGCGAGCATTTTAGTAATGCCTGGAGATTGCTTGGAGGGAAAGGAAAACAAATTAACATGACTAATTAAACGTTTAAATTCCTTTGTTTTTTGTTTTTGTTCCTGGGTTTTGTTGTTGTTGTTCGTAAAAATTGAATCAAATAACAAAAACCTTTCCTAAATCTCTGAGGTTTCTAGCAACAACGAGGGTTTCACAAACACTAGCTAATTTCTGAGGCCCCTTTCAAGGCTAAAACTTTTGGCCACATATTAGCTGTATTGCCTCATGAGTAAAATGAGAGGTTAGACTAGGGGAATTGTAGTTTCATCCACATTTCTAGGGTGTATGGTGCAATAGGGCTTTTAGACCAGTTTTGTTGAATCAGACACCAAAGGCATGAATCTGGAATCAAAGTGAATTTTTTTAAAAAGAAAAGATGTTGAAATAATGAAGCAAAGAGACATAGGACTTAAGGAATACATACACACACACACACACACACACACACACACACACACACATTTACTCTCCATGTGTATGTATGTACGTATTTATATATATATATATAATCAGTTTATATATTAGATCTAGGTTACACATTCAATGCTGCATGGCCCAGCAGGTGACACAGCCACATCCCTTGCCAAGGAACCACAGTGAGCCAGAGAATGCGTCCTAGGTCTTCCAGATCTGTTGATTTTTCAAATAGCCAGAAATCCAGAATTTGTGGAGAATCTCCTATTGTTAAAATATTGACAACTGATTTGAAGTGTTTTTAAAAAGCACTCTGTGGGCTAAACAAAGTGAATCTGCCTTAAAGCAAAAGTTCCAAATGTGTAATTATCTTTTTACATATTATATGGTTAATTAAGACTCACTTTATTTGACAGGGTGAAGATAAGCTTGTGTAGGCCACTGCCTAACACAGTTCATCCCATGCCTCCTACATACCAAGCACTGTGCCAGGCGCTTTTCATTTCTGGCATCCTCAGAATCCTCCAAAAGGTGGGTGATATGGTTTGGCTGGGTCCCCACCCAAATCTCATCTTGAATTGTAGCTCCTATAATCCCCACATGTTGTGGGAAGGACTTAGTGGGAGATAATTGAATCATGGGGGCAGTTTCTCACATACTATTCTCATGATAGTGAATAAGTCTCATGAGATCTGATGTTTTCATAAGGGGTTTCTGGTGTGGCTTGGCTCTCATTGTCTCTTGCTGACGCCATGTACAAAGTGCCTTTGGCCTTCCGCCATGATTGTGAGGCCTCCCCAGATATGTGGAACTGTAAGTCCATTAAACCTCTTTTTCTTCCTAGCCAGTCTCAGGTATCTCTTTATCAGCAGCTTGAAAATTGACTAATACAGTGGGTGTTATTTATCACAGAAGTTTGAGCTCTAGTATAAAGATGAGGATGCTGAGGCTGGGAACCCCAGAGGCATGCTGAAGATCAGGTAGCTCCTGAGTTCTAGACCCTCCATTTCAAGTCCCATCTCTCTGACTCTTAACTCTCCAGCTGCCTGCTCTCAGGACTGTGACTCACCTGCAACATTTCTCTGAAGATGTGTTAGGAAACTGTCTTAGTTTGCTAGGGCTGTCATAACCAAGAACCACAGACTGGGTGGCTTAAACAACGGACATTTATTTTCTCCTAATTCTGCAGGCTAGAAGTCCAAGATCAAGGCTGGTTTCTTCTGAGGCCTCTCCCCTTGGCTTGCAGATGGCTGTCTTCTCCCCGTGTCTTCATATGGTCTTCCCTGTGTGTATGTGTGTGTGTGTGCCCGTGCGCGTGTGTGTCTGTGTCCTGAACTTTTGTTACAAGGACACCAGTTATACTGGGTAAGGAGCCACCTGAATGACCTATTTTTACCTTACTTCCCCCTTTAAAGATTCTATTTCCAGATATAGTCACATTCTGAGATATCAGGGATTAGGACTTTAACATATGAATTTGCGGGGGTTGGGGGGAGGCATAATTCAACCTGAAACAGAAGCCATCAAATTTTTCCCCTCATTTCTTTCCCTTGAATATTACTATTGGAAGGACAGAGAGCGATTTCTTGAGCCCAGGGAATTGGAGCACCTGAGGGGCGGTGCTTATCTCCTGACCCCCACCCCACTAGGCCACCTAGCTGCCGCAGCTCAGTCCCAGAAGAAGGTGATACATTTTTGCACACTGGAGCCACAGTTAACCAGTTCCCAAACCACAGCTTCAATGTTTTAGAATGCATAAAACATGAGATCACATTTAGCAATGGCACTGTTTTATTTGGCATCACTGGGTATATCTGAGTGTCTTCATCTAAAATAATACTGATGCAGATGAGAAGCATTATTTATCATGTCAAAAATTAGAAACAACCTCAATGTCCAACAATGGGGTTTAATAGGATAGAATTTTATGCAGCCTTTGGAAACTGCTGTGGAAAAGTATTTGTGGTGTGAGAAAATAATCATGACAGATGAAGTGGGGGGAAAAAGCAGGTTGCAAAGAAATAGGTATAGTTGGATCCCAATTTTTTGAAACAGGTTTATTACATGTACATATTTATATGTATATATGTGTGTATATATGTGTTCATCTGGAAGGGTATACTCCAAAATATTTAAAATTGTTTTCTTGCAGTGATGGAATTATGTGTACTTTAAGTTTTTTTCTTCTGTTTTTCTAAGTGTGTGTCACATATTTTCTAAAATAGACATATTACTTTTGCAATTCAGGGGAAAATCTTAAAGATAAAAATCTTGATATCCACTCGGTTTACAGAAAGTTTCCTCTCACTTAGCCTTTTTCATAAGGAGCTGCCTCACAGCTTTCCACGTAGGGCTGCATTTACAAAAATATAATTTACTCACCATTTTCCAGATACAGCTCTCAGCCACAATTACCTGGATTCTAGAATAATTTTTGTGACTGGCCTGAGAACCTCTTCTCTGTTTTTGTTTTTTCACCTGGCACTATTTTCTCATTAAAGGGTTTTAGGAGTGAATGCAGAGAAAGAATGGAGCCCCACAGACCTGGAAAAAAAAAAGCTCTTAAAATAAATAAATCAGTGGACTAGTTTAATGTGTCTAAAATATCATCCAAGGAGACACAAAAAGAAGCAGGATGTAACTTCACAGTGACTTTGTTCCTTCTATTTCTCTTTACTTATTTGAGAGATCCTTTAAGCACACTTGCCTTTTAACAGAATGTACTTTGGCTAAATACTCCTATGATGTTATGCTTTTACAAAGGAGAGGTTTGTGGAGGATAATGCTGTCAGGCTTGGAAGCGGCAGTAGAGATCACATTGCCCAGCTCTTGGCATCATTGGTTCCCAAAGCTCTGAATCCCCTGGAGAGCTTTTGTAAAAGGTCAGTGCTCCACAACATGACAGAAATAGAAGGGGCCTGGGTCTGTGGGTTGTGAAAGCTGTGATTCTTTTGATTTTTAGCCAGGTTGAGGAACCCACTTCCCTATGGCTCCTGCATTCCCTCCTCAATATCACAATAGGTGGTTACCTGAACACTTGTAGATATGAAAAATTTTCTACCTCAAGAGCTAGCCTTTTCCATTCTTGTACTGCTGTGCCTATTGCAATTCTTTTTTTTTTTTTTTTCATATAATCTGGATTCCTCCAATTCAGGAAGCAAAAAATGGAGACATTTTGCTGGTGTAACCCAAATAAATTCCAAGGCCCCATGTGGTCCAATCTCTGCATACAGTCACATCTTCCAAAGCAAAAACAATTACAATGGAAACTTTACCTGCAATACCCACAGAATGTTATAAGGGGCCCAGCTGATAACCCATGGTAGCATTTCTCAAAATCCTCTTCTCTTTCTTTCTTGATTTTCTCAGTTATACCAGAGCTTCTCATTCACCACCCCAACCCCAAACATCTCCAAGAGCAGCCCACTTGCCCTTTCAGGCTCTCTGTCTTTGACCTCTGTTCTCTCTCAGCAATACAGTATTTAGATTGATTTTGCCTCTCTGTCTGCCTTCATCCCTCTCTCTGCCTTGCCCATTACCCAGACTTTTCACAACAAAGGAGAGCCCATGAAATATCTAGTAAAGAAAAATCTTTCCCCTTTCTTCCGTTCTACCTGGGCCTGTTTCTTTTTGCCCAACATCCTGATTTTGATTTTTTTTTAAAGCCAGAAACTGGGGAAAGGAGAAGCAAACATCAAAGACAAAATTCCCTTTATTGAAAATGACAGGAGACGGTTACAATTGGGCACTGTTGCACATTAATAAGCCTTGTGTTCATCACAATAATGACTTCCCATCTGTTCATTGCAAGACCACAGACTCCTACATGGTTTACACATTTCCTCCTCATTCTTCTTGCCATCTCCCCACCCCTAACAGGTGTCATAGGTGTTCACAAACAAATCCCATTAACTACCAACTCAGGTATGTATTTTTTTTCCCCATGCCCTACTCTAGTTCCCTCCCTCTGATAATGTCTATGGCTGAGTTCTCCCCTGATTACCATGTTGGGGGATATTAAACAATACTGCTTCATGCACCAGTGACTTATAGTGAATTATAGCATCACACTTAGAATCATAGTCTCTTCATGAGCTAAGCCTGATGACTTAATCTCTCTCTGTGTCAGTTTCCTCGTCTGTAAATGGGTTGTGAGAATTAAATTAACTTGCTTAGCACTGCAAAATGTTGGCTCTCTACATATGTCAACATTTCCATTTTTCTTTTTACCATTCTTTTTTGGAGGGGACAGGAAGAAGAGAAAGGTGAGTCTGCTAGGAAGTGAAGAGGACCTGGTAAAGACTTAGAGCAGGAGCCAGCAAACTATGCTGGACCAAACTGGACCTACCGCCTGCTTTTGTCAATAAAGCTTTATTGAAACACTGTCATGCTCCTTCATCTATGGCACTTTTGTACTATAATTGCAGAGTTGAGTTGTTGCGATAAAGACTGTATGACCCACAAAGCCTTAAATATTTCCTGTCTGACCCTGTACAGAAAAAATTGCCAACTCCCGATTTAGAATATAAAAATAGAATCACTTTTTCATACACTTTGCCATTGATGAGATGAATGTCATATGAGGCTTTCTCTTTCAAGTGAAGTGGTTAACTGTTGTCAGAGTTTCTGCATCTGAGTCAACTCTTACAAACAGCAAGAGTTAACATCTCTGAGGCCTAATCCAAAATAAGGTTATGTTCTTTAGAAGCCTGGCCAGTTCTCCTAGAAATACAAGGAATGTAGTGTGAGATAGTATTGCAATTCTGATAAGGACACTGGGACAGGGATGCCCAAGGGCTCATGCATGTCCATGCTTCTCCTCTTCTTAGGCACAAAGCTAGCTGATGCTTCCCAGTTCTCTTGCAGTAAAGGAGGCCATGTCTCAAGCTTGTGCCAATGAAATTTGGGGAAAATATGTCCACCACTCCTCGCTGACTCTTCACTTTCTCTTTTCTTGTCTGCAGGTCAGATTCAGACAATCCAGTGGAGCACTCTGAAATTGAGAGGAAGTGGTCCAATAGAATTTTCCGGAATTATGGAAATCTTCTATTTTGTGCATACTTAGTATAGTAGAATCTAGTCACATGTGGCTATTGAGAACTGGAAATATGGCTAATGCAACTGAGAAAGTGAATTTTTACTTTTGATTCATTTAAGTGTAAATGGTCACATATGATATCACTGCCATATTGGACATTGCAGTTTGGAAGATGGCAGATGCAGCCTTAGAAGAATCATTGGCCTGAATGTCTAGGCAGAGCAGAGCACCACCTTCCCACTCACTCTTTCCCTCCTCTCGCCCCCTCCCCTGCCTCACTTGCATCAGACTGTGATGTGAGCAAAAGCATGAAATAGCTCTTTTGATAGGCCTGTGAGACTTGCTGTTCATTGGACTAGCTAGACTGCTCTGACTCATACAGACCCAAATCCTGGCAACCACTTTTATGAAGAAATGACAATTCAGTCTACTACTTGTCCATTGTTACATGCCCAAGGAATGTGAGGGGCCTCTGCTTGGGTCTAGTTTTCAACCTAGTCTATGGCATTGATTATCCTGTTCAAAAGACAAAAGAGGTGACTTGATGGGCACTTAACATCTTGGCCATACTGGCCCCATCTGCATGCTATGTAGGAAGTTTTAGTTCATTTAAACTGAAGTTCTAATGTTTTCGTTTTGTTTTGTTTTGTTTTGTTTACAACCATTTAAAATTGTACATGTCCCATACATGACAGAGAAAGGGTTGTCTGGTTGGACAATTTTTGGCTTGCAAAAAGAGAACACAAAAGAAAAGCGTACATTTTAATACTGAAGAGACCAAATTCTCTGCTGAAGAGGAAATGAACTACATATTCAGAAGGGTCCTGCCAAGAGGCCAAACAGACTGTACTCTCTTGGGGGAGTTCTCAGTGGTGATGAGAACACCACTTTTTTTTTTTTTTTTTTTTAAAGTCATTTTCAAGGTGAGATATTGACTTGCTGCTAGAGCAGGACAACTGGTCTCTCTTTCATTGCTAGCAGCAGAGTAAGGGTCTTGCAAGTTTGAGGCAGCAGCAGAAAAAGGGTCTTCAAGTTTCAGTCCAAAGCAAGAAGAGCTAGAATTTCACCAGCTATCTCACCTACTCTGTGCCCACCTGTTTCTGGATGAAGCACTGTGACATCTGTTTTATTGTAAAGAGAACCAACTTTGGAATCAAATGGAACCTGTGTTGAAATCCCGAATCTGTCACTAGCTTGGACAAGTCACTTCACTTCTCTCAACCTTGTTTTATTCCAGTTAGGAATAATAGTAAGCCTATCCCACAGAGCTGTAGCAAGGTTAAAATGAATGATGGTCTATAGAAGCATTTAAAATAGGGCTTCATACAGAGCCCGTACCTGGGGAGACTGAGGGTTTGAACCACATAGTTCCACTCTGGCAAATCACAGAGGGGCTGTAGGATGGTCCTTTAAGGAGGATGTGTTATGGGCTAATTGGAACAGTGCTTCTTAAACTCCAGTGTGCATTCATATTGCTTAGGGTTTTTGTTTAAATGCAGATTCTGAGTTACTAGGATTACGCAATTTGAATAAGCTTGCAGATAATTTCATGGCTGCTGGTTTCCGACATCACCTTTGAGAAGCAAAGAATTAAAGGTCTTGTCCTGATCGGTCTCCTTCTCCTGTTATCTATGCAAAAGAGATATACTGTTTACTTTGCATAGTGAGAGGGCAGGTACAAAAGTAGGATGAGGATAATGTAGCATGAGCACAGAGAAGGAAAATCTAGGATGATGAGTAAAGAAATTGTGGGAAAAGAGATGGATTCAAGGCTTTCAATCCTGACTAGAGTTTAAATTCACCTGGAGAGCTTTAAAAAAAAACTAGCCATTGCCTGGTCCCAGGAATACTGATTTAATTGATTAGGATGGGGCCAGACATGACATATTAAAGAAAATGACTCCCCAGATTATTCTAGTGTGTAGCCAGGGTTAAGAACTGCTGGGCTAGACAAATGAGACAACTTTCCCAGATGGAAAGAATCAGGAAGGGGTCTTATCAAGATATTATGTCAGGTTTGGTTTTCAGAGGGCTGATAGGAAAGAAAAAGAAATGCTTCATGGAAATTGCAGGTAAGACAGGCCAGCTGGTTGAAACCTTGAAAAATCAGATCATTTGATCAAATTGTTCCCAAAACATGAAATCTCTGCCTCAACCGAAATAATCACTTAGCTCTGGGCTTTTAAAGAAATCTGTTGGTCTGTTGGGAAGCTAGGGTAAATGGGAGAAGTGAAATCCATGCCGTTGTTTGGAACTGGAGACTTTTTAACAATTCATTAACATTGTCGGTTTGGTTGTCCTCTGTGATCAGAAGCTGTTGAATGATGTTCATCTGAGCACAGAAGCCAGCCTTTTCTGCAGCATTAACCAGGCCTCAGTCCAGTGGGTCTCTAACAGGGTGCCATGAGCCCAGCACAAGTGCTCCAACACATTCTGACCAATGAGCATAATTAATTTGTTGTAATTGACTTTACACTCTTGAAGCCCAGGTGTAGACTTCTTGTTACCAGAAGCCAGCTCAGACATGGCCCTTTGCCAGCCTCAACACAAAGCTCAGCCCTCTTCCAGGATTCCCTAAGAGCTAGGCATGTCAAGCATCTGAACATAATATGGTTTTACAGAAGATTCCTTACATCTGCGGTGGGGCCAGCTGAGGCACTGAACAACGTTTTGTTCGAGCAATCCCCATTGGACACATCTCTCCCCTGAATCCCTGTCTACACAGCCAATAAGGTGATTCTCCTCTGTCAGCCTCCCTAGCCCTCAACCATTCTTTTATTCCTTTACAAGACAGCTGAGTTTAGCCCTGTCCTAAGTGCTCCACACTCGGCTGCCTGCACCCAGGCATAGCAAACACAAAGCCCTTCAGAACCCCAGGCCCACCCTCTTTAGATATGTTATAAACTGTTACTGTTGATAAGGTCATTCCAGTGGGTGTCAAGCTGGACACAGCTTCTGGTAAGAAGAAGAAAGCATAGCAGATTCAAATCTCAGCCAAAGAACCTGGCCGTGAAAAGCCTTTGCCTAAAAGGTCATGCAGTCCACAGTTCTACTGTACAGCTGCAGCCTAGAATCACATGTGGAGTTCTTAAAATGCTGATGGCTGGGCTGTACCCCCTGAGATTCTGCTTTAATTGGTCTGGGGTGTGCCCTGGGCATTAGAATTTTCTTAAAGTTCCCAAGTCATTCCTGATACGCAGCCAAATTTAAGAGACATTGTTCTAAAGAGGCTTAGTGCTAAAGGCCAAGTGAAAAGGGCAACCAGTCCTACATTATAGTTGCAATTGCTTTGTCCTCATTACTGACCTGTTTGGTCTTGTTTTGAGTCTTTTAATCCCTTCAGTTGAACTCTCCAAAATTCTACCATTGGACAGTATAAGCACAGAAAGGTTGGGAACCACTCAGTAATTCGGCATCTCAGTGAGACAGAGGCCATTAAATGTCTCTCTCTCTCTCATTCTCTCTCTCTCTCTGTGTGTGTGTGTATGTGTGTCAGACAGAGGGAGAGAATTTATTTTTGAGTTAGAATTGAGGAGAAAAATGAGCTCTGTGTGGCAAACCAATAACCTTGGTTTCTTGATGACACTCACGCATAGACTAGGGAACTAGGGGAAATAGTGTGTGTGGAAACTGCCTCTCCTCCCCTTTTCATGGTTTCTATTCAATTGATGGAAGCTATGCCAAATTCAGCCAATGCAGAAAAATAATACAAAGGCTGCAGGAGAGCTCAGGGAAAGGAGCAGCTTTGCCAGGTGAGCTGGAGAGAGTGGTCGGGGATTACGGGGAAACAAATGCAGTCAAGGGGAAAACAGCAAGAGAAAGTCCACTCAACTCCCCCAAAATATGCTGTTACCTCAGACCCATGTGGGTCCTTCAAATGCCTTTTTGTGTGAAGGGGCACTGGGTGCGTCCAGAAGGTGAACAGCAGGGCAATCTTGTGTGGGTTTGCTTGTGTGTCTATGTGACAGAGAGAGAGAACATCTTAATAGAAAGCTATCCCCAAAGACGGGAAGGGATCATGAAAACTTGGGACAACAAACCTAGGCTTCGTTCCTTCTGAAACCCCCTTCTCTTACCAGCATACTTGTCGGGGAAGTCACACAGCTACAGCGAGTGTTTGTTTCCTTTTCTGACCTCACTGTGAGTCTTGGAGTCCCAATGTAATAGTTTTGAATGTACTCTGCAAACAGTAGACTGGGACACAAGTGAAAGGGATTATCCAAAAGTCAGCTTTGCATATTTGTGCTTGTTTAGGGCTATTGGGAAAACAGGGAGCACAGTACTCAAAAGTCTTCAAATCCCTGGTTAAAGGGAGTGACAGAAGAGCTGCACCAAAAATACACTTTTTTAAAAATTATTATTACAAAAGACACATATGTTCATGGGGAAAACAACTCTAGAAAATTGCAAAGAAATAAAATTTGAATTTTTTTCCTTCTAAAGAAAAGTAGTATTTTTTGTACATGATAATTATGAATATTTGAAACCCATTTATATTTCCAAAGTGTTTCTTAATTCAAAACAATACTTCCTTCCTATAGAAATTAAGAATATATAGATAAGAAAAAGTAACAAAAGCCCCCTATATTTTATCATCTAAAGATAACTCTTAGTCTTCAAGAACTTTAAAAAGTCAAGTAATTAGCTGGGTGCGGTGGCTCACACCTGTAATCCCAGCACTTTGGGAGTGTGAGGCGGGTAGAGCATGAGGTCAGGAGATCGAGACCATCCTGGCTAACACGGTGAAACCCCCGTCTCTACTAAAAAAAAAATACAAAAAAATTAGCCATGTGTGGTGGCAGGCACCTGTAGTCCCAGCTACTCGGGAGGCTGAGGCAGGAGAATGGCATGAACCTGAGAGGCAGAGCTTGCAGTGAGCCGAGACTGTGCCACTGCACTCCAGCCTGGGCACAGAGCGAGACTCCATCTTAAAAAAAAAAAAAAAAAGTCAAGTAATTATTTTATATTTTCACTTTTAATTAGTATAAAAGGAAAACACATTCATTTTTTAAAAATTAGATAAGCAAAAGAGAAACTATGAAATCACTTAAAATTCAATCCCTAAAACAATCCTAACTAGTAACATTTTTTGTTGTAGTTGGTGGACTTCTTTTTTTCCAAATATGTGTGTATTTTTGAAAGTATAAGATGTACCCCAAATCTTCTGCAAATGTAAATTCATATTGTTATATTGTAGCCTGATTTTAGACTGGAACAATATTCACACAAATTTTCTCATATCCTACATCATTTTTAACATCTGGGCAGAGTGCCATTGGAAGGATATACCATTATTTATTTTTACTTAATGGATCCTAATGTTAGATATTCAGATCACGTGTGATTTTTCTTCTCGTCTTAGAAACAACACTGTTGTGACTGTCCCTCCAACTACAGTTTTCTTTTTTTTGTAATTTACTTTTCAGGATAAGCTGAGCCCATGGCACTACAAAATTCCAAGGCTTCTCAAAGAAAAAGCTATATGCTGTTTAGTGTAGTACTTTATATCTTTTCAGATATTTTTGCTTTAAATATATTAGGATATACTTATACATTCAAGATTATTTAAATCCTGTGAAATAGCCTACCTGCACTGCTCTCTGTATTCCAGTTATCTCCTGATTTCTTTCTGATGACATATGTCTGATTCATGCCTAGACAAGAAAATGTATAGACTACAGAAGAGTGCTCATTGGGAAGGAGGAGGAAAGCCCCTCTATAATCCCACCACTAAGAAAAAAAATCATCTTTCCAGTCATCCTGAACTCCCCCACCACCCATGGCTTTAAATACTCTTTTTAAAATTACCATTTGCAGACTTCTGACTCAGAAGACGCTTTGATAGAGCTGCTAAGTGTTGGCTACTATTCAGGGAGATTTTACCCCTTTTGCCACATTCAGAATTGTTTCTGGTAGGTTACGGAAATAAGTGTGCACATGTGTGAAGCTGCTCTGAGCTATTGTATTCCTTCCTAGTTTAGAAAGTACTTTTTGGACACATTGCTGAGGTTTCCCGCAGGTATGTGAGAACAGCGGGCCAGAAGCTTTGCCTGGCTTAAAAGTCACAGATTTATACAAAAAAAATAGAAAAGCCAAACTACACAAGACAGGAACCTATATATAGGTCAAGAGAAGGGGAGACACAGAGCTTCTCACTGCAGCTGATCCAGATTTGATGTAAGAAGACCTCAGGCAACAAGGGCACAGTTCTCAATTTAGATAAATACTTTTACATTTCTGGTTATGAAATGAACACGTTCATTATAGGAAATAGATTTAAGAGGCAGAAAGGAAACAAAACTTTATAATTTCACGATCAATACATTTTAATGTGTTGTGTATTTCTTTCCAGTTTCTTGATGCATATTTTAGGAGCAATTACAGGCAAACAGTCTATTCGGGTTTTGTTTTTCCACCTTACATTATAGCAAAGGCGTCTTCCCATGTTGACAATTGTGTATGAGGATCTCTTCAAGTTCCTTTAGTAACTGTATTGCCTTGAGAGATGAAGAAAGAACATACATCAAAGATGTCTATGAACAGCAAACGCAGTGATAAAGCTAAAGGAAATTGTCTACTATTCACCTGCAGCTGACAGCAAGAATGTATTTTCCTTCCTGGGTTACTAAACTTTGTCTTCCTAAGCAAGATAAAGTGGTTGTTGAATAGATAAAGAAGATACTACCTCTCATACATGAATCTCAGGTGTAAATAAGCCCATAGAATACTGGCTCAAACTCAGAGGAGACTCAGAAGAAATAGAGCAGTGGGGACTGGGCTTAGGAAGGGGTTCTTTTTATGGCAAGCATCAGGAGAAACCCTTGGAGCATTGTTTGTGGGTTGGGATTGGGCCACATGCACATGGCTTATTCATACAACATTTAAAGTCCACTCACATCTTCTTGGCATCTCCTCTTTCATCACACAACAAAAGTTAAAGGCCAGAAACACTCCACCCATGCTCCCAATGATGTTATCATTGCACCCTCCACCAGCCACATCTGAGGCAAGACACCTGCTCCTAGCTCTTGTAGCTCCACTGAGGGAATGTGAATAAGGCAACACTTCCTCAAGATATTCACCCTCCATCTGTTGGAAACTTGTAATGCACTAATTTTGTTACTGACTTTTGCTAAAACTTTTCATAATTAAAATACTAATAGGTGATATCCACAATCACAACGTGAGCACTTCCCTAACCTCCTGGCCTTTTCCTCTAGATACAAGGCCGCAGAGCTGGGTGTGTGGTGCTCTGCTGAGAAAGCCAGGTGAGCATCCGGCCCTGTTACTGACTATAATCTCCGGCTGTGATTGCTAACATCTCTTCCCCCTCCCCCTACCTAATCTACTGCCTTAGATTTAGTTATTTAACAAATGTTTGTTGAACATTTGAAATGAGTCAGATGCTGTGCTAAGCCTGGGCTAATGAATAGATAAAAAAGCCAGGGCATTTACCCTCTGTGGGTATATCATCTAATGGTGATAATGGGTGGTGAGTAACTTAGATATAGCAATATAAGGAAATCTATCCTTAATGTCCCTGAGTTTTGGAACATTTTTACCAGGGCCACGATTAAGATGAGGTGAGTGAGGCAGGGTTATATAAGTAAAGGGTAGAATCCTGTCTTTATTTAAAATGATATTCTGTTTATCATGGAGGTTTTTTTTGGTGTTAACTTTGATTCTTTAGAATATTGAATAAAAACATGGTTTATTTCGGTTACTGAGTTTCTTAGCACCCCAGCACATGTTGCTCCCAAAGTAAAGGCCTTCTTTGCCTCATCCTAATTGTGGCCTACAAACAAAACCAAACTTGACTGTCTAGGCAGTGAAGACAATCAGCTGACACTGATCCACTGGGTATGTCTGAGTTGTGGCCCCTATTCTTTTGAATTTGGTGTGTAGGTGGTTTGGCCTTGCCACTCATTTGCTGTGCCACTCCAGGCAAACACCTTTTCTTATCAAAGTTCAGTGTCTCATCTGTAAAACACTAAGTTTGGACAGTTTTCTTTTTTGACAATGAGAAGAATGTCTTCTTTCAAGAAATATTTATAGACAACCTACTAGAGGCAGGCATTGTTACAGGTTCTAGGGCGACTGAAGCCAAGAAGACAACATCCTTTCTGTTGTGCAACTTAGGTTTGGGTGAGGACAAATAAATAAGCAAACAAGATCATTTCAATGTATGCTACACGTCGTATTAGTGTGTGCGAGATCATATTAGTGTGAGAGATGTTACAGCGGGGGCCAGGAAAGTTCTCTCAGGGAAGGTGATATTTGAGTAGAAACATCAATGATAAGCCGGCACGTGACCTGAATCTCTCAGACTTACTAAGTTTTTCCCTCTTTGACAGTTAATCTTTGTTTTTATTTATTTTATAAGGACAGGGTCTTGTTCTAACACCTAGGCTGGAGTGCAGTGGGGCCATCATAGCTCACTGTAACTTCAAACTCCTGAGCTCCAGTGATCCTCCTGCCTCAGCTTACCAAGTAGCTAGGACTACAAGTGCACACTACCATGACTGGCTAATTTTTTACTTTTTATAGAGATGGGATCTTGTCAGATTGCCCAAGGTGGTCTGGAGCTCCTGGCCTCAAGAGATTGTCCTGCCTCCCCCTCTGAAAGTGTTGGGATTACAGGCGGGAGTCATGCCTGGCCATGACAGCTAATCTTTAATGAGCCTTAGTCTGTGCCTGTTATAATAACTATATATGTCCCAACTCAGCTCTCTCACCAATGGTGTGAGATAAGGACTCTTGTTACATCATTTAAAAAATTATTATTGATAAGGAGACAGAGGCACAAAGAGGTTAATTTGGGGAGATCACCAGCTAATAAGTGTTGGAAAAGGTAATGGGAGAAAAGGCACTAAAGGCGTGATGGTTTTAAAGCTTGAATACAATGATTCAACAGTTACTTAATGAGCATCTACTATATTCTAGGCACTGTACAATTACATAGGGGTGTGATTCCTCCTCCTCCTCCACTTCCTCTTCCTCTCCCAACACCTAATGAACACTAGATTCCAGGCACAGTACAAACTTTTAAAATAATCAATTTTCGAGGGTGAGAGGGCTGCTCTATAGCTTAATTGTGGTGGTGGTTACAGGTCTGTACGAATTTGTCAAAACTGGCAGAACTGTGCACTAAAAAAGGGTGAATTTACTGTATGTGGATTATACCTTAAAAAAACTCAATCCTCATCCTTCCATCTCCACTCCCCTACCCCAGCTACAGCGGCAGGGGGGCGTGAAACGGTCCCTGCCCCTAGGCTGGGGACAAGGGTGAGGGACGAGCCTTCGGGGGCGGGACCAGGTGAGCGCCGGGAGTTGTGCCCAGTGGGCCTGGAAGCCAGGAAAAGGGAGAAAGTGGCCCCAGCTGGGTGCGGGGGAGGGATGGGAAGAGCCGGTGGACCGCGGGGCGAACCCGGGAGGGCGGGGGGATGCCGGGAGAGAGGGAGGGACCTGCGGGCGGGGAGGGAGAGGCAGAGGAAAGGGAGGAGGGGTAGGCGTGAGCTCCGGAGAGAGCCGGGGGCTGCAAGGCGGAGACAGCCAGGCCAGCGGCCGCCGAGGGTGCCCGCCCAGGCGACCCGCCCTCCCGGCCGCGGTGCGGACGGACCGACGGACGGCGCTGCGAGCAGGAGGCGTCCGGCCATGTTCAGCCGGAGCTCCCGGAAAAGACTCTCCAGCCGCTCGGTGAGTGTCCCCCGCTCGAGCGGGGCCGATCGCCGGGCACCTCCAGCCGGCCGCGAGCGCCCGCGCGCAGCCCCACTGCGCCCCGCGGCTGCGCACCTGTGGCCCCAGGTAAGCCAGCCCCGCGGGCGGGGCGCGTCCAGGGCGCGAGAGAGCGCTCGAAGGCGCGGGAGGGGTTAGGTTCCGACCCCCGACTGGGCGACAGTGAGACCCGAACCGTGGCCCTCAGGGTCACAGTCTGGGGGATCCCTGGAAAGCCCCCTCCCTCCAGGCAAATCGGAATCCCAGCACTAAAGCTCCAGCGTCCAGCCACTTGGAGCTCTAGCGGGGACTTGGACTTTGAGGCTGTCTTTTGGGGTGTCCTCTGCTGCCCCCTTTCCGGGAGCACCAGCCCAGTCCAGCGATGCTCGCTTCTTGCGGACTCCAGGGAACTGAAGGGTCTTGCTTTTGTTTCTTAGAAACCCGTGACCAAGGTGTCTGGGGGAGACAAAGCCCCAGCCGTGGCCATTTCTAGGTGGTGTGGTGCCCACGCCGGAGGCAGCCTGCCTGGGTCCGCGCACCCTTCCCCAGGCAGACGGGAGACCACCCCTGGGGCACTGGCAGCGCCCCGCCCCGTGCCCCCCATACAGAAGAGGAACAGTTGACTCAAATCACAGGAGGTGGGGTGGGAGGGGCAGGCCATCCTGCCTGGGACACGAGTGGGGCTGTGGAGGGAGCCCCCGTGGTGGAGACATGCGTGTGTTTTCTTTTTGTTTTGAAGTTGACCGGACTGGGGCGGATAGAGCGAGGCCAGCCATGTAACGCCTGTGGTGACCAGTGCCCTGGGTTCGCCTTGCATAAATGGAGGTAGGAAGCCTTAAATGCACAACACTACAGCAAGAAAAAAAATGCAATATGTAATATATATATATATATATATATATATATATATATATATTTTTCCCCCCGCGCCTTAAATCTCACTTGTAAGTCACATGGAAAGAATGCAAAGGCTGTTTCTTTAAGAGCGGAGCTACATCTGCTACAAATATTGGAGGTGGAAGTGGTGGCCAGACACTGGGGGATGCAGGAGAGCCGGGCTCAGGCTGCGTTTCCGTGATGTGAAAACTGTGGATCCCTAGCACTGGCACTATGTGTCTAGGTAACTCACTCCAAAACAATTCACCCTGGGCATGACAGTGTTGCCAAGTGCCACAGTGCTGTGTGTGTAGGATTCCCTGGACTAGCTGGTGTTTTCCAATTGTGTTTTTAATTCAGCGCCTGTAACTCTGGGTCCTAACCACAGACCCATTGCTGCCCGCCTGCGCCGTGTCAACCCTCTTCGGTGGCCAGATGTTTCTTATTAAATGTGCCTTGAGTGTTGACTTCCAGGCAGCCCCAGCTTGGATTGGAATGATTATGTTTGGGAGACAAGGGAGCTGGGTGCCCTCCCAATGCATCTGGCTGCTGGGGCTCTGGTTGGAAAAAGTTGGGGTGCAGGCTTACAAGCTGTCAGTTTGCTGATTTCAAGCAAGAGGTGAATCCTCCCTGGCGTCTTCATGAAAAGGAAAAACTGGTGACAGGAGAAAATTGTGCAATATCATAACACATTCTCTCTTGGATTAGTGCATCTTTCCCCCTTTCTCCACCACTCAAGCTGCTTATGAAGAGGGCTTTTTCTGGATGCTAGGCAGAAAAGCCTGCTTTGATTCCACGCCCCCACCCCATTAGTGCATCTCTACTTTTCCCCATTTGTAATGTGTGCTGGGCACCCAGTTATAAGAAAACTCCCAACCAGCTCCTTCAGAAATTAAATGCTTTTGTTCCTGCTTCAGATGGGTCTGGCAGCCTCTTTGCCTTTGTTTCAGGGCACTGAGCGCAACCCTTATGGCTCCTGAGCATTTAATAACTTCTGTGTCAGAGTCAAGGCAGACGACCTTATAAATATGTAATTGGCAGACATAGACATTCATCAGTGGTACCGATGTGGTAGCCCAAATCGGTGTGCTGTAGGCCAGACCCTTGTGTGTCCCAAATATGAATATGGGTGAAAAAATGAGAATAGGTGTAGAAGTCTTATTTTGTTAAACCAAATCCAGCATAACAAAACTACTGAGTGCTTCCTTTTTGATGCATCTTGTGCTCTAATGGGGGTGGGAGAGGCAGGGTAATGAACAGCAGAGTAAGTGATTTCCAACTTTCCTTTCCTCACCTACTCTGCAGCCCTTGGGTCAACTTCTGAACAGGGGCTTTGTGGGGCAGTGGCGCAGGGTGGGTGTGTAGCCTGACTTCTCTCCTTCACTGTGTGATCCCTGATCACCTGTCTGTCACTACTTTCCCTAGTTCCCAGTTTCCCTACTGTTAAGTGGGCATAATAATGGCATTTAATGCAGAGCGTGATTGTAGGGATTAAATAGATCTGAAAAACACATGCTTTGTCCAGTCCCAGGCATATCATAAATACTTGCTAATTTTGTTCATGATTTTTAGCATCCCTTCAACCACTGCTCAGGAGGAGACATAACTAGTGTATCTGGGGATGCTAGGGGTCCAGGGCCACTCTAGACCTTCATGATCACAGCTTTTTGAAGAATTTTAAGCTGTTTTCATCTGGCTGATTTTGCAAGGGGAAAACAAGTGTTTTGTTTTCAGCCCAATTATGGAACTATTCTTTTGGAAAGAGACCCTTTCAACAGGCTTTGACAGATTTTCATGCTGAAGCAATTGCCCTACCCCAGCAGAAAGACCACTTCGGCTTCATGAATAGGGTTTTTATGGCACTTCACCCATTGCTGGAAAAGAAGCGGCTCCTTGCTCTTATCCCCTCCTTTTCCTATTGGCATACTTTTGGGTGACCTTTTGGAGAAGAGAGATAACTGTTTCTGGGTTACACAGCACGGTCTTCTTTTTGGCAGTTTGAAACCCACTTTACATCCGTCTCACTGGGGCAAGCATGAGCCCGTTGGAGAGAGAGTTGGGCCTGGGTAGGAAGAAAAGGTAGGCCTGACACAGAGGCCGAATGCTGCCTTTGATCTGACTCAGGGAGAATGGAACTGTCCTCACCCCAAATGCCAAAGAACCCTAAGATGATCACTTGTTTCCTTTGTTCACTGCATCATCCCCTTCACTGGTCTCTCTGCTTCCACCCTGGTCCCCTTCCAGTACTTTGTCCACACAGCAGGCATCTCTTAAAAACAGGATAGAATTGTGTTACTGCCTCCCGGCATGACAGCACTAAAGTTCTAGGGAGGAAGGGTGTTGTAAACAAACTTTGCTTCCCTCTGATATGGTGGAGCTTTGAAGTCCAGACAGAGCAGGGCTGGCATTTGCAATGGCTTCAGCAAGCTGTGTGACCTTGGGCAAATGACTTAGGTTCCCTGAGTTCCATTTTCCTCACCTGTCAAATTGGCAGCTCTCTAAGGAACAAATATTTGAGGGCTTGCTCTGCACCTGGTACTCTGGTGACACAGCAAAGAACAAAACAATATTCCTGCCCTTATTCCACTAATCACATTTTAGATAAAGTAGTGAGGAAAGGATTCTCTGAGAAGGTGACATCTGAACAGAGACCTAAATGAAGCAAGGGAAGAGGATCGTGCTCATTCGCACCTGACGCAGGTACTAACAACATCATCATCTCGTGGGAGATTGTTAGAAATGCAAAATCTGTGGCCCGCCCCAGACCTCCTCAATCCAAACCTGAGCTTGAACAAGATCCCTGGCTGCTGCTTGTATGCATTAAAGATTGAGAAGCACTGAGTTAAAACACCCAGCATTGTGTATGGCAAATTGCTTTTCCTACGTTGAGGCTTCCTCGGTGCCAGGAAAGATGCCCACGGTCCTGTCGAAGTCATGTATATTTTATGGGGATTTTCCTGAGTGATCATACACTGTTTCCATTTTTGTTGTCACCCACACCTTTAGGTAGCAAATGTGGGTTTTTTTTTTTTTTTTTTTAGAATTTCTAAAAAGAACAAAAACAGAAAAACAAAAACCTCCAAGACAGGTATTTATGGGTCTTAGAGTACAAAGGTCTCACAATTGTCAGCAGGACCTCTCTCCTCCACCTGATGGAAGGCAGCTGGGGAGCAAAGGTGGCTATTGCAGGGTGCTCCCCACAGATGACCTATCCTGGAAGAAACATCACTCCGGGGTGGCCTAGGGGAGACTCTGCTGGGCTGGGCTGCTGAGGGAATTTTCATTAAGGAAGATTAGGGCATCTTCATGGACTGCAGCCAGAACAAAATCATTAATAACTAAGCACTTAGCTTACCCTGCTACAGGATAGCTTTCTGAGTGGGGGTTAATTGGCCTTGCTTGTTTGCAACCAGTTTGAACAGGGAGAGAAAAATAGCCATTTTTACAGTGAAGATTTGCTTATCTACATGCCAAGAACTGATGAATAATAATAGTAATAATTACGGTAATACCAAAACAGCATCAGCAATAAGAACGAGTGCTTGCTTTGTCCGGGATCGTGCTTCCGTGTTTTACATACATTTTAATTTCATCCTCACTAAATCCTATAAAAATAGATGTGATTATTTTCCTGGTAAGAAAACTGAGGCTGAGGGTTGTTAAGTAACTTAACCCAAGGTCACCTGGCTAGGGAGAATGCTGCTGGGATTTGGCTCCAAAACCAAATTTGGCTTATTTTCTTGCGATTCTTGTTACTTGTTCTAAAGTAGTGCTCACAAACTGAAAGCCCTTGAGTCAAATCCAGCTTGCAGATAGGTTTTGTTTGATCCATACAACATATTAAATAAGGAGGCTTTTTCTAACATAAGCCCAGGTTTCCGGCTTCTGTTGAAAAATCCAAAGATCAGGTAATATCAGGAATACTTTCCTGCATTTCTGACAGTGTCTGACAGGAGCTGAGGAGTTGCCCTTTAGATGGGCGTGACCGCAGCTCACCATACTCTCCAGCAATCTAGTTGAGTTCAGGGAACTCTTCAAATATTTAGGTTACCTGTCAGGGATTGGAAGTGATTGAAGCTTGCAAATCCTGAATGAGCAATCTCATCTCCCCCAAAGAGAAAGTAAGCTTTCTCTATCAGCTACCATTTTAAAGCTTGACAATGCCAGGAAAGTGTTTTACATCTTTTCTACCTTATCATTCATGACAGCCCTAGAAGGTAAGTGCAGTTATTTACATCCATTTTAATGGGTAAGGAAACTGAGTCTCAGAGGAGTTAAGTAATTTGCCTATGGTTACACAGCCAACTGCTTAATGGGATTGTGTCCCCATCTGACTTCAAAAGTCTGTGTTCTGGGCCAGGACTTCTCAAACTTGCATACAAATTACTGGGGGCTCTTGTTCAAAATTCAGATTCTGATTCTATAGATTTGAGGTGGGGCCTGAGATTTTCCATTTCTACCAAGCTTTAAGATGATGCCGTGAAGCTGGTTGGGGGACCAACACTTCAAATAGCAAAGGTTTAGTTTAGATTGGCATCAGTAAAATACAGCCTGCTGGCCAAATGTGACCCTTTTCCTGTTTTGTATGGCTCATGAGTTACATTTTTAGATGGTTGGGGAAAAAAATCAAAAGAAGAATATTTCACAACATATGAAAATTACATGAAATTCAGATTTTGGCACCCAGAAAAAAGTGTTATGTGAATAAAGTCATACTCATTTACTTACATCTTATCTATGGCTCAAATATGTAGGTTACCTGTCAGGGACTGGAAGTGATTGGAGCTTGCAAATCCTGAATGAACAGGTTTTTGTGCTACAGTGGCAGACTTGAGTAGCTGCAGCTGAGATTGTATGGCCCAGAAAACCTAAAATACTTAGTATCTGGATCTTTATAGAAAATATTTGCTGACCCCTGGTCTATACCACTATCTAGGGCAACATGCAAATAGCTTATTTTAGTTTAGAATAAAGGGATCTGAGAATCTTTTGGAATCAGGGCTAGAGGAAACACCCCCTCCAACCTAGATGAGAATGGTGGTAAAATCAAAGGCAACCAAAGAGCTAGGGAACAGACCAAAGCATTTTCTAAAGGGCATGTGGAGATGAGGCTTGCAAGACAAGATCAATGAACCTCCAGTGGATTCTAAGCCCCTTGTAATCCCTTTAACGTTTCAGCTTTACTGATAAATGTAGATTCAACTTGGGCATTAAAAGACGGACTTTCCTAACAAGCCTCCTGGAGTCCCACTTTCATGGGCAACTGACACGGAATGCCCAGTGCAGGGGGAGTGTTGTGAGATCGTTATAATTATGCAGAGCTGTTTGTCTCCAGACAACGGCTGCCTTTCCAGCCGGGATGCTTTGGCCGGGATGCAGTTGCTCCAGAGGCAGCGCTTGCTGGGCTAGCCAAGACTGTGCCTTGAAAAGTCTCCCTCAGTTGCCTGGGCGATTGTGTTGATTGATGACTGAGGCAGCAATTCGGGGTGATGCCTGCCTGGTTTCCTTTAATGGATTGTAATTTGGCTAAGAAATGGGTTCCCACTGATTATTTTGCTTGGAGAGGAAAAACACTCTGCCTCAGTCACTGACATGCCAAAAAATGGGAAAACAAGGAGAGGCGTTTTGGGGGGTGGAGGTGGGGGAAAGCGTAGATTGAGTTATGCCTAATATCAAGGCAGGGAAAGATACTTAGCTGATAAGAAGGTGGCAGGTTGGCTTACTTAATGTCATTGGCATTTAATAATACACCTGATAGAAGTTGAAATACCTTACAGGGTTTTTTTCTCTGCAGGAACTATATCAGTTTATGCCAGTATATCTGTATTATTACCTGTTTTTGGAAATAGACATAACTATTTTAAAGATACTAAACTATCTCACACATTTGCACATATGAAAAATACATATCATAGAGGGGAAACCCCTTCTTTTTCATACCTTCTAGACCAGGGGTTGGCAAGCTGCAGCCTGTGGGACAAAATTAGCCTGCTACCTGTTTGGTATGGCCTACTAGCTAAGAATGGTTTTCACATTTTTAAATCCCTGAAAAAAAAATCAAAAGAAGAGTAACATTTTTGTAGCATGTAAAAATGATACAAAATTTCAATTTCAGAGTCCATAAATAAAGTTTCATTGGAACACTGCCGTGCCTGTTCATCTAGTAACATCTGAGGCTGCTTTTGCAGTAGCAGAGTAGTTGAGACGGCCCTTATGGCCTGCAAAACTGAAAGTATTTACTATTTGGCTCTATACAGAATCAGTTTGCTCACCCCTAAGCTACAGATATATGTTGTTTATAGTCTGGTATTTATTTCCTTAGGTTCATTCAGATTATTTATTAATATTGCTTTAACAGAAAATACACATCCTACATGTTATCTTTTATAGCTTACTTTTTTCATACTTAGAAATACTTTCTGGACATTTTTCCATGTCAGTATATAAAAGCCAAAAGCATCTAATATATTTATTAGTTTTCAGAATCCATTGTATGGATTATGATTAAGTCAAAATTTCTCCCTTCATGACCACTCTGTTTTCCATTGTTCCCAATTATGTATCATATAATGATAGCTTTTCTCATGCTACAACATGCCTGTGTAGTTTTACCCAATTTTATGTTTCTGTGGTATAATTGGAATTACTAGGTGAGAGGAGGTAACATTTAAAATTTTAAGTGCTCTTGCCAAATTGTCCTCCGAAAAGATGGTGCCAATTTGCACCCCCATTCTTTTAAAAATTTGAGTACATTTATGTGCTCTTTGGGCTGAAACTTTGAAACATCTCAACTTGTATAGCAACCTGGTAATTAATCCTTGTTTAATCACCCTGAGTGACAATTTGTGCCTGATGACTACTGAGAAAATACAGAGCATTGATGTCAATCGTCTTTTGTTCAAAATAAATTTTATTTGTTTTTAACCATGAAAGCGATACCCACATTCTGTTGAAAGGTTGTCATTCCTCCTGATGCCTCTGTAGTTTAAGGTTGTTGGGATGAGGGAGAGCCTAATAAATTTGTTATTTTGTGGTCTCTTGGTTCAAAAAACTCAAAGGTCACCCTTTAACCATGTGATTAATGAGTACCCCAGAGGGATTTCCCTATGGAGAGAGGAAGCATTCCCTAATGGGAATGACTTCCAGATCTTGAGTTTTTTGAGATCAAAGGGATTGAACCTGCCTGTGTATGGGAGAGTCATAGGGGTATGATCTCTGCGGGAAATGTATATTTCTAGCCAGTGTCACAAAAACTTCTATGAAGCTTGTAAGGGTTTATATGAAAGGATTATAGCTGAGTGGTTAAAGGGACTGGCTTTGAAGACATTGTTGGAATTGTAAATTTGGCTTTGTCTCTTACTAGCTGAATAGCCTTGGGCAAGTGACTTAATATTTTTGAGCCTTGATTTTTCTCATCAGAAAAATGGGGATACTACTACTTGTCTCATGAGGTTGTGGTGGGGGAATGCATGTAATGTGCCTGCCACTTTTCATGACCTGTAACCTGGGGTTGATATATGTTTGTGGTTTCAAGAGGGTTTAATAAAGACAGGGCGCATGTGGAGGAAGAATATCTGGGTTCAAGGTCCTGGAAATTGTAGGTTATGTACTCGATAACAAGTTACTTCCCCACTGTATTAGTCCATTTTTACACTGCTAATAAAGACATACACCAGACTAGGCAATTGACAAAAGAAAGAAGTTTAATGGACTTACAGTTCTGTGTGACTGGGGAAGCCTCACAATCATGGCAGAAGGTGAAAGTCACGTCTCACATGGTGGCAGACAAGAGAAGAGAGCTTGTGCAGGGAAACTTCCCTTTTTAAACCATCCGATCTTGTGAGACTTATTCACTATTATGAGAACAGAGGTGGCTTACACCTGTAATCCCAGCACTTTGGGAGGCCGCGGCAAGTATATCACGAGGTCAGGAGTTCAAGACCAGCCTCACCAACATGGTGGAACCCCGTTTCTACTAAGAATACAAAAATGAGCCAGGCATGGTGGCCCACACCTGTAATCCCAGCTACTCAGAAGGCTGAGGCAGGAGAACAGCTTGAACCCAGGAGGTGGAGGTTGCAGTGAGCTGAGATCGTGCCATTGCACTCCAGCCTGGGCAACAGAGTGAGACTCCATCTCAAAAAAATAATAATAATGATGATAAAGAGAACAGCATGGGAAAGACCTGCCACCATGATTCAATTACCTCCCGCTGAGTCCCTTCCACAGTACATGGGAATTCAAGATGGGATTTGGGTGGGGACACAGCCAAACCATATCATTCCACCCCAACCCCTCCCAAGTCTCATGTCCTCACGTTTCAGAACCAATCATGCCTTCCCAACAGTTCTCCAAAGTCTAAACTCATTTCAGCATTAACTAAAAAGTCCACAGTCCAAAGTCTCATCCAAGACAAGGCAAATCCCTTCCACCTATGAACCTGTAGAATCAAAAGCAAGTTAGTTACTTCCTAGATACAATGGGGGTACAGGCATTGGGTAAATACAGCCATTCCAAATGGGAGAAATTGGCCAAAAACAAAGGGGCTGTAGGCCCCATGCAAGTCCCAAATCCAGTAGGGCAGTAAAATTTTAAAGCTTCCAAATGGTCTCCTTTGACTTTATATCCCGCATCCGGATCATGCTGATGCAAGACGTAGGCTCCCATGGCCTTGGGCAGCTCCACCCCTGTAGCTTTGCAGGGTATAGCCCCGCTCCTGGCTGCTTTCACAGACTAGTGTTCAGTGTCTACACCTTTTCCAGGTGCACAGTGCAAGCTATCAGTGGATCTACCATTCTGGGGTCTGGAGAAAGGTGGGCCTCTTCTCACAATTCCAGTAGGCAGTGCCCCAGTAGAGACTCTATGTGGGGGCTCCAACCCCACATTTTCTTTTTGCATTGCCCCAGCAGGGGTTCTCCATGAGAGCCCTGTCCCTGAAGCAAACTTCTGCCCTGGCATCCAGGTATTTCCATTACATCCTCTGAAATCTAGGTGGAGGTTCCCAAACCTCAGTTCTTGACTTCTGTGCACCCTCAGGCTCAACACCACATGAAAGCTGCCAAGGCTTGGGGCTTCCACCCTTTGAAGCCACAGCCCAGGCTGTACCTTAGCCCCTTTTAGTCATGGCTGGAGCGGCTGGGACGAAGGGCACCAAGTTCCTAGACTGCACACAATATGGAAACTCTGGGCCCAGCCCGCAAACCCATTTTTTCCTCCAAAACGTCCTGACCTGTAATGGGAGGGGCTGCTGCAAAGTTCTCTGGAGACATTTTCCCCTTCGTCTTGGTGATTAACATTCAGCTCCTTCTTACTTATGCAAATTTCTGCAGCCGGCTTGAATTTCCCCTCAGAAAATGGGATTTTCTTTTTTAGTGCATTGTCAGGCTGCAAATTTTCCTTTTATGCTCCATTTCCCTTTTGAAACGGAATGCCTTTAATAGCACCCAAGTCGCCTCTTGAATGTTTTGCTACTTAGAAATTTCTTCTTCCAGATACCCTCAATCATCTCTCTCAAGTTGAAAGTTCCACAGATCTCCAGGGCAGAGGCAAAATGCCTTCAGTCTCTTTGCTAAAACATAACAAGAGTCACCTTTGCTCCAGTTCCCAACAAGTTCCTCATTTCCATCTGAGACCACCTCAGCCTGGACCTTATTGTCCATATCGCTGTCAGCATTTTAGGCAAAGCCATTCAACAAATTGCTGACTTTCCCACATTTTCCTGTCTTCCTCCAAACTGTTCCAACCTCTGCCTGTTACCAAGTTCCAAAGTTGCTTCCACATTTTCAGGTATCTTTTCAGCAGTGTCCCACTGTACTGGTACCAATTTACTGCATTAGTCTGTTTTCATACTGCTGGTATAGACATACCCAAGAGTGGGCAATTTTTTGTTGTTTTTTGACTGAGTTGTGCTCTATCACCCAGGCTGGAGTGCAGTGGTGTGATCTTGGCTCACTGCAGCCTCTGCCTCCTGGGTTCAAGTGATTCTCCTGCCTCAGTCTCCCAAGTAGCTGGGATTACAGGTGTGTGCCACCATGCCCAGCTAATTTTTGTATTTTTAGTAGAGATGGGGTTTCACCATCTTGGCCAGGCTGGTGTCAAACTCCTGACCTCAAGTGATCCACCTGCCTTGGCCTCCCAAAGTGCTGGGATTACAGATGTGAGCCACTGCACCAGGACCGAGACTGGGCAAGTTACAAAAGAAAGAGGTTTAATGGACTTATAGTTCCACATGACTGGGGAAGACTCACAATCATGGCAGAAGGTAAAAGTCATGTCTTACATGGCAGCAGACAAGAGAAGAGAGCTTGCGCAGGGAAACTTCCCTTTTTAAACCATCAGATCTCATGAGACTTATTCATTATCATCTGAACAGCATGGGAAGGACCTGCCCCCATGATTTAATGACCTTCCACTAGAGCCCTCCCACAACATGTGGGAATTCACGATGAGATTTGGTTGGGAACAAAGCCAAACCATATCACCCATCATGAGTAAAAGCCTTTCATTTGGTGAACGGGAGTGATGATTCTTGTCTCATGGACTAAACTTAGAAGAAATAGAATGGAGGGCCTCCTTGTATAGGACTTTAGGTTCCAAAGGAATGAGACTTCTGATGGAATAATAGATTCATATTACATGTTACACACTCACTTCGGGTGAAATGGAGTTTGATAGAATTGGACCCTACAACCTCACAATCGTTTTGCCTAAGTGAATTATGCACATGATATTTATAAAAACAGTTTGCAAACTATAACAGAAAGATAACTTTCAAACTCTGCCCCTGGGGTCAGTACATAAAAACGGGCCTTTCTTAGACCCTGCAACCCACCAACTGGACAATGGAAATTCATGTCCGTGATGAAAACATGTCATCAAGGCAATTCTTAATCAGTTTCCCCCAGCCTGCTTAATAAGTATGAATTGTTTTTGGCTCCTGTTGTGCCACATTAAACATTTCCATTTACATGATCACAAGTCCCTAAGTAGAAGCTCCCTCTTCTGAAGCATGAGAAACATGGATATTTATATAAAATTTGAACCTGGGATCTCTGGAAACTCCTGAGATTAGATCTGGCCTGTAGGTATATTTTGTTAGCATTGCACAGGATTTAAATTTTAAACCAGTTGCTAACATTTAAGATATTGTGTAAAAATTCAGATTTGGGCTTTCTCTGGAAAGATGACAATATCTGGCAAAACTAGTCTAATATTCTTTTCCTTTAAGATGAAACATGTTCAACTTTTTCACAGTTTCCACCATTCCCTATTGTCTTACACCTGGCCTGCCTTGCTGATTTACATTACTGGTTGGCCACTACAGACTTCAGATTTTGTGACTACCGATTTGAAAGAAACCAGTGAGTGAGTGTCATGACTGGAAGGATGAAATGAATGGTGGGGTGGCATAAAGTCACTACCTGGCAGGGGCAGCTGCCCTAAGCAAGTCCTCTTAGCAGCTAAGCCCTCCCTTTCTGGGAGATGCAGTAGAGGAGGAGCAGACACTATTGAGGGCCTGCTGTGTGCTTGGTTTCTTTCAGGAATCACTTCATTTCCTACTCAAAACAGTTTCCTGAGGCATGTCTTTTATCTTCCACTTTTTAAATATGGGGCTGCAGGGAGGTTAGGTAGCATGCACTCATTCACATTGGTCAATAAGTAATGGAATCAGGATTTGAAGTCAGATCTTCGAGGCTGCAGATTACAAGCTCTTGAACCCAGAGAGTGTTTAGCTCTGGCATTTGATTCTTCTGGTCTAAATATAAACCTGTACCTTGGGGAAAACAGTTTTATATTCTCTATGGCCTGGGGATGAGATCTGACTAGTGTCTAAAATAGAACAAAATGTCTGAAGAACCCTGGACTAGTTGGTTTATTTGGGGCAAGATTCTTAAAAGGGAAACTCCTTCAAATTAGAGGTTGTGGGGTTGAGCTTACTGGGGTGTCCGAAAGGTGCCACCTTGAGAAAAATGGAATCGAGTGCAACGTGACTTCCCGTTCCTTAGGAGGCCACTTGCAGTTTTCTAATCAGATCTGACTACATTAAATTGGGCTCCATTCAGCTTGTTAAAAACTTTGGTGTAAATTGGGCTGCCTGGGAGAGCTTGTGTGGGGGGAGGGCAGCTTTAAAAATGCCATTTGCATAATGATTCCTGGAGGAAAACTCTACAAAAGGGATCAGTCAAGGGAGGGAATGTACAGTACCTCCTTTCAGCAGCCAACTACATGTCAACAAGCCTAAAAATAAACAAGATGTTTGTTATCCAGCCTTTGAACCTAGGCTTTTGAATATATGTAGCGACCTTTGGTGTCACATTGGCAAAAGAGACACAAGCACATTTGACTGGTGGAAGGCATTTAATGAGCGCATTTTTTGATTTTATGTTTGGTACACTACTTGGTGATGCAGAAACTGCTTTCACAATTCTTAAAAACTGGCTCATTATATGTACCTCTAACACCCAGAGTGGGTTCTCCTACTTTGAGTGCTGAGGAATGAGGCCTCCAGGGGACTTATTAAAAGAATGCAGGTGTTTGCTTTCTTCAACAACACTATGAAATTACCCCGATAATATAATTTCCCAAAGTCTTTTGTTCCACAATCAGGGACCCAGGGATACTCCCTGTTATTTGCATCCTTGGTGACTCGGCCTTTGAAACTCCTCCAGCAACTTACTGAGTTGTTTGGAAATCACAATGACAAGTTCCTCTCATCTTTATGAAGCCAAAAGTTTGGAGACAATAGATAACTGAGGAAAGCGTTCTTCATTTTTGGGTGCATGTTTGTCGCCACAGAGAAGGACACATTACATATGTTTTCCTGGGTTCTGGGAGGTGGAACTTTTTTTTTTCCTGTTTTTGGTAAAATTTTGGTGGTAACAGCATTTTTTTTTTCCTGCAAGACTTCCATGTATTTTTAAATTGTTTTTGAGCTTTGAGTTGGTAGGAGGTGCTCCTTACAACCTTTGATTTGCAAACATTTATTCCTTGGTTTAACCCATCCTTGGTTTAACTCATTATGACCGCCATCACTCAACTGACTCGCCACAAACTGGGTAAATACTTACCATACTTACCTTTCTTTAATTATCTTTTTTTTTTTTTAATCTTTTTTATTAACCTTTCTTAAATGTATGCATAGCTTCCGTTTTATTTCAATGTTTAATGTTAGAAGTATTTTGGGTCTTTATTTAAAAGTTTGGGTTTTTTCCCCCCAAAAATTCAACTTTTCTTTTAGATTCAAGGGGTATATGTGCAGATTTGTTACATGGATATATTGCATGATGCTGAAGTTTGGGGTACGCATGATCCCATCATCCCGGTAGTGGGCATGGTACCCAATAGGTAGTTTTTCAGCCCTTGCCCTCCTTTTTCTCCTCTACCCTCTAGTAGTCCTCAGGGTCTCCTTGATAAAAACTTTTTTAAGGCAGGTTTGTTTCTTATTCTAAATTAATTTTGATCAAATTGTTGGATGATAAATATGCAGTTTAGACAGGAAAATGCAGCAAAGTCAAGTGATTTATGAAAAAAACAAGCACAACTTTGTAATCCAATCACCAGTACATTTAGCACTAGTCTGTGATTTCCTTCTAGTCTGTTTTTCTGGAGACTAGAAGTCCAAAATCAAGGTGTCATCAGGGTTGGTTCCCTCTGGCTCTGAGGGAGACGGTTCTGTGCCTCTCTCCGAGCCTCCAGTGGCTGCTGGCAATCCTTGGTGTTCTTGGCTTGTGGATGCATCACTTCTGTGTCTGCCTCCATCATCACATGCCATTCTGCCTGTGTATTCCGTTTCCCTTCCCTTCTCTTATAAGGACCTATCATTGGATTTAGGCCTACCCTAGCCCAGGATGATCTCATCTTAAGATTCTTAATTACATCTGCAAAGATCCTTTTTCCAAATAAGGTCACATTTAGAGGTAGACATATCTTTTGAGAGGGCACCATTTAATCCACCATAATAGTTTTCATAATAAAGCATATGCAGTTTTATATTATTTTTTAAAACTTGTTATACTTTAAGTTCTGGAATACAGGTATAGAATGTGCAGGTTTTTTACCTAGGTATACATGTGCCATGATGGTTTGCTGCACCCATCAACCTTTCATTTAGGTTTGAAGCCCCGCATGCATTAGGCATTTGTGTTCTAAATGTGTTATTTGTAAAACCACTGTGGCAAGAAAGGGCTGACCTTGACTTTGCGGCAACTTTATGAGAAATATGCTGTACTTGACTTTTCGAGGCACAGTTGGATGCTTGCAACAGGAAAGGTTTGTACTGGTTGGTGCAAAAGTAATTACAGCTTTTTGCCATTAAAAGTAATGGCAAAAGCCACAGTTACTTTTTTACCAACCAAATACATGCTACTAATAGTGGATGGAATTCTGTGATGGAATTTGCTGTCTGTATTGATGAGTTCAGCTCCCTGAATCAGTTGACCCTTGGGTCACCCTACAAAGTCCATCCATCTTCTTTTAGCTTTTGCTGGGCCTTGCCAGGGGAGTGTAAAGGAAATGAACTAATAGTGTGTGGACAGTTATTTGTGGGAAGAGCTTTTGACCCTGGGGCCTTTTAATTATTGTCTATGTTATATAATTCATTTTCAAAGGAAAAAATAGGCATCCTTAGAAAAGGAAATTCTTAGCAATTTTAGGAATGGGTCCCAACTCCACAAAATCCTGCCAGAGATTGCTGTCTCTACCCCTTTATTCTCTGTCAACAAAACCAGAAAAAATATGTTAATTGTACTACCCTACTCTCTGATTTCTTTTAGATCCAATGTGAAAGGATCCACATTAGCAGAGTAAATTATCTGAAACAAAAATAACTTCTGAGTTTATTATCATCATATTGACTAAACATTAAACATTTACAATGTGCCAGGAATATTATATTCTAAGTAATTATTAAAACTGTTTATGAGATAGACACCAATATTCACATTGTTCTCATGAGGAAGGGGATGTTGCAAATTTAAGTGACAGGCATACCTCAGAGATGTTGAGGGTTTGGTTTCAAACCACTGCAGTAAAGGCAATGTTGCAATAAAGCGAGTCACACACATATTTTGGTTTTCCAGTATGGATAAAAGTTATGTTTACACTATGCTGTAGTCTATTAAGTGTGCAATAGCATTATGTCTTAAAAAAACAATGTGCATACCTTAATTTAAAAATATGGCTCGATGCAGTGACTCATGCCTGTAATCCCAGCATTTTGGGAGGCTGAGGCAGGAGGATTACTTGAGCTCAGGAGTTTGAGACCAGCCTGGAAACATGGCAAAACCCTATCTCTACAAAAATACACACACACACACGCACACACGCACACACACACGAAATTAGCCAGGTGTGATGGCATGCACCTGTAGTCCCAGCTAGTGGGGAGGCTGAGATGGGAAAATCACTGGAGCCTGGGCGGAGGTTGCAGTGAGCCAAGATGGCACCACCCCACTCTAGCCTGGGTAACCAAGTGAGACCCTATCTCCAAGAAATAAAATAAAATAAAAATGTTACTGCTAAAAATGTTAATGATCATTTGTACCTTCAGCAGATTGTAACCTTTTTGCTGGTGGAGGGTCTTGCTTGGGTATTGGTGGCTGCTGACTGATCTGTGTGGTAGTTGCTGAAGGTTGGGGTAGCTGTGACAATTTCTAAAAATAAGACAACAATGAAGTTTGCCACATCAGTTGACTTTTCCTTTTGCAACAGTTTTCCCTGTAGCATGCAATGCTGTTTGATAGCATTTAACCTACAGAATTTCTTTCAAAATTAGAGTCAGTCATCTCTAACCGTGCTGCTGCTTTATCAACGGCATTTATGTAATATTCTAAATCCTTTGTTGTCAGTGCAACAATGTTCACAACATCTTCTTTTTTTATTTTTTTATTTTTTTTGAGACGGAGTCTCGCTCTGTCGCCCAGGCTGGAGTGCAGTGGCCGGATCTCAGCTCACTGCAAGCTCCGCCTCCCAGGTTCACGCCATTCTCCTGCCTCAGCCTCCCAAGTAGCTGGGACTACAGGCGCCCGCCACCGCGCCCGGCTAATTTTTTGTATTTTTTAGTAGAGACGAGGTTTCACTGGGTTAGCCAGGATGGTCTCGATCTCCTGACCTCATGATCCGCCCCTCTCGGCCTCCCAAAGTGCTGGGATTACAGGCTTGAGCCACCGCGCCCGGCCACAACATCTTCACAAAGAGTACATTCCATCTCAAGAAACCACTTTTGTTTTTCTTATCTATAATAAGCAAATCCTCATCCATCAAGTTTGATCATGAGATTGCAGCAAATCAGTCACATCTTTAGGTTCCCCTTCTAATTCTATTTCTCTTGGTATTTCTACCACATCTGCAGTTCCTTCCTCCACTGAAGTTTTGAACCCCTCAAAGTCATCTGTGGTTGGAATTAGTTTCTTCCAAATTCCTGCTGATGTTGATATTTTGACCTTCTCCCATGAATCACAAATGTTCTTAATGGCATCTAGAATGGTGAATCTTTTCCAGAGGATTTTTAATTCACCTTGCCCAGATCCTTCAGAAGAATCACTATAGCAGCTGTAGTCTTATGAGATATAGTTCTTAAGTAATAGACTTGAAAGTCAAAATGACTCCTTGATCCATGGGCTGCAGAATGCATGCTGTGTTAACAGGCATGGAAACACATTCATCTCCTTGTACATCTTCATCAGAGCTCTTGGGTGACCAGGTGCATTGTCAATAAGCAGTAATATTTTGAAAGGAATCTTTTTTCTGAGCAACTGTTCTCAACAGTGGGCTTAAAATATTCAGTCAACCATGCTGTAAACAGATGTGCTGTCATTCAGGCTTTGTTGTTCTATTTATAGAGCACAGGTAGAATAGCATTCTTAAGAGCCCTAAGATTTTTGGAATGGTCAGTGAGAGTTGGACTCAAAGTCATCAGCTGCATTAGCACCTAACAAGAGAGTCAGCTGGTCCTTTGAAGCTTTGAAGTCAGGCATTGATGTCTCCTCTCCATTTAGGAAAGTCTTAGACGGCATCTTCTTCCAATAGAAGGCTGTTTCATTTACATTGAAAATCTGTTGTTTTGTGTAGCCACCTTCATCAATGATCATAGCTAGACCTTCTGGATAATTCGCTGCAGCTTCTCCATCAGGATTTGCTGCTTCACCTTACACTTTAATGTTATAGAGATGGCTTCTTTCTGTAAGCCTTGTGAAGCAACCTCTGCTAGCTTCAAACTTTTCTTCTGCAGCTCTTTCACCTCTCTCAGCCTTCACAGATTTGAAGAGAGTTGGGGCCTTGCCCTGGATTAGGCTTTGGCTTAAAGGAATGTTGTGGCTGGTTTGCTCTTCTATCCAGACCACTCAGCGCTTTCTCTATATCAGCCATAAAGCCGTTTGGCTTTCTCATCATTTGTGTGTTCCCTGGAGTAGCATTTTAAATTTCTTTTAAGGACTTTTCCGTTGCATTCAAAACTTAGCTCTTTGGCATAAGAGGCCTACTTTTGGTCTATCACGACTTTTGACATTCCTTCCTCACTAAGCTTAATCATTTCTAGCTTTTAATTTAAAGTAAGAGAAGTGCAACCTTCCTTTCACTTGAACACATGGAGGCCACTGGAGGGTTTTTAATTGGCTTAATTTTGATCTTGTTGTGTCTCAGGGAATAGGGAGACCTGAGGAGATGGGAGCGAGATGGGGAATGGCTGGTCTGTGGAGCAGTCAAAACACACACATTTACTAATTATATTTGCCATCTTATATGGGCAGAGTTTGTGGCTCCCCAAAACAACTACAATAGTAACATCAAAGATTACTGGTCACAAATCACCATAACAGATATAATATTAATGAAAAGATCTGAAAGAGTTCAAGAATTAACAAAATGTGACACAGAGACATGAAGTGAACACATCCTGTTGGAAAAACAGCACTGATAGACTTACTTGACAAAGGGTTGCCCCATAACCTTCAATTTGTGAAAAATGCAGTATTTGCAAAGTGCATAAAGGAAAGTGTGATAAGCTGTGGCATGCCTGTACTTCCCTGTGTCATCTTGGTCACACAGCTAGTTGGTGTTGAAACTAACATTAGATCTTAGGACTCTGACCACAGACTTCCAGCTCATGTAATACACCTGGGTCTGGATGGGTAGTATAGACCCGAAATCAGTGGTTTTTTAACACCTTATTATACACTAGAAGCACTTGGAGGGTTTCTCTCCATCTTCAGAGTTTCCCATTTATTAATTCTTAGTTGGGGCTTAGAATTTGCATTTCCATAAGTTCCCAGGTGTTGCTGCTGGTCCAGGACCACAGTTTGAGAACCACTGGTCCAAACCCGAGCCCAGCCCTCCAAGACTTAACAGTCACATCGGAGAGACCAAATAAACAGATAAACATATATGGCTTAAATGATTAAATGACTGTTCAGTTCAGCAGTCCACAAGCTTTCTTATCACAAAGTCATTTAGATTACAGTTAAACAATAGGTACGTGTTGAAGGCTAGGAGTTTGGGGTGGAAGGAGAGTTTGTCTTGAGCTTTAGTATGTTCTTCACCTCCTCTTCTTCACTATTACTTAGAGACTATGGAGTTTAATAAATGATCTTTAGGATCTTTCATCAGATGGAAAATATAATAGAACCAGCAAAGGTATATGAAAATGACTGAAGATTTATGAGAGATTAATTGTAAAATACAGGGTGAGCCTACAGAAATCAAAATAGTATGGTACTGCATCAGGAATAGAGAGATCCCTGTGACAGCCTAGAGCATCTTCAAAACTAGATCCAAGTCATTATGGGACAATGGTAGATGAGATAGATGATGTTTAAAAGCCCTGGGGAGATGGAAATATAATAATAGACACAGGGGAGTCCTAAAAGGGGGAGGGCTGGATGGCGGAGGATTGAAGAAATATCTGTTGGGTATAATGTTCACTATTCAGGTGACGGACACCTTAGAAGCCCAAACCTCACCGTTGTGCAATATATGCATGTAACAGACCTGCATGTGTGCCTCCTAAACCTATTTTTTAAAAAAAGCCCTGGGGAAAAGGTACAATAAATGGTTGAAGTAATTAAGAGATGAATCAAAAACTTTTAAATAAAAAAAATTGAAACTGTATTATGGATGAATGCCTTTACAAATTTAGTAAGTAAAAGGCATGTCTAAATTTAGATATTTTCTCTTACTTTTTCTTCCCCTTACTCCCTATCCTCTGACCACGCGACCACCTTGCTGTGCCCCAGACAGAATATGTGTAGAATGATGAACTCTGTGTTCTGTGAATGACAGCATCTCTTTTCCTAGAAATTATTTATTTGTTTGTAAAATGGGGTCTTGCTATGTTGCCCAGGCTGGTCTTGAACTCCTGGGCTCAAGCAGTCCTCCCACCTCAGCTGCTCAAAGTGCTGGGATTACAGGCGTGAGCCACTTCGCCTGGCCTTTTCCTAGAAATTATTAAAATAGTAAGCATACTCTCATGTTTTGGTTGAGCTTGTTTCACTTCTGTCAAGAAGATTAAAAGACCTCTTAAGTTTCCTTAGGATTTGGAATTGCCCTTGGGTGTAAACAAGATTGACAGCTGTGATAGTGTAACCCCAAAGAAGACAGGAAAATAACTATAAAACAACAACATCTACAACATCAAAAAATCACTTCTATATCTAGAGACCTGGGCATTTGGACACTCAGAGGTACATTTCTGTTTTTCATGTTACAATGACATGAGAGTGGTACTACTGGCAGGTGGTGGGCTGGGTAGTGATAGTAAACATTCTATAATCTGAGACAGAGCCACCAAATAAAGGTAGTCCTGCCTAAATGCCAATGGCAACCTCCCATTCATGGAGATGCATCAGACACTCTTGCCAGCAGCAAATCCCTTTGGGAAGTGCACAGTACACTTCTGGTAGTGGAAACCTACTTAACTTCTGTAGACCTCAGTTTTCCTCATCCATAAATTGAGGGAGATAGACTGTAGAATCAGGAAAGGCCCCATCATCATTAGTACATAGTGATAGTATTGCTGGGCTTTATTGTTGAGATAGCCAACCAAGAAGAAATTCAAGAGAACAGAACTTCTTTACTCAACTCCCTCGATTTCCTGGAGAAACCAGAAAATCTCTGTTCCCTTTGTAAAACATGCAGTTAGTAGGTCCTTCTCCAAAGCTCTCCCTCTTTTGATCCCTCTAGTTGTGTTGTAGAGCTGTATATTTACCAAGGGTGAGTTGTGTTTGTTTTTAAATAGGTGTATGCTGTTATACCTGCTGTTGTAATTACGTAAGTTATCTTTGTAAACCCATGAAATATGAATGTGAAAAGAATTGTTGTTTCTCTGGAAACTCAGCTGAATGCTTGGAAATGTCCCAAAAATGTATGCTAAACAAACAAACAGTTGAATTAGATTTTGAGAAAAACAACTATAAAAGATTAGGGATGAGGCAGAAATTATAAAAGGACATAGATTTAAAGAGAAAAGAAACAAAACAGTGCCTTTAAGTTCTGAACTGCTCTTTTAAGAGCAATCTTTTAGACTTGGAAATTGAAGAGAATGCATTATATGTGTGTCTTATGCATGAAATGTAAGGTACTCTAATCTGTAAACTCATGGGCAAAAGCTCTTCCCCCACTATAAAATGAATGTATGGTGATATATCTCAGGAAATACATTTAAAATTTAGCATATATATGTATTTTGTGAGTCTTTAATGTGACAGATCTGCTAGTTGTTGCCACATTTGTTGTTTATTTCTTCCTTAGAAATATAACCTTCAAATAATTGTCTGGCACATAACCCGAGAATTAAGACAATATTTCCCAGCCCTCATTGCTCCTAGGGGTTGCCGTTTGACTAGGTTCTAGTCAAAGGAATATAAATGTGAGTGGTATGTACAACTTCTGGGAAGTGCTCTTCAACAGAAACCATGCACCTTTCTTTCCCTGCTTCCTGCCCACAAGAACGTGGATGTGATCATTGGAAGCCCTGTGTTGAGGAAAGCAGAAAAAGATAGGCAGTGCCTGGGTCTCTGATGACCACAGAGGTACCATAATAGCCCTAAACTGCATAACTCCAGACTGTATTTACATGGGAGGGAAGTTAATTTCTATCTTGTATAAGCTGCTATTATTTTCAGTTTTCAATTGTTCACAGCTGAATTTCATCCTAAGTGGATTTTTTTTTTAATTAACTTACCGAATACAGATGTTGCTTATATTAGATAAGAAGCTCTATCATACCAGGTACTGCCCAAGGGTCGAGAATTAATTTTGACTACTTCAAAAGATTTGCTAGAACAGTCATTTCTAACAATAGGATACACACTATGTTCTCAATGGTTGAAAATCCAAAATCATTCTTTTCATTTTCAGAGCACTTGCTAAGGGCAAGTGTGCTATTGCAGAATATACTGTTTTGAAGCAGGATGACTTCATTTGAAAAACTTTGACTTTTCATAAGCTACTAGATATAACAGATATTAAAAGGAAGAATTTTTTTCCTACTCAACTTCTCCGTAAATTTGTGTCATTATCTATCGAGGAATAACCTGGAACATTTCAAGAATGTCACCATGTGACGCTGATTTCACCATCTGAGAAAGCACATATGCTGTTTTGGAATGCATTTAGAACTGCTTATTTTAGGATTAAAGGGTATAAAATGAAGGAATATGATTAATCCCTTTGATAGCCCCTATCATTTTACTGGCAGACTAAGCAGAGAGATTGAGTTCACATTACATCTGTGAAGAAGTATGCCACAGTGCTACTGTATGTGAGCGTGGGTGAGGGCTGAAACCCTATAGCCTTTGTACAAACACAAAACGGCATGTGCCTTTTTAACCTCTTAATTAAATCATCATCATCCAAAAAATTTTCTTGCTAGAAAGTCGATCTTGTTGGTTGTGTCCCAGGATAGTTTTGTGTGAAAGTCTTTAAGCTGGAATTATCTTTCTGATGGTTATTACTGACAGCTTTCTCTGATTATCTGAAGAGTGTTAAACTGGTAATAAAAAATGTCTGAGAGAAGTTCGGATGACATTTTGGGGTCAAGTTTTCGCAAGTAAGAAGAACACACTGGGAAACTGATTTACAAGAAGTTTAGAGGGAATTGATTCATTCAAGAAAATTTGTTTGCCTACTATGGCCTCATATGCCATGAAATACTGTAATATGGATATCATAAATTTATATATCTAAAGTTAGATGGTCTTTCTTGACACGTATATGTAGTATATATATGTACATATATATTATATATACATATAATATACACTTATGCATACATCTAATACACATTTATATATACATATAATATACACTACTACTTATGCCGGTATAAATATATATGTATGTATGTATGCATATATGTATTAACACATATGCTTTGTTTTTTAAACACAAATGGTGGTACAACCAAATAACTACCCCTCTTTTTGATCTTTAACAATAGATCTTGGAGAGATTTCAATATCAGTATATATAATTTTTTTTTTCTTTTTGAGACAGAGTCTGCCTCTGTTGCCCAGGCTGGAGTACAGTGGCACAACCTTGGCTCACTGCAACTTTTGCCTCCAGGGTTCAAGCAATTCTTGTGTCTCAGCCTCCAGACTAGCTGGGATTACAGGCATGCACCACCATGTCTGGCTAATTTTTGTATTTTTTGTAAAGACGGAGTTTCACCATGTTAGCCAGGCTGGTCTCAAACTCCTGGCCTCCAGTGATCTGCCTGCCTTGGCCTCCCTATGTATTGGGATTACAGATGTGAGCCACCACACCTGGCCAACATAACTGTTCTTAATTAAAAATTTAAAACATCCATATAATATCCCTTTATATAGCTTTATTATAATTTATTTTTACTGGTTCTCCACTGATGAACATTTAAGATGCTTTAAGGTTTCTGGTGATCACAAATGGGGCTTCAGTATACATTCTTGTCGGTACATCATCATTGCCTCTATGTGTGAAAATATCTGTAGGATAAAATTCCTAGAAGTAGAATTATGGAATCAAAGGGTATATGCATTTTAATTAGGTGAATATTGCTAAATAGAAAAAAATTGGTTTTCAAAAATGTATAGACCTATCAATTTGGATTACAGTACATGACTGGCTAATTTAAAATGACTAAGCACTTAACTTCAACTAACTTTTTGGAATCTCATTTTGAAATGTTTGTTTTTCTTTTTTTTTTTTAATTGTGGTGAAATTTACATAACTGGAACACTATTTTTTTCATTATTTTCATTTGCCAACTTCACGTTCTTGCAAAACCACTAAATTGGATTTCATCCCTTGTACTTAAGATAGAAACTATTAAATAATTTTATCCTGATAGAGTCTCTATGGAAATAAGACCTAGCATCCTTATCATAGATAGGGACCAATATGCTGTCAATATGTAGCTCTTGATAATGCCATCAGCTATTGAATTTTGGTGTTAGCAGACTGTGAATCTGTGTTCAATGTGAGTTTGTGTTCTGCCACAAGGTCAGGTGGAATGAGGCAGAAGGCTGGGTGTTAAGGATTTAGGTACTGGTCTGTTTTACCCCCTCATTTTCTCAACCATCATTGGGTCTTGATTTACACATCTGTAAAAGTCAAGGGGTTAAGTGGATTAGGGAATAAGACTCTTCTCCGTCACTTTTCCCATCACAACCTCCAGAAATGTTTCTTTAAATTAAACCTTGAACCCAGTTTGGAAATCACAGGATATCTGTGCCTGGAAGCATCTGGTTCTCTCCACTCCCACCACAACACTGCTGTAGTCCAAACCTCCACTACTACTTGCCTAAACAATTGCCCTCCCCTCCTAAATAGTTCTCTCCACTTCTGCCTTTCTCTTCCTCTAATCCATCCCCCACAAAGCAGTCAGATACAAAGAAATGGTTCTTATGAAATATTGAGCAGATACAAAAATGTTGATAAAATATGTATAAGGCATAAACAATAGTGATATAATGGACACCTCTGAGCCTACCACCTGGCTTTAGGAAAAAGAACCTTGTTATTATCTTTTCTGATTCCATTCTCTTCCCACCTCCCCACCCTCTACAGGAGGTGTACCACTCTCTTGAGTTACACATTTATTGTGTCCTTGCTTTGCTTCATAGCTTTGCCAAAAGTATGTCTCCCTAACGGTATTTTGTTTGGTTCTGCATGTGTTCTTTTGGGACATACATGCACGAGCTTCTCTGGAGCACGTACCTAGGAGTGGATTTGCCAGGCTATGGTGTGTGTACCTGTAACTTTACTAGATAAGGATGCATTGTTTTCCAGAAGGTTTATGTTAGTTTATAGTCCCATCGGCAGGGAAGATTCTCTTTGCCTCTCATCCTCACCTGCACTTAATTTTATCAAATCTCCCTTCAATCCTTTTTACGCATGGTTTTTTTTCTGCCTGGAATGTCCTTTCCCCGTTGATTCCCAGCGCTGGCTGTTTCTCTTCTCATCCTCCAGGTTTCAGATTAAATGCCACTTTCTTGGAACATTTCTCTGACCCATGTCCTCCTTGCCCCAAGACTGTAAGCTCCAGGAGGGCACAGCCCATGTCTGTCTGGTCCACCATTGTATTCCCCAGGGCCTAGAGCTGCACCGGGCACCTGATAGATGCTCAAGACGTAATTGGTGAAATGAGTAAGTGACTGTGAGTCAAGTGCTTTCCAGTATGAAGTCCCCCCGTCCAGTGAAAGGAAAGAAGGAGAAGAGAAAGTTAAAGCAAACTTACTCCATGTTTGCTTCTGGCTTCAAGGCAGTTTCATAATGGAGCTGATATCTGAAGGCATCTTTGAAGGAGTGTAGGTGCTAAGCTACTTTGATGGAACAGATCACTTCCAATGCTGGATACTAATAGTGATGTTTGGATGAAATAAATGAATAAATAGAGCATAAATAAACAGGAGTTGTCGACTTGATTGTCTTCAAAGAAAGAAGGTGAGTGACAATGCTTTTAGGGCATAGAATTAACTTATATTTCAGGCGTCATAATGTGGAAAAACATATGTTGAACCTAGATGGGAGGCCTGGGGACATTTTACTCAAGAGCCCATATTCCCATTGTGGACATCCAAATTTGCTTATGGGTGTTTTTATTTTCCAGCCTGTGCTGGTGGGAAGTGGATTCTTTCAGTCCTTGGCAGGAGCACAATGGCATATTTGAAGCTGGGCAGTACAACTGCAGTATTCGACAGACTGCATGGGGATGCCATACCAGTGTTTGAGGTACCCAGATTTGAGGCAAGGAGGTACCCAGACTGCTGTCATAAAGAATGAAATGTGTTACATAGCCTTTCACAGCAGGCAATTGCGGGATTTGCTCATATATAATTTTATCAAATTGGATGTGGGAGAAAATCGACTGGTACCCAATTTTCCTGTGAAATTCCAGCAACAGTGATGCCATACAGAGGGTATGTAACAGGCTCAGGCTGGAATCTGTTTGCTCATTCACTAGCTCTGTAAACTTGAGCAAGTCACTTAGCTTCTCTGTGCCTCAGTTTTCTCATCTGTAAAATGGGAGTATCAAAACTGAACAGGTTTCTTGTTGGGAAATGGTGGTATAATGAAAGTGAAACACTGACCATAGTATCTAGCACATGAGAAGTTCTCAAATCTTTTTTTTTTTTTTTTTTAAAGAACTGTTATCCTTATTTAATACATGAGTGGGTAAAGGTTGACTTATCCTTATTTTATACATGAGGAGGTTGACTTACCGGAGTTATATATTTGAAACTGGGCCCAGAACCCAGATAATAAGGACTTATTGCCAGTGTTCTTTCAACCCATTACTTCCCACTGTGAGAATAACTCAGATATCTTAAGCCTCTCTTAATTAAACTCTTTGTGAAGGAGCAGCTCTTTAAAAAGTTGTACAAGTGTTTTTTTGTTGTTTTGTTACATTCTTTAATCACTTATGATTTAAAATGGGGGGATTAAAACTGAGCAATTGGTAGCAGCCTGTAGGTACAGATGATTTTGAAGATGTGATGAAAAGGAAGCAAGAGGTAACAAAAGGTCAGTAGAGCTGTCTGAGCATTAGCCACCAGTCTGCAAGCCGGCGGGGAGAAAGGCTTCTGGGGGCTTTCCGTGGCTTTGCTTGCCTTGCTGACCTGGGTAGAGCCTCTCTAAGCCTTGGCCAGGAGGAAGTGCCTTTTTGTGAAAAATCAGCTTAGTGTGAAAGGACGGGCAGGCTGCCTTGTAATTAGTGACCCAATGAAGCAAAAAAAATCCTTTCTCAGGCTTCTTACCCCCACAGCCAATACACCTCCCCCTTCAGCCCTGACCTTTTCTTGGCATTTTTCTAAAACAGGGTTTCTGAATCTGAGAGTCTACAGATAAAACGCAGAGCACCCCTGAACTCAGATGAGAAACAAAAAATTGTATCTTTGTTTCTACTAATCCCTGTTTAAGCTGTAGCATTTCCCTCAGATATGAAAGAAGACAACAAATCACAGTAATTGCATTAGCAATACCTGTGGTTTTGTCACCAACAAAAACCCTGAATGTTTTTCTATCACACAGAAAAGTTATCTTGAAATATTGTTGGCTGGGCGCGGTGGCTCATGCCTGTAATCCCAGCACTTTGGGAGGCTGAGGCGGGCAGATCATGAGGTCAGGAGATCGAGACCATCCTGGTGAACATGATGAAACCCCATCTCTACTAAAAATACAAAACAAAAAAAATTAGCCGGGTGTGGTGGTGGGCGCCTGTAGTCCCAGCTGCTTGGGAGGCTGAGGCAGGAGAATGGTGTGAGCCTGGGAAGCAGAGGTCGCAGTGAGCCGAGATCGCGCCACTGCACTCCAGCCTGGGTGACAGCGCGAGACTGTCTCAAAAAAAGAAAAAAAAGAAATATTGTTTATGCCCATTACCACTTGGAAATTATGGTAGTTATTAGACTTGTGGCTAGATCTTTGTATATCATGTGTTAATAAAATATAACCATGTATACTAAGTTGTATGTATTACCTACATATATGCTGAGTTATATGTTATATGATGTTTTATAATACATATAACTGATATACTACATAACATATACTATATACTAAGTTATATAGTGTATGTGTATATCCATTTACCCTATATACTAATGTATAAGAAGGACATATATTACTACAACCTATGTTAATTTTTAAAAATAACTTCAACTTTTATTTTAGATTCAGAAGGTGCATGTGCAGGTTTCTTACATGGGTATATTGCCTGATGCTAATATTTGAGGTATGAATGATCCTGTCACCCAGATATTAAGCATGGTACCTAATAAGTAGTTTTTTAGCCCCTGCCTTCCTCCCTTTCTCCCCCTTCCAGTAATCCCCAGTGTCTATTTCTGCCATATTTATGTCCATGAGTACCCAGTATTTAGCTCCCACTTACAAGTGAGAAGATGCAGTATTTGTTCTTGTTACTGTGTTAATTCACTTAGGATAATGGCCTCCAGCTGCATCTACATTACTGAGAAGGATATGATTTCATTCTTTTTTATGGCTGTGCAGTATTCCATGGTGTATATGTACCACATTTTCCTTATTCAATCCACCATTGATGGGCACCTAGGTGGATTCCAGGTCTTTGCTATTGTGAATAATGTTGCACTGAACATGTGGGTGCAGGTGTCTTGTTGGTAGAATGATTTATTTTCTATGGCATTTAATTGCTGGGTCAAATGGTAGTTCTGTTTTAATTTCTTTGAGAATTCTGCAGACTGCTTTCCACATGGCTGAACTAATTTACATCCCACCAACAGTGTATGTGCACTCCCTTTTCTTCACAGCCTCACCAGCATGTGTTTTTGATTTTTTAAGAATAGCCATTCTGACTGGTGTGAGATGATATCTCATTGTGTTTTTGATTTGCATTTCTCTAATGATTAGTGATGTTGAGTATTTTTTCATGTATTTGTTGGCTACTAGTATGTCTTCTTTTCAGAAGTGTCTGTTCATGTCTTTTGTCCACTTTTTAATGGGGTTATTTGTTTTTTGCTTGTTGAATTAAGTGTTTGTAGATTCTGGGTATTAGTCCTTTGTTGGATGCATAGTTTAGAATATTTTCTCCCATTCTATAGATTGTCTGTTTACCCTTTGATAGTTTGTTTTGCTGTGCAGAAGCTCTTTAGTTTAATTAAGTCCCACTTGTCAAATTTTGTTTCTGTTGCAATTGCTTTTGAGGACATAGTCATAAATTCTTTCCCAAGGCTGACGTCCAGATGGTGTTTCCTTAGTTTTCTTCTAGGATTATTATAGTTTGAGGTCTTACATTTAGGTTTTAATCCATCTTGAGTTACGTTTTCTATATGGTGAAAGGTAAGGGTCCAATTTCATTCTTCTGCATATGGCTAGCCAACGATCCTTACACCATTTATTGATAGGGAGTCCTTTCCCCAATTCCTTATTTTTGTCAGCTTTGTTCAAGATCAGATGGCTGTAGGTGTGTGGCTTTATTTCTGGGTTCTCTATTCTATCTCATTGGTCTATGTGTCTATTTTTGTACCAGTACCGTGCTCTTTGGGTTACTGTAGTCTTTATAGTATACTTTGAAGCTGGGTAATGTGATGCCTCCTGCTTTGTCCTTTTTGCTTAGGATTGCTTTGGCTATTTGACCTCTTTTTTTGGTTCCGTGTGAATTTTAGAATAGTTTTTTTCTAATTCTGTGAAAAATGACGTTGATAGCTTGGTAAGAATAGCATTGATTCTGTAGATTACTCTGGGCAGTATGGCCATTTTAAAGATATTGATTCTTTAAAAAATTCGCCGGGCGTGGTGGTGGGTGCCTGTAGTCTCAGCTATTCGGGAGGCTGAGGCAGGAGAATGGCGTGAACCCGCGAGGCGGAGCTTGCAGTAAGCCAAGATTGCGCCACTGCACTCCAGCCTAGGCGACGAGTGAGACTCCGTCTCAAAAAAAAAAAAAAGATATTGATTCTTCTAATCCATGAGCATAGAATGTTCTCCCATTTGTTTATGTCATCTGTAATTTCTTTCAGCAGTATTTTATAGTTCTCCTTGTAGAGATCTTTCACCTGCTTGGTTAGATGTATTCCTAGTTTTGTTTGTGTGTGTGTGTGTGTGTGTGCATGTGTGTGTGTGTCTGTGTCTGTTGTAAATGAGATTACATTATTTTTTTTGAGACAGAATTTCGTTCTTGTTGCCTAAGCTGGAGTGCAATGGTACGGTCTTGGCTCACTGCAACCTCTGCCTCCTGGGTTCAAATGATTCTCCTGCCTCAGCCTCCCAAGTGACTGGGATTACAAGTGCCCACCACCATGCCTGGCTAATTTTTTTTTTGTATTTTTAGTATAGATGGGGTTTCACCATGTTGGCCAGGCCGGGAGTTCGGGATTGCATTCTTGATTGGGCTCTCAGCTTGAACGTTACTGGTGTAGAAATGATACTGATTTTTGTACCTTGATTTTGTATCCTGAAGCTTCACTGAAATCATTTTTCAGTTCCAGGGGCCTTTTGGTGGAGTCTTTAGGATTTTCTAGGTGTAGAATCATCATCAGTGAAGAGAGATAGATTGACCTCTTTTCTCATTTGGATGCCTTTTATTTCTTTCTTTTCCCTGATTGCTCCAGCCAGGACTTCCGCTACATCAAATTTTTTAAAAAATTGAATAACCATATTTTAATGTAATTGGTTTTCCTTATAATCTGATAATATTTTAATCACTCATTTTACTTTGAGAAAATGTTCCCAGGCTTTACCAGGTGCCCAAAGGCATCTAAGGCTCGGAAAAGATGAAAACACTGAGAGGAGTTCAGGGGTGGGAGGGGGAAGTGGAAGGATGTGGCCTCGGATATTTTTCTTGTTTGCCTCTCCTTAGAATTCTGTGAACACAGCTGAACTGATGGTTTTGGGATAGTTTTGGCTTTTCTTTTACATATGTTTTTTATTTTTATTATTTGTTTTTCATACTTGACTTTCCACGATTTCTTTTTTTAATTATTTTTATTTTTTTGAGATAGGATCTCACTCTATCAGACAGGCTGGAGTGCAATGGTGCTATCTCGGCTCACTGCAGCCTTGACCTTCCGGGCTCAATCCATCCTCCTGCCTCAGCCTTCCATACTAAAATGCCCAGCTAATTTGTGTATTTTTAGTGGAGACGGGGTTTCACCATGTTATCCAAACTGGTCTTGAACTCCTGAGCTGAAGTGATCTGCCTGCCTTGACCTCCCAAAGTGCTGGGATTACAGGCAGGTTTTGGCTTTTCTCAACCACACTACTGAGTCGTCTTTATTTTTAAATCAAACTTTGCTTTTTACAAAGAAAAGCATTTTGCTAGTCAGAGACTTGTCCTCCTTACTCAAGTGTTTTGTGAAGCGTCTGTTTCTTTTATTGTTTTAGTACAGTCAAAATGAGAATGTCCAGAGGTGAGTCGGAGCTTCTCAAAGGACATTCATGTGTTTCCACCTTTTCCAATAACCAACCCATTCCTCCCGTTCCCTAACCACCACGTAATACACACACACATGCCCTAAGGATTCCCTTCCTCTTCTGTTCACTGCGTAATAAGCATTTTCTTGCCAATCATACTCCTAACCAGTGTTCGAAGACGGGGAGAAGGCAAAACCAGGACATCACCGGAACCCTCCACGAACACCTTCCTCATTAAAATTATTATGTGCCATTTGGAAAGGGGCCAGGCCTGGCATCTCCATTTTTTCCTCCCAGACTGTATAGCTTAGAGCATTTCTTCCCAAGCCCAGTCACTCATGGCCCCCTCCATACCTCTGGCCATGTCTAAGGACCTTTCCTATTGCAGAGAGGAGCTTCTGTGTTATGCTTTTGTTAAGAACTCTGGCTCGGAGCTCAGACTGCATAGGTTTCTAGCCCAGATCTGTTCCTGAGCCCCTGTGTGTTTTGGGGCAAGTTGTTTCACCTCACCAGGCCTCAGCATCAGTTTCCTTATCTACAAAGCAGGAATTGGAATAGTACCTCCCTCAGGTGGTTGCTAGAAAGACTGAGTGAGTCAATACACGAACCATGTTGAGAGCAGTGTGTGGCACATAATAAGCACTCAGCAAGCATTGGCTATCAAAATTAGTGATTGTTGACTTAGCATTTTCTTTAAAACTAGCTGTTAAAATTTTATCAAAATGAGCTTAATTTAGAAAGGAAACTAGTGGATAACAGGAGGGAAAAAAAGACGAGTGTAAGATTAGGCAGGACCATGGTTTCAGGCAGAAAGGGTTGAACTCCAAGGGCAGGAAGTGGGAATTCCTGAGTCAGCTAGAAAAGCTGGGCCTGTGCATAGTGCCTGTGGTGAGAGACGTGATGGGAGCAAGGAGGGCTGGCAGGGCCTGAGGTGTCTGACTCTACATGGAGATCCGGGGTTCGAGGCTGGGGAAAGACAAGCTGGATGAAAGATTAGAGAGGGTAGGGGCAGAAGTTGAGAAACACAGGTTCTATAACTGGGGTGAGGTGCCGAGATAAAGGGTCATGGGAAGAAGAAGACGTAAGTTGAAGCCTAAAGACAAGCTCTAAGAAAGGACCTGAAGGAATGGGAGACTGGAAGAGGCAGGGGTGGAGGCTGGAAGAGGCAGGGGTTGAGGTTGAGGGCAGGTGGTGCTTTAAGGCATAGTATTAATATTTGATTAGCGTGTGAGACCTAATGGCATATAATGAAGACTCTTCAAAGGAATGTGCAAGCATGGACATCCTTTTAACAAACTTTGTATTGAAATATAACATAAATAGATAAAAGTACACAAATCATAAGAGTACAAGATGAAAATTTTTCCCCAGATTGAACACTCAGGGCCTGGACCAAGAAACATTACCAGCCTCACTACATGGTGTTCCCAACATCGATATGTGTGCCACACGTTGGAAGACACTCAGAAAAATAGATTGGGCAGGCATAATTCCCTTAGTAGGGACTTTGTTTTTATGCTGGAGTCATGAAATTTGGGTGCACATTGTAGCAATGAGGAGGGTTGAATAGCTCTTTCCTCAATAGTGCCTAGCAATGAGTAAGGACAACTGGCCAAGTGTATGCCCAACATTTCCCCATTAGGCAAAGAAAGAAATAAAAAAAAAAACCAAACATAAAAGAAAGGGACGAGAATGAATGTTTGCTGGACCCCTACTTTGTGGCCCCTACTATGGTAGGTGCTTATTAATATGCCTTCCCTTCAGTGCTAACAACAGCTTTATGAGGTAGGTTGCCATTTTACAGAGGGTGAAACTGAGTCTCAGAGTCCCAGTATTGGCTTCACTCACACTGCTGATAAATTACAGAACCTGCATTCAAACCCAGGTCTGTCTGGTCCTTAAAATCTGGGACAAGTTGCTTAACTTTGCTGATCCTTATTGCTTCTCCTGTACATGAAGACAAGGATACCTTCCTCAAAAACATTGTTACGGGATCTAATGCAGAAGGAATGCTATGAGGTTCATGAAGTTTTACAAGGAGTAAATGAGATGATACACATTAATAAGCTTAGAAAAGTATCTGGCACATATTAAACTTTCCCAGAAATGCTGATTACAACACCTGACAAATAGAGGTATTTAATAAATGTTAACTTTTGTTGTCAAGCCCGTAGGCTCAGAGCTTTTTATTCAATCTCATTATTGAGTGTGTGTCTTTAATGCTATTTGTTAATGGCCACTCCTTGGGGCTAAAACATCTAATTGCACAGGGAGTGTTTTTTAATGATGATGCCTGATAAGAATGGAACCTCTTTTTACCCATCGACTCTTTCACCGAACAATTAGTTCACTTTCAGTTTTTGGTTTTTGCCACAGTAGGTATGGATTCCATGAAAAGAGCCCTGCATATTTTGTTTTTTAAAAGTTGTGTGTTTTTTTTCTTGTCTTGATGCTCACAGCTGTCCTAGTTACTTAAAATTAAAAGAAAAAAATGGTATTTGAGAAAGCCATTTTAACATCATCTGTGTAGAAAATGAAAAACTCACAGTAAGATATTCAATTTAAAATACTATGAAAGATTAGCCCTGAAAAATGAAATGTATTCGTCTAAAAAAATTTAAAGGCATATTACTTTCACTTAAACTGAAATAGCAGCAGTGATTTTTAATTAGATTTTTTTAACACCCAAAGTTCCCAAGCTAGAATAGAAAAAGTCAGGACAGTTTTTGGAGAAAAAGTGATCTAAGTTATATTTTTCTGTTTTCTAATCATATTCTTGTTTTTTTTTTCTCTCTCTCTTTCTGCAGTAGCCAACATTCTAAAAATAATCCTGTGTTGGTTTGTAAGCTTCCTCAGTCTGGCCTAGGATGAAATTTTTTTTTAAGATGTTATCATCGCATTTGGTTTCCAGAGATAATTTACATGGACTTAGAAGAATTCCCCAAGCAAAATCTTGTGAGGTCAGCCGGGGCAAATGTTTAACATTTCGGCAAGTTGTCTCCATGTTTATTTAGCATTTCTTAGCCTTTGAAGTTTCACATAAATAGTCATGAAGTTATCACAGAGGAAATCAGCGGAGATGGATTGATGTTATTCCCAAATGCAAGTCTAGTACCAGACGCTGGTTGGTATTTTTGAAAGATGGCTGCAGGAGCAGTGTTATCTGCATGGTGGAAAGTCCCTCTTCATTGCCTGATGAACTGTGCCGTTAGTGGTTCTCTTGATGGCTAACCTTACTGGACCTTTGATAAACCTTTTGAATTTTTATTTCATCCTGGTGGGATAAAGTATGAATTGAGGCTGGGCACAGTGGCTCACACCTGTAATCCTAGCACTTTGGGAGGCTGAGGCAGGTGGATCAATTGAGGTCAGGAGTTCGAGACCAGCCTGGCCAACATGGTGAAACCCTGTCTCTACTAAAAATACAAAAATTATCTGGGCGTGGTGGTGCACACTTGTAATCCCAGCTACTTGGGAGTCTGAGATGGGAGGATAGCTTAAACTCGGGAGGTGGAGGTTGCAGTGAGCCGATATCATGCCATTTCACTCCAGCCTGGGAGACAAAGTGAGTGAGATTCCAGCTAAAAAAAAAAAGTATGAATTGAGAAACAGAAAAATTGTATTTCAAACTATACCATTAATTTACCAGTTATGAGTTCCAATGGTTGTGGAGGGGAGGATGTAAGTACCTCCAAAATACTCCCTAAAATACATGGCCATGCCTCAAGGCCACCATCAAGTACCCAAGGAATTCAGAATAGAAAAATACATCAGACTCAATGGACTGGGTAATTGTACTAATTACCTACTTTGCTGTGATGGTAGACGTTGAATGTTGTGAAACATGTTGTGAGGCAGTTGTATTGCTCTTTATTGAAAGTCATGCCTCAGGCACCAATGTCAGCTCCAGAAAATGATGATCCTGGAGCTCTTGGTGGAAAATACAGCATTGTGAAGGCCTTTGTTGGAATCTGCCCTTTCCCCTGACCCCTTGCCCCCTCTTATAGCCCAGTCTGGAGCAGTGTGAGGCTTGAATCTGTGAGCCGCTTCAGGATAAGAATCCTGGAAATTCAGTGACTGATTCAAGTTTGAAAGATTGAAAGAGAGGAAAAGGTTCTACATTGGGAAGCTGAATGATGCTGAATACCTGAAACAGGAAAGCTAGGAAGAGGAGGAGAGCAGATGTGGGGAGGGGAGAAAGAGTCTAATTTGAATAAGATGGGGTTGACTGGCTTGTAGACATTCTGACTGAGATATTCTGGAGGCATGTCTTAGATTCGTTTAAGAATATGACTAGGGCCTGGGATAAAAATATCAGAGTCCTTAGTGTTTAGGTAGTTGCTATGGTTTGAATGTGTGTCCTGAAAAGCCTGTGTTGGAAACTTAATCCCCAATGCAACAGTGTTGGGAGGTGAGGCCTAATGAGAGGTGATTTGGTCATGAGGGCTCTGCCCTCATGTATGGACTAACGTCATCTCTCAGGAAAGCATTCTTTGTAAAAGGACAGTTTGGGCCCCCTGTTGCTCATGTGTGCTCCCTCTCCCTCTCTTTCTCCCTGTCTCTTCCTCACCAGATGCCAGTACCTTCATCTTAGACTTCCAAACCTCCAGAGCTGTAAAGAATTAAATTTCTGTCCTTTATCATGACCACCTCAGGTATTCCGTTATTGCACCAAAAACCAGACTAAGACAACAGTTGAGGATTGGTTGTTGAAGCCATGAGAAAAACATTTCCAGGAAAGGGTATAGACACTATACTATAAAATAAAAAGAGTAGTTATTGGCTACAGTGACACAGACCCTTATCTCCTCAAAACAAAGGACAGCTTAAATGACAATTAGTTCTGGGTGTGTGTGTGTGTATGTATGTGTTTGTTTTTGAGACAGGGTCTCACCCTGTCACTCAGGCTAGAGTGCAGTGGTGTGACTGCAGCCTCAACTTCCTGGACTCAGGTGATCCTCCCACCTCAGCCTTCCAAGTATGGATAGCTGGGACTACAGGCGTGCACCACCACACCAGGCTAATTTTTGTATTTTTTTGTAGAGACAAGATTTGGCGGTATTGCCCAGGCTGGTCTTGAACTCCTGGGCTCAAGTGATCTACCAGCCTCAGCCTCCCAAAGTGCTAGGATTGCAGGTATGAACCACCTCACCCAGCCAGTTGAGCATTCAGGAGTTGTATGCCAGCTTGATGCCTCCGCTGGAACCCATGCTTCTCTCTCTGCTCATCCATCCTCAGTGTGTCCTCTCATTCTCAAGGGGACAAGATGGTTTCTTTCTGCCCAGCCCCCATTCCCCTAGCCTGCACAATCACTATACTGTGTTTGAGGCAGAGAGAAAGGAGAAAGGAAAGGGAAAAGCAGTGTTTCAATTGAGTCATCTTCCTTTCACGGAGATCCACCCGTGACTTCTATATATACCTCACTGGCCAGGATGTGGTCACATGACCATCTGTGTGGGATATTAGGAAATGAAGTTGAGCTAGATTTATTGCCATCCTGAGTATAAAATTAGGGTTCTGTTTAAGGCATTTGGGTCAAAGCAATGAATAAATGAATGAGTGAAACATTAAGCACATGCTTATTGAATGCCACCTGTGTGCACAATATATAGGTATTCTTCCTCGAGCAGCTTTCTTTTCTTTATTTTGAAGTCTTCTTTCAACTGGATCATGGCCAGCCCTGAATAAAATTATAAACTCTTCATTGAATACTATGGGTCAAGAACTGATCTGTATTACTGCATTATTGCATTTGATCTTCACCTACAACCTTCGGAGGCCGGCACTGCTATATCCATTTTATAGGTGGGGAAACTGAGACACAGAGAGGTTAAGTCACTGGCCTTGTGTCACACAGCTAGTGATACCTATTTTCAATACTCTTTACTTATTTTTTGGCCCCATATAACCAACCCAACCTCCCACCTTCTACAAAGTCCCTCATTTTTGGTGCCCAATTTTCTTATACCAATTCATTTCCTGAGTTAAAAGAAACTCCTTTCTACTTAAAGGTAAGGTGCTACTCACCCTTTTTATAATAAAAATTACTGCAGATTTATATTTCCTAAGAAAATTTGCATTTTAAGAGGCTCATTTTATATGAGAAATGGTGGATCCAAAGGAGTGCATCTCTAATAGTGGAATTTTCACTTACATGAAAGTGGGAAGCATTTAGGGGATGTGGATAGAGGGAACCCAGTGAAGAGAAAGCTGGCTCTTTTGGCAAGATTGTGACAGGAGAATTCCCATTGAATCAACCCATCCCTGTGGGAAAGACAGTGAGCGAGAATTAGTAATTTAGATATGTGTTGACACTTTTGTCTGGCATTCTACTCAAGGTGCCTAGCCCCAGTGTGAGCAGGACAGAAAGGACATGACTTTCCAAGTTCTAGCTGGTTTCAGTTTTTTAATGCCTCTGGTGGTGTGGGCTTCTTGCCATGCTAAGTGAGATGTTAGTGTTTAAAGATACATATTTTTTTTCATGCACTGTGGCCCTTTAGTGCAAGCCAGCAACTTTCTCTAGTTTTCAACTGAAGCAGTAGTATCTGTTTCAACATTGGAGAAAAACCTGCTGGGATAGACCAGGAGAGGTGGTTATCACTCTCCAAGATGGCATAAATGGATCATGAGGAATATTGATAAAATCAGTTCTGAAATGGATCGTTAAGGGGAATGTTCACTCTACACCAGAGTTTCTGAACCTCAGCACTGTTGACACTTTGAGTCAGATAATTCTTATTGTGGAAGCATTCCTGTGCATTGTAGAACATTTAGCAGCTTCCTGGATCTCTACCCACTAGATGCTGGTTGTGACAACCAAAAATATCTTCAGATGTTGCCACATGTCCCTTGGGGGCAAATTGCCCCTGGTTGATCACTCTGTACTTGATCTTACATTGTGTGCTAACTTTAAAACCTAAGCCCTACCTAAGCTATAGCTCTAGTCCGTATTTATGAGACTCCTGTAAAGCTGCCATAGATGTGGTGATTGGGGCTTACAGAAATACCATGCCTTGACACTGGGGAGGAAGAGACAGGTAGAATCTACCTGTGACATTCCCTTAAAGCATTCATTCATTAAATATTTACTGAGTGCATGTGCAAGGCACTGAACGAAGGACTGGGTGCAGCAGGGGAAGGTGGAGATTTAGTCCCTGCCCTCATGAAGCTTCTACTCCACTTCTTTGTGCTCATGAAGCATCTAATTATAGATTAAATAAATTGCAGCAGGTGCTATAGGGAAGGTCAAGATGGCCTGAGCAAGCTGGTGGGGGAGGGGGGGTCAGAGAAAGTGCCATTGAACGTGAGAAGTGAAAGGTGACCAGGTGATGGGGTGGGGCGGGGGGGCATGAGTGTCCCTGGCAGAGGCGACAGCAGGTGCAAAGGCCCTGAAGCAGGAAGCCTCTTACCACATTTGATGGGCCAAAAACCAGGGTGGCTGCCTCGTAGGAAACAAGGCAGAGAAAGAGATGAGGTGGAGCAGGATGCCCCCGGACCAGACTGTCATGGATATTAAGGATTTTATCCTAAGAACAGTGGGAAGCTGTTGAATGCTTTTACACAGGGGAGTGACATGATTCGATTTGTGCTTTAGAAAGATCCATCTGTCCCCGTCTAGGTCCAGAAAGTGCAGGTTTCTCTCCAGGCCATGAGAGATTGATTTTGTCCCCTACTGGGCAACTCTGATATGGAGTCTTTTGAGGTTACCACTACCATTAGTGCCTGTACCCATCCTCCAACCATCCCAATTTTGGAACCTTTTAAAACTTTAAATAAAAGAAGCAATTTCAGTCCGTGTTCTACCTTTGTTCTCCTTCTTTAAACCGTGATTGAAGCTGGGCTTGGATATCTTTGAAACCCCAGAGAAGAAAATGATTTCCATAGCAGCTGTAACCATGGGAAACCTTCAAAATAGCTTCCGTTCCTATATTCCACTCTGCTCCTTTCCCTTCTCTATTGGTTGACTAGAAATGAGGGCTGGCATTTTTGGTCTTCTTTTTGTCCAAATATGTGTATATGACAGTCTTCTTTTCACTTCCACATCTATCTTATCATAGCTTGAAAATCAAAGGCTGGCATATTTGGGGAGGAAAAGAAAAGAGGAGCTTCTAGGATACCTTCATTTGTTCATAAAATAGAGGAACTCAAGTGGAATGTTGATTTAGAAGATGAGATCTCAGGTTTATTTTCCTGCTGTTTGTTTCTTCCCAGGTCACATGATAGAACCAAGTACATCATCTTTGAGACATATAAAAATCAAAGGGTTTTTTTTGTTTTGTTTTGTTTCTCCGGAGACACTTATAAGTGGTTTTCATCAGTTTCCCTTCCATTCTGCTCTCACATGCTCTTGGTAATGAGCCATAGTCAGGTCAGAGAGATGCTCAGAATTCTTCCAGAAACACATAATTCCCCTTTGGAGAATTTCTGTTGTAAAAATCATCACAATTTGTGAGCTGAATGTCTGATCCAGTGCAAATACCTCTGATGGGTACAGGGCAAAAGTGGGCTACTCAGTGTTTCTCTTGATGGACAGATTTTAATGAACTGAGGGCATGACAAGGAATCTGAAGTTATTGCTATAGAAGTTAATAAAGAGATGGGAACATATGAGGATACTGTTTGCTTCTGGAATTTAGCCAGGCCACTGGGAGAGGCTCAGGAGGAAAACTGAGAAGGGAAATATGAAGTTCAGGCAAGTCTGTTACATGCATTCTCATTTCCACAATGTTTGAGAACCATGTCAAGAAATGCATTGCGTAAGTTAAACCAGCTGCCAGCAGCTTTTGTATTCAGCACTTTCCTGGGTCACCAGATAGCAGGGTAACTTCTCCAAGATCTCTGTGTGTTATAGAAAACTAGAGGAATTTTCTTCATGCCACATCCTTATCCTAACAGGGCAGCATCCTTTTGTCTCCAACTCACTGTATAAAAAGAAGTAACAACTATTGTTGGGTTGTGCTTATCTTCATTGTTGCATGTTTGGGTTTATGTTTTCAAACAAGGGACAGAGGGCCTGGCAATCAGTCAGAATCATGATGCTGGCATTTAAGAGATTCATTCTGGCTCAAGAGCTTGGCCTGGCCTTCCAGAGCTTTCCCATTGACACCCATGTGCCTGATTAGAGTACACTTGTAAAAATTAAATAAGATGACCTATGCAGTGTGCCTCACATATGCTCCATAAACGTCAGTTCACATCTCTTGTTAAACTTTTATAAGGTTGATCTTAAGAGACGACAATTGAGTCTAAGTGAACCATCTGGGGGGTGAGCATGTTGATATATCTTCCACAGCTTTAGTTTTCCATGAAGCACGTAGGATATAGTCAAATCAAGAGACAGGATGGTACTGATAGTTTCTTTAGTCTCTTGCTTGCTTGCAGTTAAGCTAGTTAGCCTGAATGCAGTCCTTCTCTCATAACGGTCTCCAGAGTGACTCTGTTAGACAGCTCACCTGGCTAGCATGCTGTGGCCTCCTTGAGGCCTCTAAAGTTGGCTGTCACCACCTGAGATACTGGTGCCTCAAGCTTAGAAAACTCACTTTACCAAAGTCAGCCTTCGTGAACTTGTTATTCCTGGTAGGAAAGTCACTAGTCTTTAAATAACAATTGCCTCTGTTGCTTTTAGATTATATTTTGGCTCATTAAATTTTTTTCAGTATGCATCATCTTTCAAGAGTACATTGAGAAATTTCTAGATTTAAGACCTCCTTTCTTCCCAGACCCAGACTATTGCTCAATTCGTGATAAACAAAATATTTTACTTAAATAATTTCAGAGAAAACTACCTTTATTTCTTTGACTTATATAGAATCTTAGATATCAGAATATTCTTGGGAAGTAACTGGTAGATCCAGTAAAGAAAACTGATTTATAGGGAGAATAAGTGACTCTTCCTAAGGAAACATATTTGGTGGCATAGCTGAGACCAGAATCTGGGTCTAATGTGGCATTTTTCAAACTAAGTGTATAAGTCATCTAAAAATTTAAGACATTATTTTAAAACATTAATATTTTAAAAATTATTTTACTAGTTATAAATATAAAACTTTTATAACGGGCAGTTCAGAACTGATAAATGTTTTAATTGCATAAGATTTTGGTTGCCTACATTTCTCTCAAACTAAGCTCTAACCCATAGAGACTGGCAGGTGGTGGTAAGAGGGTTGAGCAGATGAGGGCACTGTGTGAGACCTTTCTCCTTTAGGAGTTTTATTTTTTTCATAAAAATTGATTTTGTGCTTAAGATACCTGATTCCAGATGAACAGAGTTTGATGTTTCAAATCTCTTTGTGGATATTATTTGGGGGAGGTTTTGGTTTTAGACAGGTCTGTGTTTAATTTCTGGTACTTCTGATACCTGTTTGTGAACAAGATACTGAAACTCGTTAAGGCCCCATTTCCCTCTCAGCATGATGAAGTTCATAATACTTACGAGGTTATTGTGAAGATTAAATTATGTATAGTATATGTAAAGGCTTTAGCATAGTGCCTGGCAATAGCTGAAAGTATTATTAGCTGTTATGATCGGTGCCTGATTTCTGCTCTTGAAATCGAGTCCATGCTAACAAAGAAGGCCCTTGCTACTTCCCTGTAATAGGAAGAAGTTTTTCTAACTGACTGAATTTTTTTTTTCCTTTTTCCTTTTTTTTTTTCCTAATCTCTCTTACCCTGACTGAATCAGACTATTCTTACCATAGGAAAAGATGATATTTGTTAGTTACATGTTAACTTTTTTCCCTCTAAAGTCTCCTGTGTCCATATTCAGATGAATCCTCTGATTTTAGGCTATTTATTACCAGGGTCCTGATAGACCTAGTGTATCTACATATTTTGTTTCCTGCCCCTTCGTTTATCCTTGGGAATCTGAGTCCCACAGCAGGGATACAAAAGTGCTATTTAAAACTATGTGACGATGAAAAGAACAAGAAATCTAGCAGGAACAATGCAGAGATGTATAATATCTCACCCTTTCTCACACATGGAACTAATTGTGATATTCATCCTAGAGCCCAGTTTCTGCACACAGACCCCAGAGTCCATGCTGCAAAGATGTTTTGGAATCCCACCTCTGCCAATGCCCAGTTGGAGAGCCTGCGACATCAGCTCACAGCTATGCAAAAATAATAAAGTTGAACATTTTTTTGGAAAGATGACCCATATGTTTAATAAATTTCAGTACATGAACCAGAGACAGGTTTGATTACAAGCCACATAAAGGCTTAACTTAGATGGTGGTTCTTAGTTTTCAGAGTGGGGATTTACTGAGCTCGATTCTCTGTATGGCAGTTGCTCTCCCTGCCACTGTTCGCCCATTCTGTGTGCCCATAAAATGAGGAAACTTTGAATCCTGTATTCACTCTTTTATGTTCTAGGATATAGATTTGTAGACATCATCTCTTCACACCAAAAGAAATGTTAATCATAATATTGAAATAATAGAGCTATATAGTTTTCCACTCTCTTATAATACTCCTTAAATTGCATTTTCACTTTTGATTGGCCAGTTCTTAATAAATGGATCTCATTTAAGTTCATAGGGGTTTTCATAAATAGACTTCAGTAGTATTTATTAAGTGTCCATTATTAAGCACTATTAGTTAAGTTTCACTTATTAAGCACCATTGGCTGGGCATGGTGGCTCACACCTGTAATTCCAGCACTTTGGGAGGCGGAGGCAGGCTGATCGATTGAGCCTATGAGTTTGAGACCAGTCTGGGCAACATGGCAAAACCTGATCTTTACAAAAAATAAAAAATTAGCCAGGTGTAGTGTTACACACCTGTAGTCCCAGCTACTTGGGAGAATGAGGCAGGAGGATCACTTGAGCCTGGGAGGCAGAGGTTGCAGTGAGCCAAGACGACACCATTGCATTCCAGCCTGAGCAACTGAGTGAGATCCTGGCTCGCTCTCTCTCCATATATATAATTTTTTTAAAGCACCATTAAAACAGAAGTGCCCCCTGAACATGTCCATGTGGCCTATCCAGGAATAAGAATAACCTTGTATTTTCTTGGCTGTTTACAGCTTTTAAAATTTTACATATATTATCTTATGATACCAACACCTCTGAATGTTTTGGTTTTGCTTTTTGTTTTTAAAATTACCACTTTCAAAAGATGAAACCAAAGCTCAGAAGGGTGAGTGGCTTGTTCAAGTTAACAGATACGTGGCAGAGCCAGGGTAAGAATCCAGTTCTGACTCTGAAACCCGAGCTCTTGCCCCTGCCCTGACTGACATCTCCATACTGCAACTCAAGTCCATATTGAGAAGCACAGCAACATGGAATTTTCTGGGCACCTTCCATAACCAAGTAATGTATATATTACTTCACTTCATCTTCTCTATCACTCTCTGAAATAAATAAGAGTCCAATTTTGTGGATGAAAGAATGGGCTCAGAGAGGCTGTCTTGCACAAGGTCAAAAGTTACTCAGTTGTAGAGTTTAGATTTATTTCAACAGCCTGTTCCGCATTGCCTTTTAAAACAAAATTATAACTGTGTGCTATATGCTCTGCTTGCTGAGGTATGCAAGGCTATAAAATATCTGGAACAATTACAAGTAAAAATGATTAAAGGTGGATTTCAAAAAGATAATCTGCAAATATTTGAAAAATGCACACATCTAATGGAGTTCAGTGACCAAAATAACTGCATATAAGGACTCAGCTTATTTGTTTTTCTTTGCTTGAGGAGAGGGGACTTAACTTTCTATTAGAGTCAGTGAATAGGCAAAGATCCAGAGAGCTTATATAGAAGCTGGGTGGGAATGAGATGGGGAAAGAAGCCGCACTGCATCTCCTATCACCATCTTCTACTCTGCCATAATGGCATCAGTTCACCCTCTTCTACTCTAGGAAACTTCTGGAATTTGGTTCCTATACCAGTTAGCTATTGCCACTATAAGGATGTGTAACAACCAATCTCAGAATCTCAGTGGTGTGCAAAACTAACCACTTATTTCTCACTTGTGAGTTTGTGGATTGGCCAAGTGGCTGTGCTTCTCACATCTTTCATCCTCTTCCTGGGACCAGCCTGGGCATGCTTGCCTTCTGGCAGGGACGGAGGCACAAGAGAGCAAGCCAGGAAACATGAGGCTTCCGAAGGCCTATATTTGGAACGGACACATTGTCATTTCCACCCATTAGCCGTTGACCAAAGCAAGTCATGAGGCCAAGCAAAGGTGAAGAAGGAGTGGAAATTATACTCCATGAGTGATAGCCATGATGAGTAAAGGTGTGGATGCTGGGAGATGTGAAAATTGGGGCCAATATTGCAATCTACTACAGGTGCCAATAACATGTATTTTGGAATTCATCCTTTTATATCAGTGGCTTTCCATTTTTGAGTTCATGGGCCCTTTTGTGAACCTGATGGAAGTTCTGCACATGCTCAAGCAAATGTAGTCTACACCTGATTTAGCTTTCAGTTTTCAGGGAGTCTCTTAAGTTAAACCACAAGGCCCAAGTTAAGATATCCTATGGGGGAGTGCTGCCCTGTGTGGTGCACTGTCTTCTCCAGGAGCAGGAAGGTAAGACAACAGGTGCTTTTTCTGCCCCCTTATCAAAACCTTCTGCTCTGCTGATTCCAGATGCTCAAACATATTCAAATGCAAACACTCAGGTTGGATGGGATCTTTTCTTTTCTCCAACATGAAAATAGCTTTATCAACATTTTTGACTACTGAAGAAAGTTTCTGCAAAGGTGATGGATAAGCAAGTGCTGCTCTGTTATACTATTTTCGCTGGATCACTTTATCAAAATGTGAAGATTAAGTGTTGCGAAGTGCATTCAACTTCATTCATTCAATGTAAAGAATAATGATGCTTGATGCTTGTCTTTGTTTTTTTGCTGGTTTTTTTTTTTTTTTTTTTTTTTTTCTGGTAGAGTCTCGCTCTGTCATCCAGGCTGGAGTGTAGTGGTGCAATCTTGGCTCACTGCAACCTCTGCCTCCCAGTTTCAAACTATTCTCCTGCCTCAGCCTCCCAGGTAGCTGGGATTATAGTCACCCACCACCATATCTGGCTGATTTTGTTTTTGTATTTTTAGTAGAGATGGGGTTTTGCCATGTTGGCCAGACAGGTCTCGAACTCCTGAGCTCAAGTGATCCCCCCGGCTCAGCCTCCCAAAGTCCTAGGATTAAGGCATGAGACACCATGCCTGGCCATTAAATGTGCTTTAAACACTCTCTTCTTCTAAGAAGTCATAGTCATATTAAATAATCATTTTTATAAATGTCTTTAAACCCTATGTAATTTCCAAAACTTATTTTGTATGTTTTTCGGATCTGTGAAGTCTCAAACTCTGAGAATCACTGACGTAGACCAACTCTCCTTCTGGAGCTGGAATCTTGAGATTTCTCTCCATCCCTAAGGAATCATCCAGATTCTGTTTGATTACCTTGAGAGATGGAAGCTCATCATCATTGGTCAGCTGTGACCACTGGATCATTCTTTCTTTTGTCAGTCTGAAATCCTCTCCCGGGTCACTGTACCATAAGAAACATCAGACCAGCATGGTTATCTTTAAGAATTTTCCAACCACTTTTAAACATGGAAAGAGGAGCAGACTTATTTTCATATGCCTATGGCTGTTTCCTGAAGTCCACCACTTTGGTATTTTGTAACAATTTGCTATCTCTCTGAAACTTAGGGATGCTTCAGGGACTGATTAGCCTTTATTCTACTTGTGAGTCCTTAACTGGTCACAAGGTTGAGACAGCAGGGATGTGTGTGTCAGTTTGTAGCAACATCTTCTCAATCTCAGCTGTACCCCTAGAATTCTTCATTTGGTTGAGAACCCTTAGGGTTGCCCTTTTCCATTTCAGTGGGGATAGCGCTGGAAGAACAAGTCAGTGTCCTCCACTGGCACAAGTCCTTCCAGACTCCTGGACTTAGATCCCCTGCCTGCCTCAGGTCTCCAAACCAACACCTACTGCACTAATGAAAATCCACAGTAGAGGGCAGTATCTCATGCATAACAAGGCTTCCTTTGTGGAGATGTGTATTTAATTGAAGAACCGATAGGAAAGTTTCTTTAATTAGGCTGACTTTCATAAAGGGGAGACAAATCCCTTGCCATCCTAGAAGCCATCTTTTGTCTGTAGGAAAGGCCATTTTGTTTTCAAAGGGGAGATTTCCCTCTTCTTATTTCCCCACTGTTGGGTCTCGTTTGTGGAGTTCAAAGATAGAAGGGGGTTAATTTTAGAGTAGCCTTTCTGATTTTTTTAAACCAACTATGCATAGTGGTAGGGACATTTGAATACACTGCGGCAAGACTTGCTGATTTCTCAGACAATCATTTTTTTTGGTAGGGGGGACGGAGTCTCGCTCTGTCGCCCAGGCTGCAGTGCAGTGGCGCAATCTTGGCTCACTGCAAGCTCCGCCTCCCGGGTTCACTCCATTCTCCTGCCTCAGCCTCCCAAGTAGCTGGGACTATAGGCGCCTGCTGCCACACCTGGCTAAGTTTTTGCATTTTTAGTAGAGACGGAGTTTCACCGTGTTAGCCAGGATGGTCTCGATCTCCTGACCTCGTGATCCACCCGCCTTGGCCTCCCAAAGTGCTGGGATTACAGGCGTGAGCCACCACGCCCGGCCCTTTTTTTTTTTTTTTTTTTTTTTTTTTTTTTTTTTTTGAGACAGAGTCTCACTCTGTTGCTCTGTTGCCCAGACTGGAGTGCAGTAGCCTGATCTCAGCTCACTGCAACCTCCACCTCCCAGGTTGAAGTGATTCTCCTGCCTCAGCCTCCCGAGTAGCTGGGAGTACAGGCACGCACCACTACGCCTAGCTAATTTTTGTATTTTTAGTAGAGATGGGGTTTCACCATGTTGGCCAGGTCAGTCTTGAACTCCTGACCTCAGGTGATCCACCCACCTTGGCCTTCCAAAGTGCTGGGATTACAGGAGTGAACCACTGTGCCTGGCCTTCCTAGACAATCTTAACAACCTCCCTGACTACAAAGGATAAGCCTGGAGAGGATTATTAATGCCAAACATCTGTTTTGCCTTTTTTGTGTCAGGCTTGTGCTGAGTCTGTCTGATACAATATTTAATAGTCACAGAAACCTTACAAGGGAGATCAGCTTGTGGTTGTCATTTATAGATGGGGAGACTGAGATAGTGATATTGAGAAACTTGCTGTGTGACCATGAGCAAGACACTGGACTTCTCTGGGCCTTACCTTGTTTATCTGTAAAACAAAGACATTGAGATTAAATAGCGTCCACCATCCCATTTTCTCTAGGCTTGGGACAAAATAAAACCAAAAACACTAAAGCCAGACTTACCATGGCAAGTGGGATTGTCTGGGGGTGGAGGTGTTGATGTTATTGACAAGGAAGCAGGCCTATGCTTTTGTCATTGGTTTAAAATTCCTTGATCTGAGCCTATGGCATGTTGGAAACCCAGCACTGGCTTGGTTTAACATCCATAAATGTTAAGATGCTGAGCCTCGTCCAATTTTAGCAGTAACCTGCTTCAGTTCCCTAGGAATGTTAAAACGGGAACTGCGCTAGTGGCTCTGAAAGCCTGGCCACTGAGCGTATGCTTCTGCTCTTCCATGAAATGCAGAGGCGAATTGTGAATGTACTGAATTATACCAAGGAGATTAATCTCATTTTGTTCTTCCCAATAAAATTCACCAAAATGACCTGACTTGTCCCTTATTCTTAAAAAAATTTCCAAAAAGGAAACAAAGAACTTTTGGTGGTCAGTCTTGTTAGATGGAAGTTTTATTCTCCCAGGCATGAACCAACTGTCAGAAGACTTATTCTGAGCAGGTTTCTAATCTTTGTATATTCTCTCATACATCCCCAGCCTGGCCCTGGATGCTGGGTGCCGTTTAGCAGAAGTGGGATAATAGAGGTAGGAGTGAGAAAGCCATGTCAAGTGGTTCTGAAATACCAGTGGGTATACCTAGGTTGCATCTGAACTGATCACTGATCCACACAGGTTATAACATGGCGGTGGGTGATTATTTATTGATTTGGGGGGTTTACAAATCATATGACCAGAAGGAATCATTTTAAAGAGAGCAAGAAAAATGATATGAGTGAGAGGTTTTTTTATTGGTTGCTATATTAAGCCATACCATATGAAATTGCTCTTTGGTAGGGAAGGTCTGGGCTAGGGAAAATAAATTCAGGAATCATCAGCATATTGATGGTATTTAAATCTGTGAACAAGATCATTTAAGGAGAGAATGGAGCTAGCACTGAGGGCCGGCTGAAAGCCTGAGGCTCTGCAATGTTTAGAGGATTTACGGAGGAGGAGGAATGGCTAAGGAATTAGAGAAGAGGAAAATGTGTCCTTGGTTAAATATTCTGCTGGCGAGGTTTAATACACACATGCACACACACACAACACACGCACACACACAGCTACACACAGTTACAAGTCCTGGTTCCAGCATTTCTTTTTATCAGTGAATCCTCCCCTGTCAGATAACCTTGCCTGGCAAAGATGCTATTTTGTGAGAGGAAGCAGCAGGAGCTGCTAAGCTGAGATGATGATTCATTATCTGTTAATGGTTTCCCCCTGTGGTTTTTCTCTATTCCTCAACCCCCTACCCCTTTTAGTGGAGTTTTCTTTGTGCTAGAAAATTCATCTCTGTAAAATCTCCAGAATTCTTAAGTCTTCTGGACTTTTCTTGACCCATGGAACATGGAAACTTCTACACTATTCCACAACCAATGACAGTTAAGCTATGCCTGATTTGGGGCTGCTTGTGATGGTTAATTTTATGTATCATCTTGGCTGGGCCTTGAGGTGCCCAGATATTTGGTCCTGTATTATTGTGGGTGCTCCTGGATGAGATGAACATGTAAATCAGTGGACTTGAGTGAAGCAGATGGCCCTCCACCGTGTACGTAGGCCTCATCCAATCAGTTGAAGACCTGATTCGAACAAAAAGACTGACCCTCTCCTCGGTAAGAGAGAATTCTGCAGCTGTGACTGCCTTTGGACTTTAGTTGCAATATTGGCTCTTGCTGGTCTTTGATGGGACCATCAGCTCTCCCTGAGTCTCCTGAACCACCTTGCTGATGTTGGATTTACCAGCTTCCATAACTGTGTGAGCTGATTCATTATATTTCTCTGTATATCTCTACCTCTATTTCTATCTCCATCTCTCCAAGTCTCTATAGCCTATTGGTTCTGTTTCTGTAGAGGGCCCTGACGAATAGAATGCTTTCTACTGCTCTTCTATACCATCTGGCTTTCTAGTCCCATGAACTTCAAAGGCCTTGTCCCGGTATGCTCTATCTGTTGCACTCAGGAGATCCCCATTTGTCCTGGGACAGCATCAACAGGAGTGGGGGTCTTGGGACTGTCACATCTAGTGAAAATATTCACATTTACTACACAGACCTTTATCCTGGTAGTGGTGCTCTTATTAGATGATGCACGCAGGCCATGAAGGACTATTTTCACCCCATTCTATTAACTACTTGAACTCTGCCTCACATAGTAGTAGTGCGCTAATAAGCTTAGCTCTTTTGATTTATTTTACAAGCCTCACAGATTCTTAAAGATGGGGTCTTACTATGTTGCTTAGGCTGGCCTTGAACTCCTAGGCTCAAGGGATCCTCCCTCCCCAGCCTCCCTACTAGCTGGGATTATAGCTGCACACCACTGCACCAAGGGAGTAATGAAGGACTAACATTTTGAATTTTCTATGCTTTACCAAATGTACATTTGGTGGTTAAAATCATGTTTAAGGTAGTATTTACTGTTTGTTTTAGAAGACATTTTCTCACACATTAGCTCTTTTAAACAACACAGGAATCTATACGGCATGCAAAAACAAGTATTTCTCAGGGTTGAGATTTAGTCACTGGGCCACGGAATAGCTGTACTATGGTTACGCTGTTGATTGACATTGGTACCAAAGTAATGTGGTGGTGAAGACATCCTGGGAGTAGCACCAACAGAGAGGGTGATAGGTCCCTAGGGGCAGCTGAGTGGACTGAGGTGGGGCCAGTGCAGCACCTGCCCGCTGTTCCAGAGTGGCCAGCACTGGGTGGGGCTTCAGAGAAGGAAACAGGGCAGGGGATGGTGGTGCGCGTGTCAATAGAGGCCAAGGTTGGGTCCCTGCAATCCAGGTTATGTGGGAAGAGCTGATATGCAGTCACTGGCCAAGATGCAGCAGTAGCATCTGGTCACAACAAAGTGTGCCAGGATCCAGGGTCCTAATGGCTATTGATGGAATGTCCTTGAAAGAACTTAGTGTGGTTCCCTATGCCAGCTATGGTTCAGAAAGGGGCATCACTGACCAGTGACAACTGTTTCAAACAAAAGAATGTGCCAACACATCTCAAAATCTACAAATGATTTGGAAAATCTTAGAATAATTTGATATGGAATATGTGGTATAGCTTATATCAAATAACAATTTCTGGCAACAGCTCACTTTAATGTATACATATATATTACATACAGAATAAAAGAGAATACATTTTACATTTTGGTATGCATTTATGTATCAATTTATATTAAGTTTAATATTTGGGATATAATCAATGAATAGTCTCATTTTACAGAAAAGGAACCAAGGATGTCTGAGGCCAAATGCTGGGCTCTTTTCTCTTCCATTCTGCTCCTTGGAGCTTTGTTGATTTCCTCTCTGCACCATTTATATTCATAGATTGGCAGTAGCCAATCAGACCTCATGTCTTGAGTCTTGTCCTAACTTCTCCCTAGAAACTGTCTTAGTTAATGTACAAATGGAAGAAACACTAAATTAGACTAGTCAGGCATTGGGTAAAATGTAGGCGTTTTTAGACAGAATAGACTTTCTGTCAGTAACTGAAGAGGATTCAGAAGCTCTGGAATTGTCTATAAATAAAGAAAGCAGCATGATAAGCCCATTGAGGCTCATGTGAATACAGAGAGGGATGGTATAGCAGAGTGGTAAAAAGCATGGAACCAGACAGACCTGGGTTCAAGTCTTCACACCTCCTTTCACTGTTTGTGAGTTGTTGGTGCAGTTGTTTAACCACTGGCTTCAGTCTTCTCACTTGTAAAATTGATATAATCATTACATATGAGAGAGAGAGAGAGTACGCATAAGTAGTTTTATTGTGAAAATTAAGAGGAATAATGGGTAGAACATGCTTAGCACAATGCCCAAGACATAGTAATTGCTGAATAAATGTTTGTAATTATTGTTGCTATTTCTGTTTTTAAGCAGTTATACACAATAAATAAACTCTAACTTTGTAAGAAATGTACAACCTTTGTTTGGAGGTACTTTAATATTTCCATTTATTGGTGACATCCCTCTTAGTTCTCAGTACAGTCCCAGTTTATAAATATAGTCATTCCTTGGTGTCTATGAGGGATTGCTTCCAGGACCCCTAGGGATACCAAAATCTGAGGATTCTAGACTCCATGGAGTAAAATGGTATAGTATTTGCATATAACCTATGCTCATCCTCCCACGTACTCTAAATCATCTCTGGGGTATTTATAATACCTAATATGATGTAAATGCTATGTAAATAGTTGTTATACTGCATTTTAAAAATTTGTATTTTTTTATTACTGTATTGTTATTTTTATTGCTTTTTTTTTTTTTTTTTTTTGAGACAAAGTTCCACTCTTGTCATCAAGGCTGGAGTGCAATAGTGCAGTCTCGGTTCACTGCAACCTCTGCCTCCTGGGTTCAAGCGAGTCTCCTGCCTTAGCCTCCAGAGTAGTTGGGATTATAGGCACCTACCACTGTGCCCAGCTAATTTTTATATTTTGAATAGAGATGGGGTTTCACCATGTTGGCCAGGCTGGTCTCAAACTCTTGACTTCAGATGATCTACAGACCTCGGCCTCCCAAAATGCTGGGATTACAGGCATGAGCCACCATGCTGGCCTTTCTTGGGTTTTTAAAAAGATATTTTTGATCCTCAGTTGGTTGAATCCATAGGTGTGGAACCCATGGATACGAACGGCTGACTGTATTTTTCCAAGTGACTCATGTATCAATTGGAATACACCAGCAACACATCTCAGAAATGTCCACCTTTTGTCATCTAGACTACTCTTCCCAGGATGTGTTTTTCACTTGAAAGAACACAATCCTAGTCCAGCCTACTGTGGGCTTTAGAACATATGGCTACTGTCTCTCTAATTTTCCAGGACCAGCATGGTCTTTTATTACATCAGTCACCCTGATTCTTCCCTGCTCCTCCTATCCATGCTATTTGTGTTGCCCTCCCACTCTGACTCTGAGCTCACCCATGGCCATGGGACTGCTTTGATCAATAGGATATCTACAAACCTCAGGCAAACAGAGGCTTGAGGAAGTACAGACATATTTCTGCTCTCGCTCTTCCACTGCCCAGTCATCACAAGAAAAACGTGCCTAGTGAGCTGACCATTCCAGGGAAAGAATGAGAGGCACACAAAGGAGAGCAGAGTAGACCAGCCAGACTGAGCCTTAGTCAGCCAACCCCCAGGTGTGTGAGGGCGTGCAGCCTAGATAGGCTGAACTCTGTAGATGCATGGAAAATAATTGCTGCAAAGGTCTTGCATTCGGCATGGTTATGACACAGGTAACTCATAAAACCAAGTTTGGAGGTTTGTTTTCTGGTGGTCAGTTTTTCTACAGCGAACGTATTGAATTTTTTAAAAAAACTTTTAAAATTTTTATTTTCCAAATATGTTTAAGCCTTAAAGGGAATGTAGCTGCAAGCTGGCACGTTTTCAGGAGTGCCTACCAGATTTTCAGCTCATGGCAGGATGTTGTTAAAGTCTGTAGGGAAATAAAACCTGTGTACTCATTTGAAGCTGCTTGTAAGTGCCACAAACAATCCTCTATAAAAATAAGGAAGGGGACTTTGTTTCTCTGCAGGATTCTACTTATAACTGCTTAGAATAGTGACAGCTTGGGCCCTCAAATCACTACAAAGCAACCTCTTGGAGGTGACAGTGGCTGGTACAGGAGTGATGTGGACTTCCTGTGTACTCTGCTGCTGAGGACACAGGGTACTACCGAAGGGCAAGTCATTCTTGCCCTGAGTATTTTACAAACTGGGAACATTCACCAGAAGACCCCACTGCCAGGGACTTTAGCAGGGGAAGATGCTCATGACCACCGGAATCTACATCCTTTGGGATGCCTGCTCCCTGAGCTGTTTAGGGACCCGAACCTCCATCATTATTGCACCTTCTACTAAGTACTTGTTTGGGGGAAAGTCAAACTCCCACTTGACTATTATTTCTTCGAGGGCAGTGAGTGGGGCTTATTCTTTTGTTTATGAACTGTCTGGCATGTAATGAATGGATGAACCAACAAATGAGCAAACGGATGAATGAATTAGGTACCACTAAGTATTTACAGGTTGCTAGTTTGCTGTCTGTGGACCGTGAAAAGAAAAAGAGACATGTGTGATACCAAACAAGCTATGTAATGTTTTGAAGCTTTGGTTTTCGCATGTGTAAAAGGCAGTAATAATAGTGATTGCTTCATAAGGTTGAAATGAAGATTATTCAACCAGGCCTAAAGGATGTGGCATAGTGCCTGGCACACTGTCCAAGGCTAATACTAAGTCAGCGGTGGTGGTGATGATGCTGATAGCATTTATACTTTGATACTATACATTATGCTTCTAGACATAATTTCCCCCAAAGAGAATCCATCTGCCAGCATTCAGTGGAAACATCACCATGAGAAAGACAAAGTCCCAGTGGGAGTGAGGGTACTGCAGCTGGGAAAGGCGGAGGGGGCCATAAAATGGCACAGAGTGGGCAGAGAAGAAGAAATCTAAGGAGAGACACCAAGGAGTAGGTGGCATTTGAATGGTGGGTGAGATTTTGACAAAATCTAGTTTATGTGACACAGACTGTGGGCCTTCAAGGAATTCTGAGAAGGTACAGATCTGCCTTGGTTTGTGGACCTAGATCTGGAAGAGCTTGGTGAGGAAAGTGGAGCTGCCATTGGCTTTGGGAAAAAAGAAGAGAATTCCCCTGGAAGTGAACGTAGAGGAGAAAGCCTTGCTTCATTTCTTGTACTCCTTATAATTTTACTTACTTTCCAAACAGGTAGAGTACATTACAGAATACCTCCTTGGTTTCTTTTCCTGATTTCTCCTCCTGTTTCTTTCTCTATTTCTTTCCTTTCTTTTCACCACTCATAAAAGATCACAGACTGTATCTGGACTCTAATGTCAGACGCTGCTGCTTATTTGTATTGTGGCTTCAGGAAAGATATTTTGCTCTCTGGGTCTTGACTTTCTCATCCGTGAAATGTGAAAATAATTCCTACTTCAAAAGGTTTTGGGGAAGGTCACTTAAGGTATGTATATAATATAATAAGGGTTAGGTTTAAGTGTTCTTAATGAATTATGGTGACCTTCATCATTCAATTTTTATTTCTTCTACCACTCAAGTAAAAGGGATCCTGTTCACCCTACCTGAGATGCTTTTGATAAATCAGTATAGACCCAAAAGTTCCAAATGACTCAGCTTTATTTTGTGGCTCAGTGACCTCACTCGTCAGCTGAGGGGTCTTCCCATGGGACAGTGAGTTGGTTACCATAATATGCCATCATATGCCCATGGATGTTTCCTTTGAGCGTGTGACTTCCCTGAGCCCTTGCCTACCACTGTCAAGTGGCTCCACGTTCCACATCTTGCCTTTTAACCAAAGGGTGCCACTCCTATAGCTGATACCCAGTGTGCAAGAAGAAAGTCTAGTGCTTTAATTTATATAGACCTCCCTTCTGATTTCTTGGTGCTTGTTACTAAATATTTTAATTATCACTCCTGGCTGCCAACTTCACAGGCATAGATTTACAAGAGGAATGATTCAGAGGTAACTAATCCATACCTATCTATGAGGAATATAATTTAGATACTGGAAACACCTAGCCTGTGACCAGATGTTCAGACACAGGTAAAAGAGAGTGAGGAAATTGGAGAGAATTTTCATTAAGAAATTCGTTTTCTAGAAAGGTTAAGTTCATTAGAGAATCGGTGTTTCTGAGGCATCTGAGTTGGATCCATTCTCTGTGATACAGAACTGAATCACACATAGAACACACTTGTCCTTTACTCACTAAATACACATAGTACCAAAAATGCCCCCAAACATTTCCAGATGTTCTTGGTGGAAGGGTGGTAGTGGAGGGGTACACCGTAATGTCCTTGGTGGAGAAGCCATGTGTGATTAGCTAAACAGAAATAGTGAACATTTTATAAATATAAATTTAAAGTACAAAGGGCTACTTAATAAAAATAATTATTGAACATTTAACTTGCCACCCAGCCTAACCTTTGCCTTTCAAGACTGACAGGTAGCAGCCCTGAACAATTTCATTTAGCACAATAATTGCACTGTTGTAGGGACTGGGCTAGGAACTAGGGACATGGCAGGGAATAGGATGTAGTTCTTGCCCTTCGGGAGCAAACATCTCTAGGCAGACCAGGGTGTATAAACACTTCTGCTTCAGAACACTGGGCAGCAGAGGCCTGGGCAGGGAACTCCCGCTTACCTTTCCATCCCATCCTAAAATAAATGCATCTTTAATTTATCTGGAATCTTATAAAGCAATATTTACCTCTATAAGATCCTAGTTGATGGGTTTATCCTCTTCTTACCCTTGAAGTAAGACGGGGAATGAAAAGGAGACTTGAAGTTATTTCATAGTCAGGTACATATTCAAAATATTTTAATATTCAGGCTATTTAATAAATACTATGGTACAGATACTAGAAATTACCAACCAATATTGGCCATAGTGCTAGAAATGGATTTTGGAGACCCCTTAATTAACCCTTTGGAGGCCATGAATTAACCCTTTGGTGATGGTGGGGTTGCCTCAGGGAAGGTGCCAGAGAAATGGCTATGTGTCAATAAGTATTTCAGTATTTTAACAACTGGTATGGTTATTCATGCTCACCATGGAAAGACAACCCTGTACGTTGGTCCTTGTAACCTTCGCTTTTCAGGGATAAGAAGATTGCCCATTAAATTCTGAGCACTGTTTAAGTCTGTCTGCCAGGTGGCTTGCCATTTTCGGCCCGTCAGTGAGATGGCCTCATTAGGCACTGTTAGTGACACACAGGCTAGATGGAACTGCATTTGGAAAGAATGTGTCCGTGTACCTCAGGACAAACATTACAAACACGTTTAATGAGGACGTAAGGAGTTTTAAGCCAAAACAAAGTGGTTTCTCTCCCATCAAGCACTAGGGCTAGTCTTTCTTGTCTTTCTCTCTCTCTTTTTTTTTTTTTTTTTGAGACCGAGTCTCGCTCTGTCGCCAGGCTAGAGTTCAGTGGTGTGATCCTGGCTCACTGCAACCTCCACCTCCCGGGTTCAAGCGATTCTCCTGCCTCAGCCTCTCGAATAGCTGGGACTACAGGCACCGCCACACCCAGCTAATTTTTGTATTTTTAGTAGAGACGGGATTTCACCATATTGGCCGGGATGATCTCGATCTCTTTACCTAGTGATCCATCCACCTCGGTCTCCCAAAGTGCTGGGATTACAGGTGTGAATCACCACGCCTGGCCATCTTTCTCTTTTTGTACAAGATCACATGGTATGTTTTTAAAAGGTGGCTCCACCCTCCCTGGGACCAGATCACTTGCACACAGCTGGCTGTCTGGGAATCTACTCCCAGTCCTGCTGTTTAGTGTTTTTGTTTCTGTGGTTTCAAGACAAGCCCCTAACATTTGTCCAATGTAGCATTTTGTGGTCTCATACATGCATGCACAGAGCTTATTGAAGTTGATTGGCATTCTTGTTTTACAAATTGCTAGCTTTGAGATTTTCTTTTGGTTTTCTTTGGCATAATAACTTCAGTGTTGAGAATCTTGGCAACATCAGATGTCTGTTTGGCTTTAGTGTATTTAATATTATAATTGCTTTGATATCTGTTCTTCTTGCCTGCAACTTGGTAGGAATGTTTTTGCCAGTGCCTTGGGTGTGCAAAAAGGATGCTGTAAATCCATAAATGTGTTTGATTTACGTTCACTGGTTTGTTTTAAGATGGCTTTTTAGTATATCATGGTAGAAATGGATGCCTTTGAATCTATTTGATAATCATCAACAACTCAAATGAGAACCTGAAAAGGAGTACTGATCTCAGTCATAGTCCCTAAATACATATTAGCATTTGAAAGAAAAATGTGCCTGAGATGACAGGACTACAAAATGGACTGTTTAGCAAACATTTGCCGAGTTGTAAGTCATTAAGACATCTTTGTTCATGACTTTGGGGGAAAGAACTTAATTTGTTATGTGCCTTACAGAAAAGAAATTTGTGCCTCTATAGCTTGGTAATTTTAGTCAAATCAAGTCTTTATTGACATGTATTATTGAAACTGTGCCTAGGAATTTTTTTTTTTTTTTTTTTTTTTTTTTTTTGAGGCAGGGTCTTGCTCTCTTACCCAGGCTGGAATGTAGTGGCATGATCTCAGCTCACTGTCACTTCTGCCTCCCAGGTTCAAGCGATTCTTGTGCCTCGGCCTCCGGAGTAGCTGGGACCACAGGCACACACCACTACACCTGGCTAATTTTTGTATTTTTTGTAGAGATGGCGTTTTGCCATGTTGGCCAGGCTGGTGTCGAACTCCTGGCCTCAAGTGATCCGCCCTCCTTGACCTCTCAAAGTGCTGGGATTACAGGTGTGAGCCACCATGCCTGTCCTTGCCCAGGAATAACTTTAAAATAATTATTTAGTCACACATCAAAGTCTCAGTAAAGGAAACATGTCAACTGAGCGTGATGGAGAGTGCTCCCTTTGATAAGTGATATAGCTCAGTGTGCTCCTCTTCTAAAAGTAGGAGAGATGCATTATGGGTCATTTTTTTCCTAATCTCTTGTGGTTCTGAGCCATTTCTTAATTTCTGTTCTCAAAGTCCCGATTGAAGGCCTCTAAGCACTAGATAGAACATGGAAAGTAGGGGTCATTGGAGAATTTGAACACAAGAAGTGGTATTGGATGGGAAAGGAGGCATAATTCAGGATGGAGAAGGGAGGACAGAGTGAGAGCTTGGGGAAGGTAAAAAGAGAATGAGGGAGCAGTTCTATACCTGGCAGAATTTGTGTGGCAGCTCTAAACACAGTGTACAACAAGCCTGGCACAATGAGCTTTTTTTGTTATGTTGAATCATGGTAGAAGTTCATAAAAGTAGTAGTAGTAGTAGTAATAGTAGAAATGGCAGCTAACTTATTATTGGGTGCTATCACCCTTTAACATGCTGTGTTTTAATTGGTTTATCTCGTTTAATCCTCATAACTTGAAGAGAATGAAATTTATTATCCTCATTTTCCTATTGAGAAAACAGAGGCTTAAAGAAAGAGTTAGAAACTCAAAGTTAAAAGAAGTAATCATTAAGTTGGAAAAGGGGATTGGTAATATATACCCTTTTCTTTTTATGTGAGACATCTTTAGGTGCCCATTTGAGACCATCTCCATGAGAAAATTCATCCAGATGTGACAGAGATGTCATGAATGTGAAAGTGGAAGATATCGTGAGGTGGGCTTCCACTATTTGGGAAATATTACATTACACTGAGTCAAAGAGAGGTCAGAATTTATCAATTTGTTTGCTCGCTTTATTTTTTATTACAGGACTTGGAACTTTAAGTATGTTAATTTGTGTCACACATTTTCTAGAAGGGGATCTAATGTGCATTTTTCCAAACTTACTTGGCCATAGAACCACTTTGTTCTTTCCTTTTTTTTAAGGGACTATCTATTGACTTCTCAAAAATAAAAATAGATGAGGCACATTTTGAGAAGCATGGATGAAAGCAAAGAATGTGGGACTAGAAGGGAAACAGCCTGAGGCTCCACCTAGTTTCACTACTGACTCTCGTCGATTCAGGGAAAATTTTCACTTTTCTGTGCCAAACGTTTTCCTCCACAGCTTGGAATGTGCGCATCTCTTGTGCTATGTTAAAGAAACGTGTTATTGTGAATAGTTTAATGAGAATCAGAACATAGTTTCTGGTGGACACTAACTGGTATGAAAGCATTTTGTAAAGAAAAGTGTCCTAAAAATATGTTGTCATTTTGAAATCATAGCCCCATAGAAAAAGGAATTTGAATTTTCTTTCATCACCTAGGAGTTTAATGATCTAAAATATTGAAATCAATTGTTTTTCTTTATGCTTGGGAAGTTGGAAAGAACATTTTTAAAAAGATGATTGAGATGATCAAATCCTGACATGTACGTGCTGTTATGGAATCAGTTGAAACCATCAGATGGAAGGCGATCTTCTTGGAAAAAGAGCCCTCAATTCTGAGGTGGAGTCCTCCGAAACCGTGGTCTGTTCTTCAGATTTAGTGCTTATGGTGATGCTTGAACCCAAGTGAGAAACAGCTACAGAGCAGGCAACTAGACCAAGGGCAGTCAAAGAAGAAAAGGTCACACCTCCCCAAATCCCATGGGCCAAAAGAGCCTGGACCAAATTCGGCATCCACAGAGCAAGGGAGCCGTCATGCAGGAACTCATCCTTGAGTGTTGCATGGGGTTTTCTTTCTTTTCTTTTGCTGTATCAGATGTGGAGCCAGCAGAAGTCAGACTCTTCCCTAACACTAAACGGGAAAATGTAGTAGAGTCTTCTGAAATGAACTGTAGGAGAAACAGATGTGTGGAAAGAAGAATGCATTTTATCCTCAGCAAGGTTATGTGTTTAGCAGCTCTTTAACTGTACTTGACCTCTAAAGCATAACTGTAGCACGGTTATGTTGTTGAAACGTAAGACTGCACAGAAGGCTAGGGAAGCAAGGCCGCTGTCTCACCGACGGTCAACACTTCAGCTCTGGTTAGAAAAAATGTGAAATATCTTTCCATCCCAACAGTGCCAGGCTGGTGGTGGGTTTTGGGTTTTGCTTTTTCCGTCCTTCTTTCTTTTACAGTTCATTGACAATTCTGCTCATGCTTTAAAATAATCTGGGCCCAAGATGAGGCTTGCGTCTCGCTGATTTTGATTACTCCCACATACTGTATTTATTTGCCATTTAAATCATCGTTGTCTGGAGGAGATTCAGTTTCTGCAGCATCTGATCTCTGCTGTTGTGTACTAAGGAAAGGCGACGGGGAGGCAGGTCCCTTCAGAGGGGACCATTGTGTGAAGAGGCCTCATGGGAAGGGGGCAGATGAAATTCAAAATGAGGAGGAGGGGTTAGCCATGCACTCCAATCTTTGGTGCCTTTCACTCTTCTGGGGGTTGATGGATGGGTGTGCCTTCAGGACTGTTCTTATCATATGAAATACACAGCGCTCATTGTTTCCCTCCCAGCTAGGCCTTTCATTTGGTTCCACAGACTCCTGTCCTGGGGCTCTGTTCTCCTTTGTCACACCTCAGGGTGACATGAGGGACTGGGTGACAAAGAGCTTCCCAGTTTCCCATGAGTGCAAGAATCTGTCCCCGCCCTCCTGGCAGAGGAACAAAATATCAAAGGTTTATATAAATTAAATCAATTTTAAATAAAGACAGGACATTAACAGTGCAGTTCAGTGCCATATCAGAGCCTGAGCCCAAAGCAAATAAGAGTCATATGCTGATTTATTTAGGATTTTTGATATTTTATTCATTGTTGACTTTTTTGGCATTAATTTCAATCTTTAAAAATAGTTCGTGAAAATATTTTTCTTGATCACCAAGGTTTTTGGTGTTTCTTAAATTTTGCACCCAAGATGAGTGTCTCACTTTCTCCCCTCAGGCCCAGGCCTGGTAATAAATTCTACACGAGCGCTTTTCATAAAATTATTATAATTAATAATGTTGCTAATGCCATTTATCTTATATTGAGCTCCTGTGCCAGGTACCATGGGAAACATTTACAAGCCCTGACTCATGAAATCTGCCTGAAGTAGGTACAGTGATTACTCCTACTGTAGAAATGAAGAAATCAAGGCACTGATAACTCATTTACCTAAATTCACTTCTTTACCGGGCTGGAAGGGTAGACATAGGATTCTAGCCTTGGTATGTTTGGCTCTAAATCTCTTCTAATCTAGACTGTCTCTGAAGGACTGAATGTTTTTCACCCGTGGAGGTTAATGCTCTGTTTCATCTGTTCAGCAACTTGAGGTGTTCCTCAAGGAGGAAATGTCTTGTCTTGATTTTTGCCCAGGAGATAATGCATGAAAGTCAAATGGAACCTGAAATATAAGGTATGACGAAAGTATGTGGAAGTCCTTGATTCTGTTAATCCATAAAGAAAGGGTAGGTGGGTGTTAGCCCAGTTTCCTTCCACTTGTAATGGAGATGGTTTTTATAAAAATGGTTTTTATAGCTCTTTTAAAAATACGTAATAGAAAATATCTGTGTGAGTACTGGCTGGTTCTTCAGCAATATTGCAACATGGTTTCTTTGCCTTCACTGGCTTTTTCCTCTAATACGTTCATCTCAGAATTCTTGTTAGGATGTTTAGGTCTTGACTTGAAATTTTATCACTGCTTTCTATAGATCTACGTTGTCTAATACAGAGGTCACTCGCTTCATTTGGTTATAGAACACTTGAAATGTGGTTTGTTCTAATTGAGCGGTGCTCTATTTGACAAACACTCTGGAGTTAGAAGGCTTTATGTGATCAAGAGAATATAAACTACTTCATTAATAATTGTTCTTATTGATTACATATTGCAATGATATTTTAGATCGACTAGTTTAAATAAAATGTATTGTTGAAATTAATTCCATTTGTTTTTATTTCCCATAAGGCCAGCAGAAATTTAAAATTACATATGTGGCTCACATTTTATTTCTGTTGGACAGCACTGCTGTAAAAGATTGCCTCTCAGATGTTCCATTTGTGAGGCAAAAGGTTGATGTGTTTTGTTTGTAATTGTCACAGAAACAAGTAGAATTTGTCAAAAAACACACAAAAAAGGCCAGGTATAGTGGCTCACACCTGTAATCCCAGCACTTTGGGAAGCCAAGGCAGCAGATCACGAAGTCAGGAGATCAAGACCATCCTGGCCAACATGGTGAAACCCCATCTCTACTAAAAATACAAAAATTAGCTTAGGGTGGTGGCGCATGCCTGTAGTCCCAGCTACTTGGGAGACTGAGGCAGGAGAATCCCTTAAACCAGGAAGTCGGAGGTTGCAGTGAACCAAGATTGCACCACTGTGCTCCAGCCTGGCAACAGAGCGAGATTCCATTTAAAAAAACAAAAAACCACACATACACAATACAAAAAAGAATCTTTTTGGAGCTTAAGACTCTTAGCCAACAGATAATGGTTTGTGCCACCTCTGCAGATACTGAATTCTTTAGGCAGTAGCATTCGCTTATTTGCCAAGAGGTTTGTAAACAGCCCAGTCTGTTTTTCAGATCAGCTGCTTTTAAATGGCTTCATTGGACTCTACATAGTGTTTAGGTGCCCACTTAGGCATGGTATATTGACAGCGCTGCCTGTGTTTGCCAGGTTCAGGACTTTGTTGCCTCTTCTTCAAAGCCAGGAAGCAGAATGATTGTCTGGGCCCTAGGACCTGGCATCTTGGCTCTCATTTAGTCCTCTTGGGCCGCTATAGCAAAACACCTTGGACTAAGTAATTTATAAGCAACAGAAATTTATTTCTTGCAGTTCTGGAGGCTGGGAAGTTCAAGAACAAGGCACCAGCAGATTCAAGGTCTTGTGAGGACTTGCTGTCTGCCTTAAAGATAGTGCCTTCCTACTGCATCTTCACATGGTGAAACTCATGCTCCCTCCAATCTCTTTTATAAAGGCATTAATCCCATTTGTGAGGTTGGAGCCCTCATGACTCAATCACTTCCCTAAAGGTCCCACCTATTAATGCCGTCACACTGGAGATTAAGTTTCAACATATGAGTTGGGGGGCAGGGGACATTATCACTACTATAGCGGCTCTCAAACTGTAGTTGGCAAAAGAATCACCTGGTGACCCTGATGAACATGCAGATTCCTAGGGATTGCTCCCTGGAGTAGAGTATCTGGTTTAGCTTCTCTGCACCAGGCACATTGGCTGTATTAGTTCTCACAATCTCCCTCTACCACCTCTCCTCTCCATTTTGACATCGGTATTCAGGCCTTCCTTTTACTCTGTCTTGGGCATATCTTTGCTCTTTCCAGAAAGCATTCCTCAGTAATCCAATTAGTTTCCCATTCTTTTTTTCCACAGTCTGTAGGGTCTAATTTACTTCCAAATAGATATTGGCAACTCTTAGCTTATACTTGAAAGCTGTTCCTCTAAGTGCATGGAAGGCCGGAGATGGTGGGGAGGGTGTCTTTGTTCTTTTTTCCTCTTAATTATCTATGGATCAGTGAGGTTTATTTAACTTGAAAGATATCTGAAGTCCCCTTTGACGTAGATGAGATAAAATTTTTCAGCAAATGTTCAGCTTTAGTACTTGGCACATAGAAGGTACTCTATAAATATTTATTGAATGAATGAATGTCTTTCCTGTTTGTCTTCCTTGGAAGCTGCATTAACCCCTCCTGGTCACCAGGGGACTGACTCTAGTGCACTAAGGCAGTAATTAAGTATTAAGCAAATGCTATATGTGGAGAAATTGAGTGGAGGCTTTAATGCCACATTGTAGAATGTGCCTTAATGCAGCAAATAAAAAGGACCTTCAGGAGTAACTGAACATGTCCACTACCCTCATGTTTTTCTCCAGCCTCTCTTGGTTCACCACATGTACCCATTCTCCATCTCCCCCTTACAGTGGAACTGTATTTGCTGACTCTACATTGCAGGTGACAGAATCTCAAAGGAGCTTAAGTAAAACGATGATAATTTTTTTGATTGAGGTTGTTGAGATACCCAGGCAAGGCTGCATCCAAAGTCTCAAGTAGCATTATTAGAACACAGCTCTCTCCTTCACATTAACTCAACACTCAGGCTGTCTGCACCCTTGTAGATCAGATGGCTAGTCACTGTTAAATCTCTTCTCAGCACCCCGAGGAATCAGAAGACCCTGGCTCTCCAGATAGCTCCAGGAAAAATTTCTGGGATTCTGAACCTCCCCTTGAAGTGTGGCCAAGGAGATTAAATGCTCTTATTTGCCGTATCTGGGTCACAGATCCTCCTGGATTAGTATATGAGAGCAGCCTCATCCAAACTGCTTGCATTGAGAAAAGGGAAGGAGAAGGCATCCCAAAACAAATTCAAGGTTGATTTATCACTGAAAGGAAAAGAGGGTGCTGAGTCAGCAGAATATATCAAAGGGTCATTCTAAAAACCTACAAAGGCATCATTTTTCTGTTTCTATTTGAGATTGAATCTTGCCACAGAAACACAGCCCTCCCCCAGCCTCCAAAGCCATTTTGCCCAGAGTTCTGCAATCATCAGTAGGCCAGGATCTCCTTACAGGCAGAGGGCACACCATATTGATTTTTGAACATAGTCTAGTATATTGCACACAGGAGCTTTTAAATAATTGTCCCAATCAATAAAATTTGATTGTGTACCTACTGTGTGTCAGGACTCTTCAATCAATGAAGCATGTTCTTGCAATAATCAGTCAGATTGGTTTTTGCATCATAGCCTACTAAGAGCATGAGCTTTGAGATGATGGAAACACAGCTCCAAATCTGACTCTGCCATTTACTAGCCCTGCAGATTTAGGTGAGTTTTCAGCCCCTCTAGGCCTCACTTTTCTTCATTTATAAAATGAGGCTAATATAGCACCTCCCACATAGAGCAGGTGAGATTATTAAATGGGATGATGTATGTAGGGTGCTCTGCACAGCAGCTGGCTAATAGGGCCGACATATAGCAATTAATATTTATATTTATATATTTAAAAGAGCAAATATTCATTAACCATTTATGTTCATTCGTTTAGCAGTTGTTAAATTTTTTCTATATGCTAGGCCCCTTAGTAGACATGGCATAAAGATGAGTAAGATAAACTTCCTGTATTAAAAAAAATTGTGGTTTCTTGGTAGAGACAGTCATAGAAACAGACAATCAAAGATAATGGTTATAATCCCAAGTGGTCCATGGGATTATATGGTCCCCAGAGCTGTGTACAGCCAAAAGTAATTTCAAACTAGTTCACTTTTCTAGGATACCATGAAGGAGAAGCATATGTTCTACCAATACTCACCATCTTCTCTTTTGTTCTCTCATCAGCTATCCTTAGCCCACTCAGACAAGCAAGTCACTTTGTGTCATGGGCCTTGCTGGACTCTTCTGGCCCACCCCAGCCATTCCCTCCTGACAAGACTCCCTGAAGTTGCCATTCTGTTTCTTACCTCAAGTTCTCTATAGCCATTTTTTCTCTGCCCGGAAGGCTCTCTTTATCTCACTGTAACCTGACTAACATCTACTTTTCTTTTAAGGCTGAGCTGAAGTGTCAGCTTCTATGATAGGCCTTGCTGGTCCTGTTGGATACCTCTCATCTCCTCCTCATTCCCCCAGCACCCAGCGCAGGCCACCATGACATTGTTTAACCCTCTGGTGATGTAATTGTCAGCATCCCCCAAAGCCTTCTTGACTATTGTGTGTGGATTACAAGTTGATCCTCCCAAGAGGACATCATGATTTCCTGTATTCCTTGGCACCCTAGCACCATATAGAATGAGGGGAGGAAAGAAGGAAAGTGGCCCAGAAGCCATGCAAGGAGTCCTCTAAATTTGGCAGTCATCTGTGGGGCATTTCTAATGTGGTCGCCACCTGTAACCTGTAAATGGTGATTTCTGGTCTAGGTTATATAGTGACAGTAAAAGCAGAATAGTTTAGTCCAACCACTACACAGCATAGGCGTCACCATCAGTTAGAACTGGAATGGACTTTTAGCTTCTACTGGCAATGAGCAATTTACTTAACCTTTTAAACCTCATCACTAAAATGGACCTGTCATAGGTTGCTGTGAGCATTTTATGAGGTGATGCAGGGAGAGCCCTTGACAGAGTACTTAACACCTAATAAAACCCCCAGTAAGAAAGGATGCTATTATTGTAAATGCAGAAATATATTTTGGAGATCACCAATGCTTTTTCAAGATGAATCACCAATAGTTTTCTTCAAGGAAGCGGCTTGATTTTTTAAAAATGATAATTATGAAGAAAAAATAAACAGCATATTGGTTGCAGAGAAGGAAAATTATTTTGTTTTGGTTGTTTTTTGCTTTTGTTTTTCACACCTGTTTTCTCAGAGGAATGGGACTTAGTGTCTCGCCAAAACTTGACAACAAGTAAAATATGTGGTTTTAAGTCCTCAACAGTCCTAGCAAATGTGAAATCATATCTCTCATTTGCTTTGGAGCATCCGGACGGCAAGGACAGCTGGAGTGTTGCTATTTTTTATTTCAAATAAAAGAGTCAGCTCCTCGTTACCATAGAAACCACCAACCTAATTATAAGGAGTTTTGTTCACTGGATAAAAGTCATCATTTCTCTTTCCTCCCCACACTCAGACAGGTCCCCAAAATATTGGCATGGATTTGATCATGGATGAAGGGATTTGCTGTCTTTCTTAAAATGATTGCAGTGCTCTGACCACTAGCATAGGAAAGAAAGCGAATGGCACTGACCAGAGACTGGGAGAAATATTGTCTGCAGCTTGTCTTCTACTTTGAAAAGAAGTCGTGAGCATTTCGTGAGAACAAGTTAATGTTTTAAAAATACAGTGCAAAGGAAGATACTCTTGATCTATCCTACCACTAGGTAGACATACCCCTTTTTGTCTGGGGATAAAAGGATGGACTCTATTCCATCTTAATGTCCATTCTAGCTCTGGGATCCTTCTGTTCTAGGATTTTATACTGGGACTCTAAGGTTAATCATATTATATAACATTGCAGTGTTTGCAGAGGAAATGCTAAACCATGGGTTTCTAAGAGCTCACAGGCAGTCTGATGTATGTTTGGGGCTTGCTAGAATAGTAAATAGTTGTATCTCACCATCAAGGCTCAATCCAAAAAATGTGGAGGTTTCTTGTGCATGCTTCTCTCTTACTTTGGTGGGGGAGGGATTCATTTTATAGAATGTCCCTGCTGTAGGTTAATGCCGTTGCTGGGCATATTGCTTCAGTTTTGTAGATACTGAAATACTCATTTGAGACTTGAATGTTCTGTACATACATGCCAGGAGTTTGGGAAGATGCATCAGGCTATTTGGGATTGAGGGATGGAGGGACATGTTTTAGAGAGGGGTTGGACTAGGGTGTGGCCAGGTAAAAGTCTGTGAAGACAGGGGTCCCTGAAGAGATTGTAAACATGAAAAGAAGGTTACATGAACATGTGTGGAGAATGAGTTGGAGAAAGAGTGGTGGAATAAATGAATTAGGCCCTGTAACTTGGGTAACATCCCATGATAGGTCAGCATTTCACTTTATGCATGTCCAGAGCAGATTCCTTGATTTGGATGCAGATTTCCTTTACCTGTACTTGTTTCTTCCTCCTCTCCTTGCCTCACCTTGCCTCACCCCACCCCGCTCCCCTCCCCTCCCCTCCCCTCTTCTCCTCTCCTCTCCCTTCCCCTCTTCTTTCATTGTTTGGTAACAGGGTCTTGCTCTGTCACCCAGGCTGGAGTGCAGTGGTGTAACACAACTCACTGTAACCTCAGCCCCCTGGCCTCAAGCAATCCTCCTGCCCCAGCAGGAGTTTGTGGCTGGGGTCACAAATTCATGTCACAATGCCTGGCTAGTTTTTACATTTTTTGTATAGACAAGGTCTTGCTGTGTTGCCCAGGCTGGTCTTGAACTAGGTTCAAGTAATCATCGCACCTTGGCCTCCCAAAGTGCTGAGATTACAGGCATGAGCCATCACACCCTGCCTTGTACTTATTTCTTCTGTGGTTCTCTCTCCTCTTCCCGCCCCTTCTCCCCTGGTCTGTCTATATATATATATATATATATATATGTATGTGTGTGTATATCAATATAATAAATTGATTGGGTGATTGAGACAGGGTCTCACTATGTTACCCCGACTTCTCTTTTTTTTTAAAAAAATTCATTTTGTTTTTAATTGACAAACAATAACTGTATATATTCATGGGGTACAATATGATGTTTTGATCCATGTGTAGATTGTGCAATGATCAAATCAGGCAAATTAACATATCTGTCACCTCAAACATTTATTTTGTTGTTGTTGTAAGAACATTTGAAATTCTCTTAAATATTTTGAAATAATATTATATTGCATTATTATTAACTACAGTCACCATGCTGTGCAATAGACCACCAAAGTTATTCCTGTAAAAGTGAAACTGTATACCCTTTGACCAATACCTCCCCCTTTCTCTGTCTGCTTCCGTCTGCCCCCAGCCTCTGATAACCACCATTCCACTCTCTGCTTCTGGAAGTTTGACTTTTTGAATTCCACATGTAAGTGAGACCATACATTATTTGTCTCTTTGTGCCTGGCTTATTTCACTTAGCCTAATGTCCTTTAGGTTCATCTGTGTTGTCATAAATGACAGAATTTCCTGCTTTTTAAAGACTAAATATTGTTTCCTTGTGCATGTGTATATATTACATTTTAAAAATCCATTTGTCCATTGGTGGGTGCTTTGATTGCTTCCATATCTTGGTTATTGTGAATAGTGCTACAGTGAACATGGGAGTGCAGACATCTCTTTGACATTTCAATTTCAGTTCCTTTGGATGTACACCTAGAAGTGGGATTGCTGGATCATATAGGAATTCTATTTTTAGTATTTTTGAAGAACCTGCATACTGTTTCCAAAATGGCTAATTTACAATACTACCAACAGTGTATAAGAGTTCCCTTTTTTCATATACTCATCAACACTTGATAGCTTTCATCTTTTTGATAAAAGCCAATTTAATAGGTGTGAGGTGATAGATCATTGTGATTTTAATCTATATTTTTCTGATGATATTGAGGATTTTTTTCATATATCTGTTGGTCATTTGTATATCTTCTTTGAGAAATGTCTATTCAGGTCCTTTGCCCATTTTTGGATAGGGTTATTTGTTTTCTTGTTATTGAGTAGTTTGAGCACCTTGTTATGTATTTTGGGTATTAGCCCATTATCCAATGTATGATTTGGCAAATACTTTATCCTAGTCTGTGGGTTGTTTCTTCACTCTGTCGTTTCCTTTACTGTGCAGAAGCTTTTTAGTTTGATGCAATCCCATTTGTCTCTTTTGCTTTTGTTGTCTGTGCCTTTGGAGTCATATATAAGAAATCACTGCCCAGAGCAATGTCATGGAGCTGTTCCCCTATGTTTTCTTCTAATAGTTTTACAGTTTCAGGTTTTACTTTTAAGTCTTTGATCTATTTTGAGTTAATTTTATCTAAGTGGTGAGATAAGGATCCATTTTTATTTTTCTGCATGTGAATATCCAGTTTAATCAACACTTATTCCTTTCCCCATTGTCTGATGTTCTTGGCATGTTTGTTGAAAATTAATTGACTATAAATTCGTTGGTTTATTTCTGAGCTATCCATCCTATCCCATTGGTTGATGTACCTTCTTATATGAGTACCATGCTGTTTTGATTACTATAGCTTTGAAATCTGGTAATATGATGCCTCCAGCTTTGTTTATTCATGATCTTTTGTGGTTCTATATGAATTTTGGGATTGTTTTTTCTATTCTGTGAAGAATGGCATTGACATTTTTGGCATGGATTACATTGAATCTGTAGATTGCTTTGGGTAGTATGTATGTTTTAACAATATTAATTCTTCCAATTTATGAACACAGGATATACTCCTATTTATTTGTGTCGTCTTTAAGTTTTTCCATCGAGGTTTAATAGTTTTCAGTATACAGACCTTTCACCTCCTTGGTTAAATGTACTCCTAAGTATTGTTTGATGCTATTATAAATAGAATTGTTTTCTTAATTTATTTTTCAAATAGTCTATTATTAGTGTATAGAAATGTTACCAAGTTTTGTAAGTTGGTTTTGTATCCTGTAACTTTACTGAGTTCTTTTATCAGTTCTAATAGTTTTTTGGTGGTGTCTTTAGACTTTCTATATATAAGATCATGTCATCAGCAGAAAGAGACAATTTCACTTCTTCTTTTCCTGTTTGGAAGTTTTCTATGTCTTTCTCTTGCCTAATTGCTCTGGCTAGGACTTTCCAGTACTATGCTGTCTTTTTGCTTTTGATGGTGGTGGTGATGATAGTGATTGTCATGATGGTGGTAGCTGTAATGAGGGCGGAGGTAGGATGGAGGAAGTTGTAATAATAATGGTAGTTATAATGATGTTGGTAATAGTGATGGTGGCAGAATGGTGGTTAATATTTTTTGAGCACTTTCTCAGTTCCAGACCTTACTCTAAGCAGTTGTATCTGATGTCTAGTCCTTTGCTTTGAGCAGAAACCCAAGATTCTTCCTGGATTGTTCCTTTTTCTCACACATTCCGTAAGACTCTCAGCAAGCTTGGATCAGCTCTGCTTTCAAAACCCAGCTCTATCTTACCTCTGTGGACATGTTCTGTGCTATCACCATAGGTCCAACTACCTCCCTCTTTCACTTTCTTTCTGACAGGGACCTTCTCCCTGGCCTCCCTGCTTCCAGTCTGGCCTCTTATAATCCATTCACACCACAGGCAGTGTGATCTTCTAAAATTATATATCCCCCTCTACTCAGAACCTTCTTAATGACTTCCCTTCAAGCTAACAATAAAATCTAAGACCTTATGACCATGGCCTTTAGTCCCCACATTCTCATTTTACCAGCCTCATGTCCTTCCACTCTCCCCTTTGTGTGTTCTGCTCTTGTCAGACCTGATCCTTGAGTACACCACATCCTCCAGTCTTGGCTCCTGCTATTCACATCTTAGCATGGCATGTTCCCTTGTTTCATTTAGGCTCTCCTCAAATTTGACTTCCTCAAAGAGGACTTCCCTGATCACCCTCTATTAAATAACAGTCTGCCCTCCCTTATCCCTCACCTTCTATCTATCCCATTTACCCCATTAATAATTTCTTCACAGCACTTAACACTCAGTCATCATATTGTAAAGTTTAATAATATATTAGATCTAGCAAGAAACATTTCCTTTCTAGAATATAAACTTTGTAAGGACAGGGACCTCTCTGAATTATTCATCTTGGTATAATTTTGGTTTAGAACAGTGTCTGGCTCATGTTATGGCCTTCCATCATAAGTATTGGTGGAAGGAATTAACAAATGGGAGCTTATATAATACAAAATAACTCTAAGAGTTATAGTTTCCTTTTACAGATGAGGAAACTGAAGCTTAGAAAGATAAATTATGCCCTAGACTTCTGAGAAAAAAGCTAAGCACTTCAATTTTTCTGAGAAGCTGATTGTATAGAATCTTGGGTTTATAACTCATTTGATCTTCTCATTCAGAGCTCCAACCCTGGCAGGCCTAATATAATGTTTGCCCAACTATTAAATATATAATCCTTGGCATTTGTTGTGTACCAAATATTTTAGATAATTAATTGATGAGACATTTCTTAGTATGTTTTTTGCTTCAATAACAGAATAGCAGAAGCTGGGTAATTTATAATGAACAGAAATTTATTGGCTCCCATTTCTGGAGTTGGGAAGTTCAAGATCAAGTAAGCAGTGCCTGGCAAGGGCCTTCTTTCTTTGTTATTCCATGATGGAAAGTGGAATGGCAGGAGAGTACTAAAGGAGAGAGACAGAGAAAGAAAGAGATAAAGGGGGCCAAACTCCTCCTTTTATAATGAACCCACTACAATATTGGCATTAATTATTCACTTCACCACCATGGCCTAATCACCTCTCATTAGGCCCTATACCCCAACAGTGTCACATTGAGGATTAATTTTCCAGTGCATATTTTTGGGGTGTATGTTCAAATTATAGTAATTAGTATTCTTTATTTTTTTATTTGTTGTAGAGATGAGGTCTAGAACTTCTGGCCTCAAGTGATCTTTCTACTTTGGCCTCCCAGAGTGCTGGGATTACATGTGTGAGCCACTGTGTGCAGTACAGCAATTACTATTAAGTCACGGTGAATTTACTGGGATGGTTTTTTTTTTTTTTTGGCAATGGCATGTTTTAAGTTTTCATTATATTTTTAACCACTTTGTTGAGATGTAATTCATGTCATACAGTTTACCAATTTAAATTATATAATTCAGTGTTTTTTTTAGTATATTCACACAGTTGTGCAACTGTCACTACAATTTTAGAACAATTTTATTACCGCCGAAAGAAACCTCCTCATACACAGTAGCAGCTGCTTTCCATTTCACCCTAACTCAAAGCACTGTCCTAGACAACTTCTAATCTACTTTCTGTCTCTTATAGGTTTGCTTTTTCTGATCATTTCTTACAAATGGATATATACAATGTATGTTTTTTGTGTCTGATTACTTTTCCTTTAGCAAAATATTTTCAGGATTCTTCTATGTTGTGGCATGTATCAGTACTCCATTCCTATTTATGGTTGAATAATACTCCATTGTATACATATACCACATTTTGTTTATTCATTCATCATTTGATGGAGGTTTAGATTGTTTTCACTTTTTGGCTGTTACGAGTAATGTTGTTATGAATATTTGTGTACATATTTTTACGTTGACATGTTTTCAATTCTCTTAGGTATAGACCTAGGAGTAGAGTTGCTGGATCTGGCCAGACGCAGTGGCTCACACCTGTAATCCCAGCACTTTGGGAGGCCAAGGCAGGCAGATCACTTAAGGTCAGAAGTTCAAGATCAGCCTGGCAAACGTGGTGAAAACCTGTCTCTACCAAAAATAGAAAAATTAGCCAGGCATGGTGGCATATGCCTCTAGTCCAAGCTACCCAGGAGGCTGAGACACAAGAATGGCTTGGACCTGGGATATGGAGGTTCCTATGAGCCAAGAGTATGCCACTGTACCCTAGCCTGGGCAGCAGAGCAAGACTCTGTCTGGAAAAAAAAAAAAAAGAAGAATCGCTGGATCATATGATAATTCTATCCTTAAGACAGAGGAAGCACCAAACTGTTTTCCAAAGTTGCTGCACCATTTTATATTCTCATCAGCAATGTAATGAGGATTGCAGTTTCTCCACATCCTTTTTAACACTTATTATCTGTCTTTTTTTTTTTTTTTCTGTATCCCTTTGAGTGTGTGTGAAAGTGAGTTCATTTTTGCATTTCCTTTTTTAACAGAGAAGGTGGGCCCTCAGAGCTGTCAGTGGAGAGATTGTAGGGTTTAAGGAGAATTTTCACTTTTATTGTATCTTTTTTTTTTTTTTTTTTTTAAATAACAAGTCACTTTCCTGTTACTTTGCCATTTTAAATTAAGGGCATTAACTTTTTTTAAATAGTTTCTTTGAGGTGTAATTTACTTTCTACACAATTCATTCATTTAAAGTGTATAATTCAATGCGTTTAATATATTCAGAGTTATATATCCCTCACGGCAATTCTCAAGTATTTTTGTTACCTCAAGAGGAAACCCTGTAACCTTTAACCATCATCTCCCCAATCCCTGTCCCCCATAGCCCTAGGCAGCCACTAATCTACTTTCTATCTATAGATTTGCCTGTTCTGGACATTTCATGTAGTTTTTGTAAATGGTCATTTTCCATTTATAACAATGTATATTATTTTTTCTATGGGAATATAAAGTTTCCTTTTAAAATAAATGTATTATGCTGGGCACGGTGGCTCACCCCTGTAATCCCAGCACTTTGGGAGGCCGAGATAGGCAGATCATGAGGTCAGGAGTTTGAGACTAGCCTGGTCAACATGATGAAACTTCCTCTCTACTGAAAATACAAAAACTAGCCAGTTGTGGTGGCAGGTGCCTGTAATCCCAGCTACTCTGGAGGCTGAGGCAGGAGAATTGCCTGAACCTGGGAGGCAGAGGTTGCAGTGAGCTGAGATAGTGCCACTGCACTCCAGTCTAAGCAATAGAGCAAGACTCCATCTTGAAAAAAAAAAAAATAGATGTGGTACAATAAAATTTAATAAGCTTAAACAATAATAAATAAAAATAATAAAGGTGATGTGTATAGAAAAGGTTGAAATTGCTACAGTGATTGATGGTGGGCTACAAGCAGAGAAGATTGCCTCATGGTTGAATGCAAATGGCCAGGATTTGAGAAACGGTAGTTGATAGATATCCTTGGTCTAGACTGGTCAAGAAAAAGACTTCATCTTCAGACTAGAATGGAGGGAGCCTTGAGTGCCTACTAGGCCCACACATCCTCATTGCCAAAGAACATCTGCCTCTCAGGAGCTGTGTGACTTTATACATCAGTGTTTCAGTTTGCCGATCTAGTCAAATGGGGATGGATAATGGCAAGATCTACTTCATAGAGCTGTCATGAGGAATTGGTGATTGACATGTGAAGAGCATTTAGCATACTGCCTGACACAAACCAAGTGCTCATTGAGTGTTAGCTGCTAGCCAGTTTCAATCACAGCCAAGAGGAAGCTCAGATCCCTCCCCATGTTTCATTCCGTCCCAATTTGATCTCGCAGTCCTGTCTTCTCTCTGCTCATGCTGCTCACCTTTCCAAAACAGAGTTCTGCTAGAAAAGTACCCCCTTCTGAGAGAGAGGAAAAGCTTTCTTCAGTGGAGAGTATTTGAATAGCTGCATTGTCCTGCTGAAACATGCCACGCAGCTTTCAAGCTGGAAACACATTGCCCTTAACCAAGTTTACAAAACCACAGGTTACCTCTTTATGTTTTGGCAAACTGCATCAAATCAAACCCTGAAAGACAAATTCCATGGGGGAAGAGCGCCTTCGTTATCAGTTTGCCAAGGAACTCTTGGACAATTACACGTGTCTGTGTACGCCAGCATTTGGAACACATCAGTAGGCCAGACACATGATAAATGTTTCTTACAAAACCATTCTACAAGCAAATCGGGATTTAAAAAATGCATTTGTAAAGTGTTTTTCTTCAGTTGGATCAACCATATGTTAAAGTAAGCTTCACCTATGGCAACAGTTTTCATCTGAGGCTTATTTTAGCTTAATAAAAGAGTGTGTGGGTGGTAAGCAGAACCTTGTGCAGAGCTGCTAGAAAATTGGGACTAATGGCTTTTGTCTTTCTGTCTTGTTGATCTAAGATGGCTTGCTTTTTGCCTGGGTTGTGGATGGGTGAAGCCAAGTCACCATGTCTGCAGGACTTAAACTAGGCTCTGGAGAAGCACTCCTTCAGGCACATGCAGAATGCCCTTGGATATCGGTCCGTCTAATTGCATGTAATTGCCACATTGGCCTCTTCTCTGTTTCTGGAGCACCAAGCTTGTTCCAGCCTCAGAGCCCTTGCACTTGCTGACTCTGTTGCCCAGCCGACCATTCCTCTGGCCCTTCACTTGGCAGCGGTTTTTAAACCTTCAGGTCTCCTGCTAATACCTCTACCCCACCTCAAGTGTTCTGCCATCTCACTGTTTCCTTTATTGCAGTTGCCACAATGTGAAATTACCTTGCCCATTTATTTGTTTCCATGTGTGTTGTCCATCTCCCCCATTAGAATGGAAGCTCCATGAAGTCAGGGTCTTCATCTGTCTTATGTGAGGTCATATGGGCAGCACTCAGCTCAGTACCTAGTACACAGTAGGCACTCCTTAAATATGTGCTGAATTTCAATGTATAACTTGGAATTCAAATACAAAGTTTCATAAGTAACGAGATAGGACATGAAGCTTTAAAATAAGTCTTGAGCTAGAACGGCTGCTTAAATACTTTAAACACTGTGCTGAACTTTTCAGTGTTACCTCTTCCCCAGCTCTCCCCTTGATACAACTTGACACCATAAAAAGTCAGGCAGGGAGGGTGACAGTGACTATTGATGAAAGCAATTAGAATAGGCTTAAAGGCTATCAAAGGGTCTGGCTTTCATGCTAAAATATAGGAAGGCATATTTCACCTTGGGCAAAATGCAGATGAGGCGACGGAACGTGTTGTCGTCTTTTCGGCTAGTTAGTAGATATTTCAAGGGAGCCATTAGAATGCTTATAATGAAAATTTTATAGTGCCTCAAATGACAGACATTTAAGGGGGAAGAATGTTCTTTGGGGGCGTGATTGTCATAAGATCTGTGGTGTTCCATTTCTAGTTTCCCCAGATCATTAGAGATGGAGATAAGGAAGTAAACTAATAAATATACATATTATTAATTGCTTATTTTAATAAATGCCATGGAGGGAAAGTACAGCAAAACTATGGTTTCTGGAACAGAGCTAATTATTGGAGAAGACCCACTTTAGGTTAAGTGATCAAAATAAATGAATGAATTCCTTGGAGAAAGTCAGTATGGATATTTCCTGACTGTAATGAGGTGTAAGGGCCTGACAACTAGCCCTTATACCAGATTTCTTCTTCTCCATTGTTGGCACAGGGCAGAGGGAACAGCACCAATTCTTTAAGCACTGAGTTAATTTCTGTCCTTTTCAGGCTCACAGTGGAAGCTCATTTCTCTCCTTGCTCCAGTTTTCCTCTCCCTCCCTGCCACCCTCCCCGGCTGATAGGAATGGCCTTTTATGAGGTCCAAAGCCACACAAGAGACTTGGATCTGCTGGCCAGCCAGCTGCTGGGGTCCATTCATGAGAAACCATATTCTGTTGGGAAGGAGTGAAGACAGTGGTGGCTTCTGGGTCATGTGTTTGGCAGGGCACAAGCTTACATGCGGTGTTTCAGATGCCTCCAGAGCAGATCCTAGTGCAGTTTGGAATCGCACAGATGTTTTGGCAAGTGGCTATCACTTCTTCCATCTCATTCACCCCACCCAGCTGGGGCTGTCTTACTGTTCAGATGTTGGAGAGCAACCTGTGCACATATGTTCTGGCAATGTCGTCCGAAAGAACATTGTGTAAATACCGTTTACTGATATCCGTTTGCTTCCTTAAACCTGCTTCTGTTTAAAAGTTATCGATTTATTGGAGGGCTGTGAGTCAGCATCTGGGTTAAGCACTTAATGTGTGTTGGCTCACGTCAACCTCACAACAGTGCTATGAGAAAAGCATGATTTTGAGACCTGATTCCTTTTTCAAACGGGGAGATTGATGACTGGAGGAGATTATTTTTCCCAGGGTCACATTGATAGGAAGTAGCTGAGTCTAGAACTGCACAGCACAGCCCTTTCTCTTCATCACAGTGTTCTCTCTTCCTTGACCAGCATCACATTTTCATTGTAAATAACTAGAAACTAGGGACGGGGAAAAGAAATTTAAAAATATACCTGTAGATCACTCATAATTCTACTACCTACCACCTACCCACTCATAATTCTAACCGCTGGTAAATTTTCAGTTTCTAAACTCTGTGTGGGTGTGTATATTTATATGTGTATATACATACATTTCTGCTTATATAAAATATCTGATGCATGTACCTCTATATAAACATGTTATTATAACTTGCCACTTTTTAAATAAATAGCAAATAATAACTCCTAAGATAAATATATATCCACATTGCTGTTTCAATAACAGCCCAATACTCTATGCATGATTTACTGTGATTTATTTCACCACATCCCTCGTACTGGACACTCACTCTTTCTTTCCACTGAGATGACAGGAATAAGCATCCTGTGGTACCCTTGTTTACTATTTGAAACAACTGCAATGGGTTCCTTTTTACATGTGCCTTTTTGAACTTTTCTTGTTACTCCTATAGGCTAATTCCTAGCATAGTCACTTACCACAAAAAAAAAAAAAAAAAATTCGGAATAATTACGTGGCCACAGACAATCATACTTTGGAAGAATACAGTTGTGATTATCATTTAACCTGTCTCTCTGCTTCCAAGATTAGTAAATGCTGGTTGGCTGGCTGCTTCCAAGGAGCCATCAGGGTACAAAGAGCCTGAAGCATGGTGTTATGTGATATGGTAGGTTCAACAATAGAAATATGCTCAGTATATGGAACAGAGAGAAGTTGCAGAATACTTAATACAGAAGTTGCATACTTAACTCCATGCAAACCTCAGGTGCTCCTATGGAGTTAGCCAGGTGAAGAGGTGATAAGCAGTTTATGCTTATTAAGTGAGGTGTCCTAGGCACAAAGTGGCCAGAGATGGGTCTAGAGAATATCAGAGCGATAGCTGATCAGAGAAGGCCTGCCTGGTGTATATTATTGAGAGTAATAGGACCTACCTCTGGATTTGGTACCACAGGTGATGAGGGGATCTGGACAGGCTCTGAGTGAAGGATGATTTGTATTTTAGAAGATCCCTTCTGACCAGTGGATGGAGGATGGTTGGGTGGAAGAAAATGTTGGAGACAGAGACACATTGGAAGGAGGGTGCAGTTGTCCAGGTGTGAGATGATGGAGGTCTAGACACATGCAGTAGTCAAATAGATAGAATAGAAGGGCTGGATGGAAGGATGTTTAAATTTGGAGCTTCAACCTAGATCTGGAGCCAAGCTTACAGGAGTACACCCCTAAAACTCCATCTAAAATTATGCACATATGCAAGATATTATTCCAAGTTTTTACAATGGTAATACTTGGATGCTGGGCATAAACAACCTATTTTGTTAAAACCATAGGATTGACCTTTTTGTTAGAGCCAGAATAAGATTTTCAAAAGGATCTGCATACATGAGTGATCTTTCTGGAATGGTAACAGTCTTTTAAAATTGAATTATGGTGATGGCTGTACAACTCCGTCAACTTACTAAAATCATCAATTTATACACTTAAAACGGGTGAATTTTGTCCCTGTAGTCCAAAGATTAAAAGCCACTAAAGTGTATGTGTTTAATTAAGGTATGATGGTTAATTTAACATGTCAACTCAGCTAAGCTATGATATCCAGTGGTTTCAGTTGTCAAAGACTGGTCTAGGTGTAGCTATGAAGGAATTTTTTAGATATGATTGACATTTGCAGTCAGTTTACTTTAAGTAATGCCTATTACCTTCTATAATGTGGGTGTGCCTCATCCAATCAGTTGGAGGCTTTAAGAGGAAAGACCGAGGTTCCTTGAGAAAGAAGAAATTACCTCCACACTACAACCTGGAATCCCTGCCTGAGTTTCCAGGATGCTGGGCTGCCCTACAGATTTCAGACTTGCCAGCCCTGACATGAGCCAATTCCTTAAAATCAATCTCTCTCTCTCTCTTTCTGTGTGTGTATGTGTATGTTAACATAATATATATATATTAAATATAATGTATATTTTATATATCGTATATATAATACATAGACTTGCCAGCCCTGACATGAGCCAATTCCTTAAAATCAATCTGTATGTGTGTGTATGTTAACGTAATATATATAATATTATATTTTATATATTGTGTGTATATATATTATACATATATATAATATTTCTATATCATATTGGTTCTGTTACCCTGAAGAACAGTAACTGATACATAGAGTGAATTGAAATATTTTGGTTGTTTTGTTAAGGTCCTCAAAACTATAGGAAGCATATTCCAACCTACCGTTCCCAGGTGTGTCATATGTAGCCATTTGCACCTTGGGCAGCCCCTTTCTGGGCCTGGTTATTGAGGTGAGTTTGGCAGAAACTTTGAGGTTCTGGATCTGCTCCATGCCATGTAGAGTTTCAGCTCCAATGTACTGTGGGAAGGTGGGCGTGCTATGTAGCCTGACGTTCATAGGGACAGGGTCTTGCTATGTTGCCAGGCTTATGGAAAGCAGGCGGAAGGCAGGCCAGCGCACTGACTGCTTCTTTTGTGGCAAAGTACCCAACTGAATCATGGGGGAAGACAGTTCTCATGTGCCTGTGGCTTTCAGAAACCTAGCCATCCTCCTTGGCCTTCTGTCAGTGTGTGTTTTGAAAGAAGACAACCCAGTGGTGGCCAGCTATGCACTGGGTTTTATTAAGGGCTAGCCAGAAACCACATGAAAATGACAGCCAGTCCTCAGAGGAGCTCTGCTTCTTGTCCAAGCTGTTGTCCATGACTCACTTTGTGTCCATTTTACAGCTTTGCACTAGAGAAGCTAATGGTTCCTTTCTCCTGGTTCAGTTTTTGCTATGGCCTTGAGGAATGGCCCCCTGCCCTGGCTGAGGGATGGCAGGAAGAAAATCTAAGCAGTCATTTCTGGACAAAACTCTTAGAAGGGTGGAGACTTATTATATAGGACAGACTGGGATCTAAGTCCACATTGGACTTGAAAGATTCGATCTTTATTGAATGCCTACTCTGTGCCAGGAATTGTGCTGGGATTGGGGTCTGCTGGTCCACACTTTTGATGTGCTTGCTGTCTTGCTACCAGAAGGAACAAAGGAAGAAAGCATATCTTTAATATCCAAATTGGCCCCAGATTTTATTTTATTTTATTTATTTTAGAGACAAGGTCTCATGCTGTGCTCAGGCTGGAGTGCAGAGATGAGAACTCACTGTAACCTCTAATGCCTGGGCTCAGATGATCCTCCCGCCTCAGCCTCCTAAGTAGCTAGGACCACAGGTACACCACTACATGCAGCTAATTTTGTAAAAACATTTTTTGTAAAGACAAGGTCTTGCTATGTTGCTCAGGCTTGTCTTGAACTCTTGGCTTCAGGTGATTCTCCCACCTCAGCCACCCAAAGAGCTGGAATAACAGTCATGAGCCACCATGCGAAGCCCCCAAGTTCCATTTTAAAACAAAGAAGGGGAACAGACTTTTAACCACCTATCTGATTAACCTATAAATAATTGCCCAGCTATGGTGTCTGAGAAAGTCTTGGATAGAGACCCTGCTGGGTTCTACATGGTGTTTAGTACTATCCAGGTTCTAGGAATATTTGTAGAAGGTCACAAAATGGTTTACTGGAAAGGTAATGTTGAAGTGTATGTAGTCTCTGGTATTTCCTGGCTCTTTGGCCTTTTCCAAGTCCTTGCTCTTTTTGAATCCTTATTCCCTCATCTATAAAATCCTTTTCCTCACAGTATTTTGGAAAGGAACTGATGCATTTATGGCCATAAAAAGAACTTGCATGGAGGTACTGTGTGCTGAACACTAAGAGCCATGTTTTAATGGTTCAAGAAATGCTCCCTGAATTTAGTAAAATTACATTGCAATGAAGGCAATGCATTTTGGTCTGTGTGTGTATTTGGTGCATGTATGTCAGAAACCAGTGTATTTAAGAGAGGTTTTGTGATCAAAGAAGCACATTTGACAACTGAAGGTAACTGCAAGATAATATCCATCCTTTCTTGCTCTTCTCAAACTTAATGAAGGGATACTCAGAAACAGTTCTTTACAAACCCTATTTTCCCCACCTATCCACTTCCCCTACCCATTGTTGGTTCCTATCTATCTTTCTCTTGCAAGTGCCTCAGAAAATACTCTTCCTTCAGCCCTAGCCCTCACATCTGTCCAGTTTCTCCTGCTTCACTTTCTCTCCATTCAACTTTTCAGAGACCTAAACAAAGTCCTCTGGAAAATGCAGCTCCTGCTCAGTCCTCAGACTTCATCATCAGGGTACAGGGAGGGTATTAGGTGGAGACGAAGACACCAGCTAGGCAAATCCAGGACTTGCACCCATAGGGTGAGGAAGGGTGGGAACATTTGCGCATCAATATTTGTCTCATCACATGGTCACCTGTACCTAATGTTGCAGTATGACCTTACGAGATGCTATGGGATTTCATAGTAATGGCCACGAACTCCATCTGGAGAAGTCCTGGGAAACCTCCCACTGGAGGTCTTGGGCTTGGAACTTGGAGTTGAGAGCCAGTGCATTACTGTGACCGCATGAATCAGTGCACTGTGAATTAGGGAAGAGAAAGGCATCTTGGGTGACTGGAATGTCAGAGACTTGGGAAGAAAAAGATAAATGAGGCGAGACAGGGTTTTGCGGGGGCTGTATACGGTATGAGCTGGCTCAACACAGAAAATCTCTACTCCTTTGTTTCAGATGGCTCCTTAAACCTGCTAGTTGCAAATGATACTTACCTCCCATGACCCTAAGGTGAGGTGTGTGATATGATGATGTGCGTCATCCTGGGCAGCCAGGCCTGCCCCCGCAAAAACTACAGATGTATGCTGGTAGCATCTTCCGTGTTCACAGAAGGTAGTGTTTAATGTTTATTTCCCTGGTTTCACAGTCAGATCACTTTAGGTCACAAGGGACAGAAACCTAACTTAAAGTGACTGATGCAAAAAAGAATATTAGCCCATTTAACTGAGCAGTCAGTGGCTGGGGAGGCGGGTGGGGGTAGCACTGGCTTTAGGCCTGCGCAGAGGTGGTATGATGATTTCAGTAAAGCTCTCCTCACCCATGAGGTTTTCTCTCCTCTCTCTCTCCTGCTCTCCCTGGTCTTACCTTCTCTTCGGATAGGCCCCCTTCTTGTGCTTGCAGGAGGGCCCTCAGCAGCCCTAAGCTTATATCCTGTTAACATAGTACCCCAGGAAAAGAGAGATTTCCATTTCCAGACACTCCTGCACGCCTCATGAGATTTCCTTGCTCTGTGGTGAAGCACATACTCATCCCTGAACTTTCTGACTATAGGAGGATGGATGGACTATGCTGATCGACCAGTTCTGGCTTAATTTATATTGCCATGGGAGCTACCCATTCTACACAAATCTCTGTGGACTGAGAGCAAAAGGCAGGCGGACCCCCAGAGGAAAACCTAGGTACTATTACCAGCGGGGGAATGGATCTTGAAGAGACTTAAACAACAGATGGTCCTAACATACAGCTTCCTTTTCATCTCATATTATTGTACGGATGAGCAGTGAGAAAAATGACCCCACTAGAGATCATGAATGTCGCAGTCATTAGGGCTTTTTATGGAGGGGAGAGATAGAGTGACTGCAAGGAAGTAAGTACAGCAGGAAAAGATTTGCAAAGCAGCCCAGCCACTTATTGTATTATTATTTTTTTTTTTAGTATCTTCTTTGCTGAGGATTCTTAAGCAAGAAGAGAACTTGATTGCATCTAATTGCTTGTAAAAGCGTTCAAAAGACATTTTATCACACAATTTAGATGGGTGAACACCTGGGAGGTGAACACTATGCATCCAAAGTGACAAACAGGGTGGGAAAGCCTTTCTTCATATTACAGTTATTTAGGCTTTAGCCATTGCAGCCTGAGTTCATTGCTTAAACTAGGAGGAGTTGTGTTAACTCAGGACAGATGGTGCTTGGTACTGACCACACATGAAGACTGGTGGCCCCAGGCTCCAAGGTCAGACAGAAGGTAAGACAGATTTGCTTCCATATGGGATGGGTACCATTAGATGCTAGGATGCTGTAGCTTAGAGTGAAACTATAGTATTATTTTGGCTACGTGGATATTATTGTTACTCTTGGTAATTTTAGCAACCTTGTCATAGCAGAGCTCTCCCAATTTACCTAATGCTTTCAGACATCTCTGTTCACTTTACCCTCACAATAGTCATGTGCAATAAAGTTTGTTTGTCTCCATTTCCATAGATACTGAGTGACTGACTCAAGATCTCAAAGCTTTATTGTGTTGGCGCCAACACTTGAGGATTTGTATCCATGGCTTTGACTCAAAATCCAGGATTGTTTCTTCCATTTCATAATCACTTGCCCAATAGCCCTCCTCAGTTATTAAAGCAATGCATTTCTTTATGTGCCAAGCTCCATAATTAGACTGTCCACATTCAAGGCTCGGCTCACCTTTCTATCCATAGGAGACTTAGTAATCTTCCCCAGCCATCCTTGACCCCATTCTTTCAACTCCAATGCACATACATCCAATGATTCAATGCAGGAGGGAAGAAAATATTAAATCTTTTATTCACGTTTATTTTTAGATAACTAAACTTCAGTAACTGTAAATACTTTTATTTTGAAATAATTTTCAGAAAGTTGCAAAGAGCTCCCATACACCCTTCTCCCTGCTTCCCCTAGGGTTAATATCTTACAAAATCATGTACAATATCAAAACTAGGAAATTAACATTAATGCAGTGCTTTTAGCAAAGCTATAGACCTTATTCAAAATTCAGCAGCTTTCCCATGCATGTTGTTTTTTCCTGGTCCTGGATCCTAGCCAGGATCTCACATTGCATTTAGTTGTCCTGTCTCCTCTAGTCTCGTCCTCCAGTCTGCCTCAGTTCCTGTCATTGTCTTTCCTAGAGTGTCCTTCCATCTGAGTTTTTCTGATATGTTTGCATGAGTAAACTGAGGTTGGCTTTTTTAAAATTTTTGAGACAGGGTCTCCCTCTGTTGCCCAGGCTGGGGTGTAGTGGTGCGATCTTGGCTCACTGCAACCTCCGCCTCCCTGGTTCAAGTGATTCTCCTGCCTCAGCCTCCCAAATAGCCAGGATTACAGACGTGTGCCACCATGCATGGCTAATCATTGTATTTCTAGTGGAGATGGGGTTTCACCATGTTGGCCAGGCTGGTCTCAAACTCCTGACCTCAAATGATCCACCCGCCTCAGTCTCTCAAAGTGCTGGGATTACAGGCATGAGCCACCACGCCTGGCCTGAGGTTAGCTTTTTTGACAAGACCACAGAGCGATGCTGTGCCCTTCTCAGTGCAGCATGTCGGGGGTAGGTGACATGGTGACATTACTGGTGATGCTCACTTTGATCACTGGTTTAAGGTACTGTCTGCTAGGCTCCTCCACCGCAAAACTCTTTTTCTCTTTGTAATGTGTATCTTATGGGGAGACACTTTTAAGACTTGGCAAATACCATGTTTCTCATCATACTTCTGACCACCCAATTTAGCCTCCATTAATGATTTTTGCTTGCAATACCTATTACTGTGCTGTTTGATTAATGACCTTGACTATTTTAATACATAAATTCTCTTTAGTGCTTTTACTCAGATGTCATGTTACATGGTCATATGCCAAATATATTTCTTCCATTTTCTTTTCCTGTTTCTCTTCACAGATGTGCATATTTCTTACCCATTTACAGTAATAGTTCATAGACAAGTTTATAAATACCTTACTCCTTAAAAAAAAAAAAAAAAGAAACACACAAAATTTTCGGGAAGCCTATCACTGACTTATATAATTGACAGGCGGCTGTTTCCTCAGGCCACTGAGTTCCTGAGTGCTGTGTTTCCATTCTGTTTCATGAGCGGCTTCCTGAGGCTTCTTGCTCAGTGGGCAAATCAGCATGGTGGGGGCCAGCGTCTGGCAGCACTAGTCTCCATGTATCTTGGGAAGCAGATTAGGGGAAGTGATGGATGCTGAGATCGGTTTTGACAGATCTCTAATTTTCTCTCTAATTGAAAGCTGTTGTTGGAGGTGGTTCTTCGTGGTGTCTCTTGTGGGTATTGAGTTTCCGTTGCCTTCTGAGCCCTTGCAGCTTTCTTCTCCTGCTGGACTCTGTGGACTCTGGGTACTAAGGGATGAGAAGGATGCCAGGGCAGAGGATGAGCAGTCCAGCAATAATTGTACTCTAACTTGGGAAGGAAGCGCCAAGTCTGTCTTCCATAGGTGGGAGTGGATTATCTGGTATTAAAGTTCACTTGTTAGAGCTAGGTTAGCAGTAAAAAGATGAAGTTAAAAAAAAATTTACAGATTAAAAGGTGGGAGCAGAACCTATTCTCTTTTCCATAAATGGTGGTTGTTTGCTTTCAAAGTGCCTTCCAGATGGGCAAAGGACATAAACAGAAAGACAATGTAGACAAGCTGAGTCCACATATAAATAGGGATATGAAAAGTCCAGCTCTCGAGCAATAAGTACAGTGCAAATTCAAGGAAGAGTGAGATGCTGTTTCACCTATTAAGTCAGCAAAGTCTTTTGTGGGGAGGGAGATTTGTTTGTTTTTGATTTGCTAACCATAATGCTCAGTGCCGATGAGGTGCAGGCAGTGGACAATTTCATACATTTGATGCTGGGTGTATATATATTGGTTCAAAATTTCTGGAAAGGCTTCATAAAAAACATGAAAAATATTCATGCCCTTTGACTCCACATTGTCATTTCCAGGAATTCTTGATAAGGCAATAATACCAAAAGAGGAAAAAGAGAAAAAGAAAAAAACTGTATCACTCAGGTATTTATAGCAATGTTATTTTTTCATAGTTATGAATTGGAAACAACAAAAATATTTAGCAGTGAGGTTATGAAATAGTCTAGCAGTAGGGGACTGGAGTATTAATCAAAATAATATAGCAATTAACAATGATGTTTACAAAGAGTTTTATGAAATGGGGAAAGTTTATGATATATTGATAAATGAAAATTGTATATTTGTTCCCGTTATTTTAAAAACATTTAGAAAAACACAGGAAGAAAATATGCCAAAATTCTAATGATGTTTGTGTCTGGGTGGTAGAAACTCTCCCCACCCCCACCTTTTTGTTAAGTTTCTGTGCATACTTAGTTTAATTCTGCCCTGTTCAGCAGTTTTTCAAAAATTAATATTGATTAAATGCCAATGATGTATCGGCATTGATTTATTATAGCTCTATTTGTGTTACAAGTATTTTAGTTTTTTGTATGTTCATAAATTGATTACAGCGCTGAGAGTTGCTTCCTCATGACTGCTCAGTGGAGTGTGTTTCAGCTGATGAGGACTAATGTATCCTTGTTTTGAATGGAACTCTGGGTTTCTGAATCGACTTAGCTGGTAGCGACCAGCAGCCTGGACAAAAGCACACCCGCAGGAGATCCACCTGCATGGGTCCCTGTAGGTGGCCTCACTGTCGGGGTGGGGCGCGGGGGTCTGATTGCTGCACTATCTTCAATGCACTTCAATGACGCTATCGCAATGTGAAAGTTTAAGAGGTTTTATCACTTACAGACCCTGGGGGCATACAGCAAGCCTGGAGGCCACACACAGGGAGTTCAGGGAGCCCAGGCTGGGGGAGGGAAGAGAATGTGGCAACCATCTATTCATATTTGGGAATAGATATGGGTTACTTTAAGTTCACAGGCACATGCCTGAATGGTCCATGTAAAGGAAACTACAGGGAAAGCTGGGAGCCCAGTCTGCTAGGTGGGCTAAGTTCTTATCTCTGCTAAATTCTTACCTCTGGCTACTGGCTTGAGCCATTTGGGTGTGGTATAGAACTGGAAACTGTCAAAAGTGACACTGAGCTCTGTCTCTGGCACGAGAGAGTTAAACTTATATTTAGAATGGATGCCAAGGCAACATAAAATTATAAGCATTCAGTACAGCCCTTCTATGCTTTCCACAGTACGAATATGCTGTCAGTCTGTGACTTCTCCATCCTCCTCCCCTGCCATTACTGCATGGTCTCATGACACTATGGCCCGGTGATATCAGGAAAGGGCCTGCAAAAAATGGTGCTAAAGGTGCCATGAAGATGCCAAGGAAATCTGTAAACAGTAGATGTCAAAAATGCAAAATTCACAGGAAACTGCTCTTTAGGAAGTGGCCAGGGAAACAGCATGAAAATCAACTGGTGATAGGGCTGTGGTGAGAGTCACTTAGCATCCTGCGGGCACCACAAACATCACAGCTGGAAGAATGAACTAACCATTGTGTAGAAAAGTGAGTAGAGGGTATGAGAAAATATAGCTAGAGAAATGGCATGGCTTTGAGGGCTTGGAATACACAGAATACACAGGGTTCTGTGTATTCCAACCTTGGAATACACAGGGTTGCCAGTGTGCTGATGCAGAACTTTATCTCCATAAGTCCTGGGCTATAAGGATCCTGTATAAGTGGCTTAGTTAGCCCTTCTATTTCTAGGAATGCATTTTCCAAACATGGTGAGTATACACACACACACACACACACACACACACACACACACACACCCCAAATTGGCTAAAACTGGCTATGCACATGACTTTTATATTGGGGAGTGGGGTCACATATTTTTAAAACAAGGGAAGAACAGAGGAAGGAAGGATGGAAGGGAAGGAGAGAGAGGGCAGGAGACAAGGAGAGACAGAGAGAAAGAAGGGTTGGGAGGAAAGAGAGAGGAAGACAGTGAAGGAAATGGGCAGACAAAAGGAAGAAAGTGCTTTTCCAGTGAACTGTCAATGTCACACCCTGGTTTCAGGTGGTTGCTTTGGACCTGCTGGACAAGTATGGTTTTGAAACTGAAAGTTAGGTGAGTTCACGATTTTTCGAGAGTTAAGTGAGTTCATGATTTTGTAGATTGTAGATGTCAGCTGGCTGGGACCTGGGGAAATCACTGTGTCACATGAAAAGAGCTTGCTTCTGTGAATGTGCATTTGGGATGTGGGCCTTGTTCTAACCTTGGGTGACCCTCAGCTATTTTGGCCTCAATTTTCTCATCCATAATGTAAGGGGTTTGGAAAGTGATCTTTGAGCTTCTTCCAGTGATTTTGTGGCCCAATATGAGTTATCTGGAGATCTTCTCAACTTTCCAAGAGAAGGAACTAAGCCTTATTCTGCCAGTAGCCCTTGAGTTAACATGTTTCTCCTGGTATAAGTAAGACTTCCACAAATGGTGGTTGGGTGCCTGAATAAGCAGAGTCACCTCATGAGGACCTTTTTTTAGATGTCACAAGAGGTTTTAGTAGCTCCACAAATAGTTGGAGGTCAAAATAAGGATATTTACAACATGCACTATGGTAAATTAAATGCCATGCCTTGTTACTATTCATCCTCACAGAGGTCCTGGGAGGTGGGTATATCATTATACCCATCTTATGGAGCTCTAAAGAGGTGAAGAAGTCTTGGAAAGTCACATCACTAGTAAGTGTTAGAGCCAAGAGAAGAGTCCAGCTCTAGTGAACTCTAAGATCTGTGTATGGAATCGTCATTTATATTCTTTCTTTCTACTGTTTTCCTACCAGAATCAATGAAATTCACAAAATACCCAAGCCTCGGTTAACTCAAGCAATGGTATCAAAATGGCAGTCACAGACAACAATACTCCTGCAAGTGTGTTTGTTTGACCCATGGAAATTTTCTTAAAGAATGGAGTCAGTTGCTAATGTTTAGAAATTGGCAGTTTCACATTGGCCATGGCACTGCAAGGCTGGTAGAGCTCAGTAGCTGTTGCCTCCGACTTGCCTCCCTTATTTATGTTAGTTCTCAGTTTGAAAGAAAAATTCAACCTTTTGGATAATGAAAAAAATGGGACAGTCAGTTCCCAAATGATTATAATGCAACCACAGCGACAATAGAATTGAAAGTGCTATACATGTAAATAACTCCTCCTTTCACCCATTCCCCCTTTAAAACTAACTGAATACCGTGTCTGAAAATAAAAAATGTGCAAAACATTTTCAGGTACACACTGTGCAAAAGGATTCTCATATTTTTGAAAGGCTTTACCAGAATATCCCTAAAATGATGAGCTCGTTTAAGTTATTATTCTTTTATGAAGACTTTGAATTTAGTGCAACTTCTTAGAAATGCCTCTAATACACAGACTGTGGTCTTCCTGTATTTAAATAGTTTCTATTGCTCAAGAGACCCATGATTAGTATGGCAATGCTGGGAAGGGTGAAGTAGTAGCAGTGTATGCAGGTGTTAGAATTGCTTAATGTTTTTGGAGCCTGAGAAGCCTGAGTTCAAACCCTGACTCTTACATGTACTACCTGTGCATTTTTGGGATACCTGCACAACCTCTCTGGGCCTCAGTTTTTTGTTTTGTTTTGTTTTGTTTTTGGTAAAATGGAGTTGTGTGAGTAGGAAGTATATTTGAGCAGAAAAGTAGACATACACATATATGTACGCATTAATGTATATGTTTATATAATGATTATCTGTGTTACTTTAACATGGTGCCTGGCATGTTGAAATAACACACCTTATTATAACTATTGTTTTTCTCTTTATGGGATTCCCCAAGAAACCCTTTTTGAAATTTTTCTCAATCCTGACCTGATCACCTCCTAATATTCTTTGAAAAGCTTTTGAACATTTGAGAAAATAGTGCTCTACGGTAGGTGACTTTTCCCTTCTATTGAAAGTAAGAGCAGGAATAACTGCCTGTGCTTAGAAAGAAGGAATCACTTGTGATCTATGTTATAGTGATGGCGTTTGGAAATAAGGCCAGCAACCCAGTGAATTGGCTTGGGGCTGAAATCCTGTGCAGAGCCTGGGATAGCACTAGGCCCAGTTCAGCTCTGGCTGCTCTGAGTGAGAGCCCCTCCCCTCCACCTTCAGAAGGGATTACTTCCTCCTAAGTCATCATCCTGTTAACTCTGCACATCCCACTTCTGTGCAGGAGATTGGTGCCCAGTGTTGTTACTTGGAAGTAGGAGGACAAACAGTGGAACTCCGTTCTGTCCCTTCTCTTGTGACTTGCACACCTTTTACTCTGCAGTCCTTTGAGTATTCCCTGTCACTTTTACTATTTCTTTCCTCTTTGTGCCCTGGGCTGCTGGAAAGGAGAAGGCACTGAGCAAGAGAAAGTAGTAGAACTAATTCTCTTTTTGCCTGTCATGATAAGGCCTTGAGGACCTTATTTCTTACCCCACTGTGGCACACACTGGTTATCTTTTTCCCATATCTTTTCTTCCTGTCTTCTTTTATGCTGAAATTTGGGAGGGCACAGGATAAAGACTATATTTCCCAGCCTCCCTTGTAGCTAGGCAGGCTTTGTTCTCAAGGGTGGGTGACTGAAGTTACTAGATCCTGCACTCAGAAGGAGAAGAAAGTCCCCCCGACCCCCGCCTCCTTTCTCTCCCTTTTCCCAGCAGCTGGAATGTGGCTATGGTGCTAGGGAGCCACCATTGACCTGTGGGTGATGGTAACACTGTACTGGTGTGGTGCACTGGGGATGAAGGAGGCTGGGTTCCTGAAACTGCACAATTTCCAAATCAGCCCTGGTCTGCATATACTCAGACTGGTACACAAGAAAGAAATTAACTTTCTCTTCTTTAAGCCACTGTTACTTTTGTCTTTGTGATGACTAAAGATCTAGAAACTTAGACACACACAAAGATAATGCCAATCCTTTGTGATTAAAGGTTTTGTTTGGATCTATAACTCATGTGGCCAGATGTTGCTGCTGATGTATCATGGGAGCTTTTGGCCAGATGTGGCTTGATTCCAAAGGCGCTGTAAAAAGACAGACTTTGCAATTAGAGAAAACTGGATTCGAGTTTTGGCTCTGCTACTTATTAGCTGTGTGACCTTGAGCAAATTAATTAACATTTCCAAGCCTCAGTTTTCCCATCAGTAAAATGGAATAGTAATGCCTAACTCACAGAGTTGTGAGCATTTTTGTAAAGCACTTAGCCAGTTGCCTAGCATATGTGAATGATCAATAAATGGGTAGATACATGTATCTGATGGGACTATCCTTAGTGAAGAATGCAGAGGTGGTCTCTGCACGACTGAACAAAAATTTCGGATGGCTATAGGGTTTTGAGTGTTGGGCGTTCTTTGATTCTTTGATTGTTGTGATAGACAGAGGCATGAAGCACCCAGCCACAGGTCTGGAGGAACTCTGCAAACGGCTGTCTGTGTTCTTCCTTCTTTCATCCCATGTTTGCTTCATGTGGACATCTCCCCAAAGTCATTCATTAAATTATGAATTCCTTTACATATTCCTCTGGTCATGCCAAAGCTCTTCTGTTGTGCTGGAAGTTAGGGCAGTACTTTAAAAAACAAACAAACAAACAAAACAGAATAACCCCAAACATATTTGAATTCTATCTCATGGATTTTGTTTTATAAAATTGTGATTTTCCAAGTCTTACTTATTTGGGTCAGTTAAATATTTTTACTTTCAGAAAGGAGCCTATCTCTCTGACACATCCTTCAATGTGTTATAGGCATATGTCTGGGTATAGCTTAGATAATCTTTGATGTTTGACTTATTAGGATTATAGTTCCATTATTTTGGTCAGTATGGAGGTAGTAATAAATACCTATTCATAGGTGACTTTCAGATTATACATCTGTGCAGTGTTTGTAGAAAGCAGGAGAGGCTAGGGATTTGAATATAAATTCTGTAGTTAGGCTATCTGGGGTCACATTTCAGCTCTATACTTATTAACTTTGTAACATCAGCAAGTTTCTTAACCCTCTGAGCCTCAGTTTCTACATCTGTAAAATGAGGAAAATAATTTAAGTCTCAAGGGATTGTTATAAGGATAAAATTAGTGTTTTAGCCTCTTTGCAAATGTATGCCAACCCCAATTGTAACACAATGGTGTTTGTGCATTAAACATAGAAAAAGTACAGTAAAAACATGGTATTATAATCTCATGAACCACCGTTGAACATGTGAACTGTCATCCGAAGTGGTGTTATGCAGCTCACAACTGTAGTTTGCAACAGATATTGTGCAGCTTGCAAAGCCTAAAACATTTTCTTCCTGGCCCTTTACCAGAAAGGGCTGATTCTGGTTGTTGGTAAATTAAAGGTAAGGGTTTGACATGGGAGCAGGAGTCTGGTCTTAACTCTGCCACCAAACTCACTTATTTCCTTAGCCAGTTTACTTTACACTTGGTTTCAGTTTTCGAATCTGTATATGCCATAGGATTACTTCAAGAACCTAAAGAAACTATGACAAGACACTGAAAAGAATCTGAGTTTATGATACGTTGCTAAGTGTGGAAAACCTAGCCTATACAACAGTAAGTGCCATTTGAAACCATTCTTTGTTTTAACATGTTTCTGGAAAAATTAATAGAAAAATATATGAACTAAAATCTTAAGACAGGTGTGATGCAGGGGTAGTGGGATTATGGATGATTTTTCTGTTATATAATTCTGTGTCTTTGGGATTTTTTCCAGAGTTTTATGCATTGACATATAATTAGAGAAGTTATTTTAGAGTAATAAAAGGATAAGAACATGATATAAAGATAGAGAGAATAGAAAGAACATAATTTAACAATGTCTTAGGCCTCTTTAGCCCCGGTTCTATGTTGTGCTGAAAAGAAAGATTCCATGTCAGAGAGTGTCTCATGCAAACCACATCCCAGTGTTTCATGTGCCACCTGGAAACAGATATACCATTCTTTTCATAATTTTTCAGTCTTGGCACTTGAGCCTGGCATCACCTACGTGGCCTTGGAGATTGTGCTGAGTATTTATGACTTCCTTAGAACCCCACAGAGCTCTCAGATGTTGTAGGACCTCTGTGCTCAGCAGTGAGCAAGAGACACACCCGTTCCCACTTGTAAAACTGCTCCCTGACAGTTCCACTTTTTAAGAATATCCATCTAGGACTTATGAACAGGATTGCCAGGTCCCCAAAACCATTGGCTTTGAATATTAGATGTCCCTCCATAGGGGTGTTGCATAGAGAGCTGAAAGCAGAGGTGGAGTGGGCTGGCGTAACCAAGACTCCCCACTGGTGGGCATGCCTGATCTTGGAGAGAAGGAATTCCAGTTACGGCAGACACCTCACTCAGTCTTGGACTTATCACTCCCATGCAGGCAGCCTGCTCAGTCTGTCAGGAGCCACCCTTTGTATGAGCGTGTTGTTTTGGAGCCTCCAAGATGAATGTGGTTTATACAATTCCTCCTTTGTTCTCCAGGGTCTGGGCAGACCAAATGCTCTCCAGAAGGCATCTCAGCAGGTGTCCTTGGATGTGTGTGCTTTATTTAGGCTTCCTCAAGTTATAGGACTTAGTGGACAGCCTAGCTAGAAAATACAGCAGCCAAAAAAGAAAATTCAAGAACAGTGAGTGTTGTTCAACTCCATTAGAGGGAAGCTCATTCGCCATCATGTATCCTCAGCTCACACTGTGTTTTTGTTCCCAGGATGAAAGATAGTCAGAGGCAATATAACTCAGTGGTTAAGCACTCAGACCAGAGTCAAGTGCACTGGACTTTTAGTCCTGGTGCTGTCATAAACTAGCTGAGTGCCCCTGGGCATGGTCCTTGGCGTTGGTAAGCTTTTATTTCCTCATTGGTAACAGGAAGATATTTAAAAGTACCTACTTCATGACACTGGAACAGTAATGAGGTGTTGTGATGTGATGCTTGGCATAGTGTGTGGCACACAGTAATCAGGAGTTCAGTGTTCATCTGTTAGGACATCTTTGGCACATTTAGCCCTTAGAACAGTTGCAAAGGTTGCATGTATCAGTCATCCGTCTGAACGTTGTATGCTTTCTAAGTTTGAAAAATTGTCGTGCCCAAGGTTGAACTTGGGTATGACTTACAGTTTTTTAATTTCTGTTTACCAGTAAAATCTTTCTCAAACCCAAAAGTTCCTGCCATTCTCCGATTTTTATCAATAGAACAACAATGATAATATCAACAGCAGCAGCAAATACTTAAAATCATGCATTGTGCTAAGTACTGTACTCATTTGATGATCACATTAACCCTATGAAGTTCAAACTTTTATCTCCATTTGGTAGATTAAGGAAATGAGGTAAAAAGAGTTTAGGTAACTTGCCCAAGGTTATACAACTAATAAAGGACAGAGTCAGAATTGAAACCCAGGCTGTCTGGTTCTGGACCCCTGGCTCTTAACCACAAGGTGAAGAATTTCCCACATAGCTAACTTTGTATCATTTCCACAGTTGAATCTAGCCTGCCCCTTTAAGAAGATGGAGACAGTAATAGTCGAGCATATTCAAAGCAAGGTTTCACTCTGGCGTTGGAAGGAAATGAATCATGCTTATTCCTTGAATGCTTTTTTTTTTTTTTTTTTTTTTTTTTTAAAGATAGAGTTTCACTCTTGTTGCCCAGGCTGGAGTGCAAAGGTGCAATCTCGGCTCACTGCAACCTCCACCTCCTGAATTCAAGCAATTTTCCTGCCTCAGCCTCCCAAGTAGCTGGATTACAGGCATGCGCCACCATGCCCGCCTAATTTTGTATTTTTAGTAGAGATGGGGTTTCTCCATGTTGGTCAGGCTGGTCTTGAACTCCTGACCTCAGGTGATCTGCACACCTCGACCTCCCAAAGTGCTGGAATTATAGGCATGAGCCACCACGCCCGGCTTTTTTTTCTTTTCTTCCCTCCCCGCCGCCTTCCTTTTTTTTTATTTTTTATTTTTTTTAAGTTTCACTAGCTCTGTGAAATGCCAAACAAAATGAATCAGATAGATCCTTTGGTAGGAAGGTAAACTGTCTCTAGGTAACTCAAGAAAATAATTCATTGAGTTATTAAGTTGAGAAGAATAAATATCTTTCTGTACCTAAATCTTTGTGCTTCTATTTCTTGGTCTATCAATAATGAAAGCTTCCAGTGGAGAATTTCCTAAGGCAAGGTTCCTCAGTCTCAGCACTTTTGACCCTTTGGACTGGAGAATTCCTTGTTGTGGCGCCCCCTCCTGTACATTTCAGGATGTTTAGCAGCATCCCTGGCTTCTAACCTGTAGGAGCCAGTAGCACCAGCCACTTCCCTCATGCAACAACCAAAAATAGCTTCAGATATCCCTAAATGTCCCCTGGGGTGCGAAACTGCCCCTGGTTGAGAACCACCATATTAATGTCCCACTAGTTCTCTTTTGGAACTTGGGTCCTGTCACTTCCATAGCAGGCCATTGTGACCTTGGGCATCTCATAACCCCTCTCAGCTTTGTTTTCCTCATCTGTGTTCAGAAGGTCATGCTAGTCCCTCCCTGTAGGATGGCTGAGAGAATGAAATGAGAAAGCCTAATTAAATTACAGTGGATGTTACAGATAAGTGTAGATATTTTACAGTTCACTTCCTTCCAGCTCCAAAATTCAACAATTCTGATCATAATTATAGTTCTTAGTTTCACTCCAGATGCTAACATATGTATGTGATAAATCAGTTTATGTTTCTATAGAACACAACTCCTGGGAATGAAATTGAGAGTAATTTTTCTCCTTTTTCTTTTTTTGCTGAATTTATATATTCCTTTCTTTTTCTTCTAATGACTACAGAAAAGTCTTTCCTATTATTTAGTATGAAGGATTTCTTCAAAGATCAAGGCTAACTCCTTTGAATATCCACTAGCAGTTGAGGAGGAAATGAGTTTAAATAACAGCCCCTGGGATTTAAGTTAGATCTAAGAAGGAACTTTCACACAAAGCTATCAAACAGTGAGAGTGCATTGTCAGGGCAGATGAGAGAATCACCTCTCTTGGAGACTGGTAAAACCTAGAAAGCCGTTCGTCTGGAACGGTCTGGAGTAAGATTTCTAAATTTGGGAAGCATTCTAAACCTTGCCCTTTTACCCTGGAATAATCTGTGAAGCTCCAATCCCTCTCAGCTTCTAAGAAAGATTCTGGAACAATTTGATGAGTGTGTTTTGTTCTTCCTCGGTGGTTTTACCCCTCCTCCCCCTCCCCTCATCACATGCTAAAAGCAGAATCTGAGAAACAGTTGGCTGAATTTTAGCACCTAAGACCTCGACAAAGGCAAAAACTAAAGCAAGAAATAAGGATTCCTTAGTTGTCACCAATTAAGTGTATTTTGAATGAAATTTTTTAATTACTGGAGATCTGGCCAGGCAGATTCATGATTCTTCAACAGCCAGAGCACACCTGAATCACCCCTGCAACTTCTTAAAAAAGGATGAGTACTTGGGCCCTAACTCTAGATTTTGAATTCAGGAAGTCTGAGGAGGTACCAGGTAACTGTACCAAACACACACACACACACACACACACACACACACACACACACACACACACACACACACACACACACCCCATTCTCATCTCAGACCTGATACTTAAAAGCATGGACTTTGGAGCTTTGTGATGTTGTACGCTTCAGATCTGTGTCTCTCCCCATCTGTAAAATGATGATAATAATAGTACCGACCACACAGAGCTGTTGAGATGGTGGCATAATTCAAACCTCGTGCTTAGCACAGAGCCCAGCGTAGATGCGGCTTCAGTTTCCATTGGCTGATGTTGCCATTTTCATTGTCACCACCTCTGTCCTAGGAACTTTGGGCTGTTCTTGACTCCTCGTTTGGTCTATTTCTTAATTATCCAATCTACTGGCCAAATCCAGATGATTTAACATTGTCTTCAGTTTTTCCATAGCCTACCCCCTCCTTTTTTCTATTCTCACCTCTCTGGCTCATGCCTCTATCCTTCTTGCCTAGACAACAATCAGCCTCTTCACTGATCTTGTTGCTTCTCCCCTTCCTGACTTTTCTCCGAGGTACAGCCAGAGTGATTTTTTTAATTGTATTTTACTTTTTTGAGACAGAGTCTCACTCTGTCACCCAGGCTGGAGTGCAGTGGTATGATCTCAGCTCACTGCAACCTCCGCTTCCCGGGTTTAAGTGATTCTTCTGCCTTAGCCTCCCGAATAGCTGGGATTACAGGCACGCACCACCATGCCTGACTAATTTTTGGATTTTTAGTAGAGACGGGGTTTCACCATATTGGCCAGGCTGGTCTTGAAATGCTGACCTCGTGATCCACCCACCTCGGCCTGCCAAAGTGCTGGGATTACAGGCGTGAGCCACCGCACCCAGCCCAGGGTGAACTTTCAAATGTACCTTGGGTGCTACTCCCTGGCTTAAAATGCTTTATTGCATTTAGGGTAAAACGAACTTCTTCCCATGGTGGCCCTGTCTGCTGTGATCCTATAGATGTCACCTCATGCCACTTTCTTCCCTGACCACTCTGTTTGAGCCACAGTGATCTCTGGGCATATTGGGCTGTACTTCAATTAGGCTGGGTTCTTTTCTGCCTCAAGACCTTTGCACAGGGCTCCTTCTGAAAATCCCTAGCTCTTTATGTAGGCAACTTCTTCTTACTTCAGGTCTCAAGCATTATTACCTCTTAAGAGAGGCCTTACCTGACCACACCCATCTGAGTCTGTATATTACCTCTAATCGATATCTTATTCTTTCATAGCACAATGTGCTTTGTAATTATTTTGTTGGCTTACTTGTGTTTTGTCTCACTCTCTTGCCATAATGTAAAAAACATGCAGGCAGCGACCATCTTTGTTTTATTCACCAACCTGTCTCCAGCAGCTAGTTCAGTGCCTAACACCATAGCTTATGCTTAGGAAATATTTATGGGATGAGAATGAATGAATGACAAATGAATGGGTGACTGAGTTTATGTTTTTTATTATCCATTCACTTATCCACAGACATTTGTTGAATAGCTCCTGTAGACAGGACATAAGCTGGGAACCCAAAGAGGAGAAGGGATGATGTTATTTAGGATGCATGGGAGTGTTTTAATTTTCCCAGAGCACTTGGACTGATTTTACTTTTTGGACACAGCAAGTTGTATAATTGTATAATTTTTCCTTTTCCACATTGGCTGCTACAAACTTAGAACCAAATTTGTGGCCCATACGTCTTCTTGGTGTGCAATTTAGCCTCATTCTTGGACCCATTTCATGTTCCCGTCCTCATTTTTCTTTTCCTTTTGTTCCTATTTTTAATTTATGCCATCTTGTATTTTTTTATATCCTTATAAGCTGCCTTAAATTCTCCCTGAAACAAGACAAAGTATCAATCAATCAATATATTAAAACGTGAAGAGAAGAGCTTTATGAGAGGTATAAATAAAGTGCTTCTTGCATGAAAGAGGAAGATCTTTCCCACGGCTTCTGTAACCCTAGGGAGCAGGGAGGAGAGGTGAGAGCCTTCTCCAGGGGAGACCCAAACACTTAGCAGGCACAGGAAATATGAATTCAATTGATAATTTAATTCTAGCAACTGGTTATTTTGCCTGTTTTGACTGCACACTGGAGCTCTAGACTTCATGCTGTTTTTTCCCATTATCTTCTTTCCCTAGAAGTACCATATAATTTTCAAAATAATCGGGAGTCATCCACTCTACTTTCTCAGAAAAGCTCACACAAGCTTTCACATAACTCTGTATCTTAACTGAATTCTCAGCTGACCAAGGCTGTGATTGATGTGTGCCAGAGTTTGCTGGTTCTCCTCTTCTGCTGTTGTTGCATTTGTTGAAGGGGCATTCTGATTCAGAAGTGGATAGTGAGGAGAATCCAAAACCTTTTCTGGATTTGGAGGGCTTTGTAGACAAAATGCCTGTTACCATGGTGAGCTCACCTGTCTCATGGCTCTAAATCCTCCATGTGGCCCCAACTCCCAGATTTGTACCTCCCTGAACTCAGACTTGCATAGTCAGTGGCTGCCTCATTGTCTCCTCTTGGTTGGCTACCAGATATCTCAAGCTTAACAGGGCCAAAATTGGACTCCTGGTCTTCTCCCCAAATCCCATCCCAACCATAGAAATTGAAGACAATTCCATTTATCTCATTTTTCTCAGGCCAAAAACTTTGGGGTCACTTTTGACTCTTCTCTTGCTCCTACGCCTCACACTCAGTTCACCAGGAAGTGATGTTGTCTCTACCCCTAAAATATACACAGACCCTGACCATCTCCCACCACTTCCATTGCTACCACCCTGATTGTAGTCACTGTCATCTCTTGCCTGGATTCCAGCAACATCGTGGGAGCCAGCCCCCAATATTTCAACGTAGGTTCTTTTCTATTTTCCCTAAGTGTCGGCCAGTCTGAGAAATAAAGAGAAAGAGTACAAAAGAGAAATTTTACAGCTGGGCCTCTGGGGGTGACATCACAACACAGCAACAGCATTCCTTCTATCCCAGCCCCTAGAGGGGTCCTTGGAAAGCATGTCAGGTCTCTAATCAAAACGCTCCAGTGGTTCCCCCATCTTCCTCAGTCATCATGTGATCAACAGCTCCCTTCTCCACCCCCAGTTTCTTTCATTTCTCATCTAGTACTGTACTCTCGCAGGCCCACTGTGCTCCAGCCACACTGGGCTGTTGGTAGTTCCTGGAGCATGCCCCTGCCACAGGACCTGTGCACCAGCTATTCCTTTTGCCTAGAATGCCTTCACTTCCTTCAAGTCGTTCCTTGGTCTACTTTGACAATCTATTTAAAATTTAACACTCCTCCCGTGGCATGCTCAATTTCCCCAGTGTACTGCTTTTCTTTATTCAAAGTACTTACTACTTTCTAATATATTGTAGCATTTACTTGGTTATTTTTTGTTTGTGTGCCCCTGCTCAATGTAGTCACTCCCTCCCTCACTAAATGCAAGGTCAGGAATCTTTTTGTATTCACTGATGTATCCCAAGGACCTAGAACAGTGTCTGGCACATAGTGGGTTCTCAGTAATCCTTGTTGAATTAATGAGTGAAGCATCATGTCTTCTCACATGAGAGTGATTTTAATCTCTTACTCTCATTTAACCTGGTGCCTTATCCTGCTTTGGGAAGTACTCTATAAGGTTTTAATTACATTGATGAGGATGGGGCAAATTCCTACTAAATAAATTGTGACTTAACAGCACCTTCATATGAACCTTGCATAAGTCTTTAGTAACTTCTCTTCTTGAGCCTCCTGGATCCATCTGGAAATCATTCCAACAAACATCCAGCCTATATAATAGATCGCTATTTTCCTTTTTAATATGACTTTGGCTCCCCAGAGCCTGCAGTCAGCGTCAAGATGGATTTCTTATCTCTGTTGCTTCATTAAGAGTGTACATATTTGGTTGCCAATGCTACGGTCCTCCACAGTGCAGTTTGTTGCAACAAAAGAAAGTGTTTGCCAAATGATTTGTCAGCATATGTTATAAAGCCACACAGGCACTCTTTATGTAACTGGAAAATACTGATCCCAATTAGTGACAGATGAAAGACCAAGAAGGAAAGGCTGTGTTGCTTTATTCAAAGGAACTTAAGGGCTTGATGCAAAGGTGTAGGGGTGGGGTGGAGAGGAAGAGGGAAAGAGAGGCAGAGAATAGAAAAGGAGCAGATTGTGGGTGATGGAATAACATTCTGGAACCGAGGAAATGGGGATTTAGCATCATAGGTGCCAGTTATCTATCTTCTTGACTCACAGCATTCTTCAAGGTAATAACCTTTCCAGGCCAACTGGTCTTATGCATTAGCTCTTTGGAAGAGAAACATTCATGGGCTTTTTGAAATGGCAGTGATTGGAGCTGAGCTCCCCAGGAGCAGGAGCCCTGCCTTTGTGCCATGCTGAGCCCCCAGGTGGGTTGGTAAGCTGCGATGCGTGCACAGTTGGGGAAGGAGGCCCTAACTCCTGAGGCTGGCAGCCATTTGTGAACTCAGCAGCTTGTAATCCTTCCTGCCTTTGGAAGTGACTCACCTACACATCGGGAGAGCATGTTAGGCGAGCCTGGCCTCTTCTCCGAGAATAAATATTTGACCTGTTGATGTTCTCCAGGCGTCTTCCTAATTAGGAAACTCAGACAGATCTCTAAGAACAAAACCAAACATGGCTTCCCATTGCAGGGCAAAGCCCCTTTCACTTGTGTTAAATACCAAAGCCTGCAGCATGGAGATCGTGGGTGTCTCAAAGGCATCTTTTAGGCTCATCTCCTGTGAAAAAATGTAATAGTGGCATTTTTATTTGCTTCCACTGGAAAATGAGAACTCCCCTTATCAAGACCAAATATTTATTGGGTAAAAAGTTTCCTTTGTTTACCATTCTTTGGTCAGTGTCTGCCTGTAGTTGTAGATGCTTGCAGGACAGACAAATATACCTTTTCAGGTGGTGAGGTAGCTGACCTCTAAATTAATTGACCCATGAGGGATGATGCTTTTTTTCTAATACTTTGCATGACTGGGGGTGCCATGAAAATAGCCTCTTGTTCACACTGAAGTTCCCTGGAAGATTTTTAAATTGAGTGAACTCAAGAATTTGCAATGGTTAGGTCATGGAGGGATTTTTTAATTGTGTGATGTAGCTGAGAAGATATCTGTAAGAGGAACTCAGACGTCTGAATCACAGACTAAATGGGACACTCAGTGTGCTCATCTTGTCATGTGTGGTTTGGGGTTCAGACTCCTCTACTTCAAGTTACTGTTCTTTAGCTAACAGTTTCCTCTGGATGAAAACCAGCCTTCCCCCCACTCTCCCTCTCATGTCAACAGGAAGATATTTTACGTTAAGAAAATATTCCTGGGAAATGAAGAAAGAGAGCTGGGAGTTGGACTGAAAAACTGCAAACGGTTCTTGAATCAAGTGATTTTTGTCTTTCTGTCTGGTTGGCAAGGTGAATTCACCCACATCCCACTCACACGTTCTTCCGAGAGTAAGTCCAAGCTAAGGATGCAAAAGGCAGTCTGTGGCAACACGTTCCATAGAACAGCTATAATGAACATTAAACATGCTTAATTATCAGCCCAGATGTATATCCTGTGTGTTGGATAGCACAAATCTAGCAGAGGAGGGATGAGAAACAGGTTCTTCTCCGTGGTTAATAATGTCATATCTATCTTTGGGTAGCATCTGATTACAACCGTGTCTATTATTTAAAAGGTTCTTTAAAAAAACATGACCACAGGGGAAAATGGAGTGGCTGTTCTCTTCCTGCCGTCTGCAGATTATGTTTTAATCATGCCGCATCTAAAGATGCAGTGTTTTCTGATGAAATTTGTCAAAACTAATAAGGCAATTTTCTAACCTATGGTAACCCCACTTAAGTAATTTATGTAATTACTTAGGACAACCCAGGCCTGCTCTAGGTTTTTAGGCCATGTTATTCTTTTTCTTTATTCCCTTCAAGACCTACTTGAGATGAACCAATACCCCTAGGTTAATCACTTCCACTTGAATCTTGTAAATGTATGTGCAGCTGCGTTTTCAAGGGATGAAAACATTACTGTTTAGACAGTTAGGTTCATTTATATAGAAGGAGATTTTAATGAGAACAGCTTGGAGGGCATGATACTTTTAGGGTCTGGGGAGAGAGTTAAATGAGAGAGAAGCAAGACCTCCTTGAAGCTGCCATGGTCCTAGAAATCTAGACTACTAAGCTATGAAGGTATTTAGCCAAGCCTGGGGTAGTGGAGGGGCCCGGTGGGGGGGCGGGGGGGGGGTGATGTTGTAGGGGAAGCTTGCAGGGAAGAAAGCATTCTTGTCAGACTGCACTCTGTGGAAGCCTGGGGCCCTACATGTTTCCTGAATGGGTAATGACTCATGGTGACATACCAAAACTCAAAGCAAGGGTCAGCAAACTGTAGCCCCTGTTTTTGTAAATAAAGTTTTATTGGAACATAGCCATGTGATTTGTTTCATTATCATATGTGGCAGCTATTGTGTTACAGTGGCAGGGCTGAGTAGTTGTGATAGAGACCATATGACCTCCAGAGTTAAAAATATTTACTATCTGATCCTGAAAGAAAGAGTTTGGGAATGCTTGAACTAAAAGGCTGGATTTTTAACTTATAGGCCACAATTTCCCAAGGGCACCCATTGATGGGCATCAGTGTAATGAAATCCCCTGAAGTTATATGCAGAATATTTTATATCTGCACATGCCCACATAGGATTTTCTGGCGAGAGAGTGCATGGATTATAATAGGGTTTCCAATGTGTCTATGATCCTAAGATGAAGATCCTTAACTTGAAAGGATATGCAAATTTTACCCCAGTTTACACTCTTGACTTCTGCTTTCCCTTGTATTCTTTTTTTATCCTAAACTCTTTAGGATCCTGCTAAGTAATTGGTCTGAAAAATAAATTATATCTGAAGTCTAACAGGAAAGTATTTTATTCCATAAGAATAGTTTCACTTTAACCAGAGCCTTTCATGCTAGAACCTTAAGGTATATGTTATAGGGGCAGCAGGAGAAACTAGATCACGGATGGGGTGGGAGAGGGGGCTGCATGGCCAGGAAACTGCTGGCTGGAGGGGTGTGGAAGTTTGCACCCTGCCTAAGGAGACAGTAAGGGCAATTATCTTTCTAGCCAAATAAGGACATAAAACCATAACAGTAGCTTCTCTTTAACAATGTGTAAGGCAATATGCTGAGCATGTTATATGAAATATTTGACTTCATGCTCAACATCCCAGCAAATGGATGTTTATAATATTAGAACAGTGGCCAGCACAAAGTATGCACAATGTAATTGTTAGTGATCACTATTTATCATCCTCAGCCTCACCATTCCCATTTATCATTTGAAGACATTGAGGCTCAGACTTGTTCAAGATTTCCCAGCACCTAAATAACAAAGGAGAAGCTGGAAGTTGAGTCTGTCAGTTTCAGAGAAACTGGAAGCCAAGTCTGTTCAGTTCCAAAATTTTCACCTTTTTAAAAACCCTATTCTGACCAACTCCAGAGACCCCAGGATGTGGGTCCTTTTTCAAAAGGCACCCAGAAAGGCTCCTATGATATTGGTGTTAAGAGACACGTCTTCTCCCACATTTCCACCTTATCTCACTTCCTTGGGAACCTTACCTTGAGTATCTTGGTTCCAAACCAGTGGATCTCAAGCCTCACTGTTCATCAGTGCCACCTAGGACAGATTCTCAGTTACCATGCCAGGACCTTCTGCATCAAAACCTCTGGGGGCGGGCCCTGGAAATCTGTGTATTTCATAAACCTCAGTAGGTAGTTATGTTCTGGCCAGCCAAGCATTGGTCCATTAGCAGCCACTTGGACACCCCTATTCTAGATGCCACCCAGACTCTGGCCATGTAAGGCCATCGGGGTGAGGGCGGGGGTGTATAACATGCTGCTAAGAGCTGACTGCTTGAACCAAGGTGACTCACCCCCCCTTTTGGAAATAGGCAAGATGTTCCCTCTTTGCAGTTGGGTCCTCCTGTCCAAACAGAGCCAGCAGTCTGTGGGTGGTCCCAGGCAGGCAGGAGGGCTCCCTTCTGGCAGAGCCAAGAGAGAACAGGCTGAGATGCAGTTGGTTCTTAGGAAAGGAATAGAGAAAGGTGGGGGTGGTTGGCCCAGAAACAGCAGGATTAGGAAGTCATTCGGAACTCCAACTGGAGCTGGAGGAGGAAGAATTTTTTTTTTTTTCCTTTAGGCCTCATTTTAAGGTCTTTACTATATCTTCGTTTAATTCATAAGAGCCACGGAAGTTTAGAACTGTCCTGAAAAAAAAAAAAAAGAGAGAGAAAGTAAAGAAACACACATTATAACAGATTAGAGCCCTGCAGTTTAAATCCACGCAGGTCTAAATTACGTACTGACTGAAAAAATGAGAGGGGAAGTCTACGGGGTTGGAAATGGCTATGGAACACAGCAGGCGAGCTTGTCAGATTCTCCATGAGAAATCTGCACCCCTCAAAACAATTAGAGCAAGGTGCTTTGTGTGTGTGTGTTTGTGTATGTACATATTTGCTAGTCTGCACTGGTCTTTTGCGGGGGTCGGAGCAATTAACCTTGTTTTTCCTTTTAGCTAGAGGTTTGGAAAGAACTTGCAGCATTTAAAGTTTGGAAAGTACACAGGGAACAGACGTATTTATGTTAAACTCGATATTTGAGAGTCTTCTTTCCTCTGAAGCAACATGAGTAACTACCAGTGGGAATTGAGTACTTTGAGTCATGCATGTAGATTTCTGTCTGACTTTTCCTGGTGAGCTGATGTCCTTGGAATCTCAGGGGTATATGAAAACGTCATTCCTAGCATTTTGCTAACGCACTCTTCCCCTACGTTAACTCATGCGGGGGGGATGTCATCAGTGAAATGTAAATTGCCCATAATATCTCGGCTAATTAAATTATTAATTAGACAAGTAAGATCCTTTCGCAGTCTAACTTCTCTAAATTATTTGCTGCTCAAACCCATCTGGATAGAAAGTTTGGATTGGGATGCAATCTCATGTTCTGTTAGTATATGGATTTAAGAAGAGATGGCGGATGGAGTCAGCCTAATTAAAATGAAAATCTCGTTAGATGAGGAGAAAGAGAGAAATTCAGTGTCACAGTTGTACCACATTAACAATCACTTCTCTCCCAACCACCTTCTTTTGGCTTAGTTGTTCTTATTTAGAGACCAAGACACAAGCTCAGTTCCCTTGCTGGCTTCTCTGTCCCCTTGGGGAAGGGGGACTAGAAGCTTGACTCTTCCATAGCGAGTATTGGAAAATGCCAGGGAGAACTGGCTTCTGAGCTGGTGGCTGTGTTAATTATAGCCCAGGGCCTGGAGGGACTTCATTGCCTGGCCACTCATCATCATGTTCATTATTCCTCAAGAATAAAAGTATTTCTGTTTTGAACAGCAGGCGGGTACAGAAGTGGGGCTGGGCCAGGCTTAAGGGGAGCCACTGAGCTCCAGCCTCTGACGTGAATCATTAGAAATGTCTTTAGGATGGGTAAATAATGGAAGCGGCCTTAGGCCCTTATTTTTATCCAACAGCCTTATGGAGATATCATATATTTCATGTACCATACAACTCACCCATATAAAGTATACAACTCAGCGTTTTTTTGGTGTATTCACATGGTTGTTCAACTGTCACCATTAACTCCAAAACATTTTTATCACCCAGTGATTAGCATTCATGGCCAGGCACAGTGGCTCACACCTGTAATCTCAACACTTTGGGAGGCCATGGTGGGAGGATCACCCAAGGTCAGGAGTTGGAGACCAGCCTGACTAACATAGTAAAACCCCCCCTCTACTAAAAAATACAAAAATTAGCCAGGTGTGGTGGCAGGTGCCTGTAATCCCAGCTACTCAGGAGGCCGAGGCAGGAGTATTGCTTGAATCCGAGAGCCAGAGGTTTCAGTGAGCCAAGATAATGCCACTGCACTCCAGTCTGGGTGACAGAGCATGACTCCATCTCAAAGGAAAAAAAAAAAAAAAAGATTAGCATTCACTTTTTCTTCCACCTCTCCCTCTCTGAGCCCTAGGCAGTCCATAATCTACTTGCTTTCTCTATGGATTTGCCTATTCTGGGCATTTTGTATAAATTGAATGATACGATATTCAGTCTTTTGTGACTGGCTTCTTTCATTTAGCATAGTTTTCAAGGTTCAACCATGTTGGAACCTATATCAATATGTCATTCCTTTTTACTGCTGAATAGTATTTCATTGGATGGATATACCACATTTTGTTTGTTCAAGTGTTGGTGGGCATTTGGGTTGTTTCTGCTTTTTAGCTATGATGAATAATGCTGCCATAAACATTCATGTATAGCTGTTTGCATAAACATATGTTTTCTTTTCTCTTGGGTATGTTTCCTGGAGTAAAACTCCTGGGTCATATAGTAACTTCATTTTATAACATCTTGGGGTCAAACTGTTCCAAAGTGGATGTACCATTTTACATTCCCATCTGCAATTTATGAAGGTTACCAGTTCTCTGTATCATCACTAATACTTGTTATGTTCTGTCTTTCGATTATAACCATCCTAATGGGTGTGAAGTCACATCTCATTGTGGTTTTGATTTGTATTTCCATGACAGCTAATGATATTGAGCATCTTTTTTTGTACTTATTGGCCATTATATATCTTATTTTTCTGAGAAATGTCTGTTCAGATTATTTGTCCATTTTTAATTGCGTCATTTTTCTTTTTATTGTGAAGTTTTATTTGTATATTCTACATTCAAGTCCCATATGAGATATATGCTTTGCAAATATGTTATCCCCTTCTATGGATTATCTTTTCACTTTCTTGATGGCATCCTTTGAAGGACAGATGTTTTTAATTATTATGAAACCCAAGTGATCTATATTTTTTTGTCACTTGTGATTTAGGGTCATATCTAAGGAACCATTGGCAATCCCAAGGTTATAAAGATTTACTCCTTTATTTTCTTCTAGAAATTTTATAGTTTTAGCTCTTATATTTAGGTCTGTAATCCATTTTGAGTCCATTTTTATGTATGCTGTGAGAAAGGGGTTCAACTTCTTTATTTTGCATGTGGATGTCCAGTTGTCTCAAAACCATTTGCTGAAAAGATTATTATTTCTGCCATTGCATTATCTAGGTACCTTTTCCAAAAATCAATGGACAACAGATACATGGGTTCATTTCTGTTATCTCAATTCTATTCTATTGATCCATATGTCCTTATGTCAGTACCACACTGTCTGTATTATTATCGGTTTGTAAAAGTTTTGCAATAGAGAAATGTGACTCTTCCCGTCTTGCTCTTCTATTTCAAGATTGTTTTGGCTACTCTGGGTCCCTTGAATGTCCATATGAATTTTCTCAATTTCTGCCAAAAAAAAATCAATTTATATTTTCACCTATGCTCCAAATTTAAGATGGTCCCAAATTTGTTTTCTGATGTGGGAACTCGGGTAGGTGGTTCAGAGAGAGCCTAAAGAAAATGGGATTTGTCAAAGATCAGATGGCTGTAGATGTGTGGTATTATTTCTGAGGACTCTGTTCTGTTCCATTGGTCTATATCTCTGTTTTCGTACCAGTACCATGCTGTTTTGGTTACTGTAGCCTTGTAGTATAGTTTGAAGTCAGGTAGTGTGATGCCTCCAGCTTTGTTCTTTTGACTTAGGATTGTCTTGGAGATGCGGGCTCTTTTTTGGTTCTATATGAACTTTAAAGCAGTTCTTTCCAATTCTGTGAAGAAACTCATTGGTAGCTTGATGGGGATGGCATTCAATCTATAAATAACCTTGGGCAGTATGGCCATTTTCACGATATTGATTCTTCCTATCCATGAGCATGGTATGTTCTTCCACTTGTTTGTGTCCTCTTTAATTTCACTGAGCAGTGGTTTGTAGTTCTCCTTGAAGAGGTCCTTTACATCCCTTGTAAGTTGGATTCCTAGGTATTTTATTCTCTTTGAAGCAATTGTGAATGGAAGTTCATTCATGATTTGGCTCTCTGTTTGTCTGTTACTGGTGTATAAGAATGCTTGTGATTTTTGCACATTAATTTTGTAACCTGAGACTTTGCTGAAGTTGCTTATCAGCTTAAGGAGATTTTGGGCTGAGACGATGGGGTTTTCTAAATATACAATCATGTCATCTGCAAAGAGGGACAATTTGACTTCTTCTTTTCCTAACTGAATACCCTTGATTTCTTTCTCTTGCCTGATTGCCCTAGCCAGAACTTCCAACACTATGTTGAATAGGAGTGGTGAGAGAGGGCATCCCTGTCTTGTGCCAGTTTTCAAAGGGAATGCCTCCAGTTTTTGCCCATTCAGTATGATATTGGCTGTGGGTTTGTCATAAATAGCTCTTATTATTTTGAGGTACGTTCCATCAATACCGAATTTATTGAGCGTTTTTAGCATGAAGGGCTGTTGAATTTTGTCAAAAGCCTTTTCTGCATGTGTTGAGATAATCATGTGGTTCTTGTCTTTGGTTCTGTTTATATGCTGGATTATGTTTATTGATTTGCGAATGTTGAACCAGCCTTGCATCCCAGGTCCTCAAGGATCTAGAACTAGATGTACCATATGACCCAGCCATCCCATTACTGGGTATATACCCACAGGATTATAAATCATGCCGCTATAAAGACACATGCACACGTATGTTCATTGCGGCACTATTCACAATAGCAAAGACTTGGAATCAACCCAAATGTCCATCAGTGACAGACTGGATTAAGAAAATGTGGCACATATACACCATGGAATACTATGCAGCCATAAAAAAGGATGAGTTTGTGCCCTTTGTAGGGACATGGATGCAGCTGGAAACCATCATTCTTAGCAAACTATCACAAGAACGGAAAACCAAACACCGCATGTTCTCACTCATAGGTGGGAACTGAACAATGAGATCACTTGGGCTCGGGAAGGGGGACATCACACACTGGGGCCTATTATGGGGAGGGGGGAGGGGGGAGGGATTGCATTGGGAGTTATAGCTGATGTAAATGACGAGTAGTTGGGTGCTGACGAGTTGATGGGTGCAGCACAGCAACATGGCACAAGTATACATATGTAACAAACCTGCACGTTATGCACATGTACCCTAGAACTTAAAGTATAATAATAATAAAAAAAAAAAAAGAAAAAAGAAAATGGGAGATATAAGATAAGCAGCTGGCTTTTCTTGCTAAGATTAATGCTTGTACATGCATACACATGTGCACACACATATGCACACATACCTCTCAGCCTCCTTCATGCAGGTAGATCCAAATTTTCATTTACCTTCACTGTCACCTGGGTGACACCATGAGCACACCTGCTATTGTGTATGTGTTGGGAGAAATATCATTGTTCCCATTTTACAGACCATGTGAGTCTCAAGTGAGATGACGTCAATAGTTTATCACACTGTCTGGCATACAGTGAGCACTTGATACATGTTTGTCGTTGCTGTTGTTATTGTTTTCATGAGTGGTATCAGTCTCTGAGAAGCAGCAAGTCCTTATACAAAATATGGACTTCAGTAGATAGTCTTTCGCTATATGACATAGGAAATCCTTCTCTTTGCCTGCTCTTAAATTTTCTCCTTAAGCTCAGACATTAATAAATCTAGAGCAGCGCATCTCAAATTTTAGAGTATAAGAATAGCTTGGGGAACTTATTAAAATGAAGATGCTGGAGTAGGGACTAAGATCCTATATCTCTAACAAGCTGCTGAGTGATGCCAGTCTGAGGACCATCCTTTGAGCAGTAAGGTGGCAGAGGTCCTGGTGGCACACCCAAGTAAGATGTGTTCCAGGTGGTCTCTGCCACTGGGGCAGACTGGAGACCAGGAGGAAAGACTTGAGTCAAATGGAAGGTGAGAAAGCAACACCTTGAGACTAGAATTATCCAGTTCCTTGTGACTAAGATAGTTTTCCTTTCGCCATCCTGCATTTTTTGATAAGCATTGCCTGAGTCAGTGGTCTCCAAACTCTTTAAGTTGTACTCTCTCTCTCCGTAGAAAATGTTTGAACATAGGCTACCAATCCATGTATATTTACTTATTCATAAATTTTATATTTTTATATATATATATGTATACATATATTCCCATTATTAGCTAAAATAAGCACTACTTGCTTTGCATGGCAGTATGGAAACAAAAATAACCTTGCAAGCCAAAACTTTGCAAAAAAAAAAAAAAAACTTAATAAGCAGTGGGAAAAATTAAATTTGTACTGTGACCTTTAAATTTTTTTTCAAACCATTAAAACTTTCTTACTGTTGGTTATACATGCATAGTGAAATAAGAAAAATAGTAAGATGAATATTTAGTATACTGCAATTTAAAATTAGTAACATTGAAAATTAAAATGTTTTATTTATTTGTAAAAAATGTATCAAGAGTAGTTGAATAGTGCTTATCTTTCTTTTGGTCATATATCTGTGATACAGAGGAGGCATGTTTTCTATAACTTGGCAAATTGTCTTACTTCTTTTTAAGTTGGGATTAGCTTCCAACATTTTATGTTTTGTAGTTTAAATATCTTGGGCTGGGCGCGGTGGCTCAAGCCTGTAATCCCAGCACTTTGGGAGGCCAAGGTGGGTGGATCACAAGGTCAGGAGATCGAGACTATCCTGGCTAACATGGTGAAACCCCGTCTCTACTAAAAATACAAAAAACTAGCCGGGCGTGGTGGCGGGCGCCTGTAGTCTCAGCTACTTGGGAGGCTGAGGCGGGAGAATGGCGTGAACCCGGGAGACGGAGCTTGCAGTGAGCCGAGATCACGCCACTGCACTCCAGCCTGGGAGCACAGCGAGACTCTGTCTCAAAAAAATAAATAAATAAATAAATAAATAAATAAATAAATAAATAAATAAATATCTTGAAATTTCTCTGAGATTTTACCAGAGGGAATGACACTGACCAAAAACTCTACATTAAAGAAACTCCCAGAACTAGAAATACCATTTGACCCAGCCATCCCATTACTGGATATATACCCAAAGGATTATAAATCATGCCGCTATAAAGACACATGCACACTTATGTTTATTGCAGCACTATTCACAATAGCAAAGACTTGGAATCAACCCAAATGTCCATCAGTGACAGACTGGATTAAGAAAATGTGGCACATATACACCATGGAATACTATGCAGCCATAAAAAAGGATGAGTTCGTGTCCTTTGTAGGGACATGGATGCAGCTGGAAACCATCATTCTCAGCAAACTATTGCAAGAACAGAAAACCAAACACCGCATGTTCTCACTCATAGGTGGGAACTGAACAATGAGATCACTTGGACACAGGAAGGGGAACATCACACACTGGGGCCTATTGTGGGGAGGGGAGAGGGGTAGCATTAGGAGATATACCTAATGTAAATGACGAGTTAATAGGTGCAGCACACCAACATGGCACATGTGTACATATGTAACAAACCTGCACATTGTGCACATGTACCCTAGAACTTAAAGCATAATAATAATAATAAAAAGATACAATTAAAAAAAAAAAAGAAACTCTCAGAGAAATTTCAAGATATTGAAATGTGACTTCTTGTCACAATCACTTTCCTATTTACATCGGTAAGTTTGCCTTATTACATACCTCTGGCTGCATAGTCAAACCCCGTTGACTAGTAATGTAATGAAGATATAACATCTATTATGTTCTATTTAAATAGAATAGTTATTAAATAGTCTTTAGAATAGTTGTATTCTATTTAGAAGATACATAGAATTCTATAATTCTATTTTCTATTTGAATCTCACTCTCAGCACGATCACTTTTTGGTTTTTGCCTGCACTTTAAATTTTGGTGGACGATTCACTTACTTTTGAAAAATGTTGCATAGGTGTATCACTGGGAGACAAGGAGGCAGCACAGCTACATGCTTTGCTGTCAGAGAGTGAACCGAATAACAGATATGCAGTGACCAATCACTGACAGACTTTGAAAAAAGGAAATGTGACTGGTCACTGATCACAATACATATTTGTTATTTTTATTTTTATTTTTATTTTTTTGAGATGGAGTCTTGCTCTTTCCCAGGCTAGAGTGCAGTTGGATGATCTTGGCTCACTGCAAACTCCGCCTCCTGGGCTCAAGCAATTCTCCTGCCTCAGCCTCCTGAGCAGCTGGGATTACAGGTGCCCACCACCACACCCAGCTAAGTTTTGTATTTTAAGTAGAGACGGGGTTTCGCCATGTTGGCCAGGCTAGTCTTGAACTCCTGGCCTCATGATTCGCTCACCTTGGTCTCCCAAAGTGCTGGAATTACAGGCATGAGCCACCATGCCCAGCCCCATTTGTTATTTACATAGCAATTTGTGGACTGAAGCAGTGAAGCTTGTACTTTATGCAAATTACTCACAGTTAAAATACCATGGAAACTGAAATTGGAATCATGCTGGGAGACTGGTGTTATTTAACTAAACTAGGGTAACTAAAATTTGTGCATATAGGAACTGTGCACAGTGAGGACTGTCTCTATTCCAAAACATGACATAATACTAAGTCAAGGTTCATAGTCAATAATAGTATGTAAAATATATACTTTAAGAGCCATCTTGAAAATTTTGAGTTTTTTTCTTTTTACCAAATTATGGTTACTACTTCTTGGTATTGTTTTTACTTCATAATATATCATTCAAAGAGCTTATATTAGGAGTAAAAAATGCATCAACTCAACCCCTCTCTGATTTTCTTGTGCTTACATTATTACAATTATACCCTATCTAAAGATTTTTTTGTAACAATCTGTTTAGGTCATTTGTAAATGTTAGTTCAGTAATATCAGATAGCTACAAATGCATAAATCCAGTTAACTTGGCAAACTCAACAGTATGTCACAGGGTACTAAAATCTAATCCTCAGTGTCCCCACTATTGCCTATCCCATGATGTGGCACTCCCAACCTTTTTTCAAGGCATGCCACATGACCCTCTGGCAGCAAAATCAAGTGAAGACCTCAGTGTCAAGCCATGTATTAAATCAGTAAAGTCTAATCCTTTTAAGTTTTAGGTAAAAATTAATTTAAAGATAAACTCTAATGTTGTCACTTAGTCCCCCATCCTAAACATTTGAGTTATAGTTGAGTTGTGCTCCAGCTAATGGAAGGATCCTTTGCTAGAAGGAGGAAGGGCTGTGTGCCTCTCTAATGCTGGCATGATGATTGGCACTTGAAGGTCTTTGAAGGTTCACATTCTTGCATAATAGATTCACCTGGGGAACTTTTTAAAAGTACCGATACTGAAACTGCCCAGACCCTTTAAATAAAAATCTCTGGGCATGGGGCCCAAGAACGTATTTGTATTTTTAAAGCCCACAGTTGGTTCTAATGCACAGATAGGGTTGGGAAACACAGCCCCATGGGGAAGAAGTTCAGTCTCTAGCAAAATCTTCCCGTACTGCCAATTTTGAAGGACCCTAGTTATTATTTGTTGGGGCATCCCCCTCTAACAAGCAGGTTTTGTACTGCCTCCTTATTGATATATATTTGTCAGGGAGAGTGGCTCTTGCAGCCACTTAAACACTAGTAGAAGAAAGTTAGCTAAATGTGCAGTCATTTCTGGTGGCTCTGCCCTTCAAGGATGGCTTCGATGATAGTAAAACCATGCAAATGCTGGAATGGGCCTAGTCCTCCTTACAGTGTTAAGCTTTAGTCTTTTATCTGAAGTTTGTTCTGCAATTAAAATCTAAAGCACAAGGCAATCCCAGTGAGTAAGAGTTGCTACAATGACCATACAACAAAAGATAGTGTTATCCATCAAGAAGTTCTGAAGCAAAATGAAGTACAGTCAATTTCCCCAAAATGGGGGCCAGGGATACCCAAGAAAGGCAGAGTTGCTTTCTGTAAATAAACATTTGAAGAGTTTGGTGGAGTTGTCTAAGGCCTCAAATGTGCTGCAAAGCTAGACTTTTGATTCCCAATTCCCTGCCTATTCTCCTGGACACGTTTAATGGAGAATATGGCCTGAGACCCACCTGCATCTGAATAACCAGGGAGTTTGTTCACACTGACTCTTGGGCTCTGCTCTAAGCATGTTGAATCAAAATGGGGTGCTAGGGAGGTTAGGAGTCCATTTTTAACAGACTTCCCAGGTATATGCTCATTAAAGCAAGCTAGAGTTGGATAATTATGGTCCTGTCTTAGCTGCCACTATGCATTAGCATTCCACCCCTGCATACATCTCCCCAGTCAAGTTCTAGAATTTGAAGAATGAATAGGAAAGGTTTCTTACATTCTTATAGGCTTAAAAATTGGACATATATTTTGAATACTGGAGCAAAAGAATTACCATGTCTATTTGGCAAGAGGAATACTTTCTTTTTCCAATTTTGTTATTATTTTTAGATATAAGGTTTTGTTTTGTTGCCCAGGCTGGTCTTGAACTCCTGGGCTCAAGTCATCCTCCTACCTCAACCTCTCAAATAGTTGGGATTATAGGCATGTGCCACCATGCCCAGCAAGAGGAATATTTTTGTAAAAATACTTATAGAAATAACTAAGTTTTTCATAATACATACAAGTAAGTTGAAAAGTTACTTAAACTATAATGGACACTTATATTCACAGCCATGACAGTCAACCAACCAAGCTTTGCATGACTTAGAGGGAAATGGGGGAGCTTTGGATTTGGTCAAATCTTACCTCTGCTACTTATCAGTTGTGAAAACTTGGACAAGTTATTTAAACTCTCTGAGTCTTGGTTTCCTCATCCAAAAATGGGGCTAGTTATATCCATCTTGAGGGACTACTGTGGATATTAGGTTGGAAAATAAATGCAAAGATCTCAATAAAAGGGATGCTATTTCTATTCTGGAACTGAAATGCTTCTTTTCTATTTATTGAGCAATCAGATAATATTTTAAATGTATTGTCTGGGTTGACTAAAGAAAACCTTATGTGAACTCTTGTGTAGAGGGACAAAGATTTTTACAAATTGACAACACCCACAAAGCCTCTACTCTGTTTGACATTATGTGGTTACAATGTGGTAAGAGGTACAAAGAAACATAAGATGACGTCTTCTTTTTACACAAGTAGCTCATAAGTCCAGCTGGGGAGAAGACCATGATAATAACAGCCTTTCTTTAGTTTGTCTTAAGAATTGTCACTGTCTAGTTTCCAGTGTGGTATGATATGTTATCCTCCTGGCAGCCTGAAGAGAGTAGACAGGGCAGTTGTGATTCTCATTATCACTTCCATTCCATAGGTGAAGAGACTGCAACACTGAGGGCTTCTACCTTGACCAGTGCAGCTAATACCCAAATCTTAATTTATCCCCATGCTGCCTTTATCCACCCCAAAACAATCAGAGAACACAAAGCCGTGTTGCTAATGGCCAGGTGTGCACCTTGCATTTTGATGGATTGCGTCTCTTACACCCAGTACCCTGGCATGCTTTGTTTCCAGGTGCAAAGTTTGACCTGTGCTGATTTCTGAAATGGACCATGATGTAGTAGAAGGCTCTGGAATTTACTTATTGACATTCTTTTTTAAAAGAACTCTCTCTGCCTTGGCATTTTCATTCCATTCAACGTCAAGTTTGTAAAAGCACATACCACTGGCTACAACTCATCTCCTTAGTACTGACTTGAAAGTAATTAAAGCACATGTAAAATCAGTGTATCTGTCTTCCAAGTATTAAAAAAAAAAAGGTGGGGGGAGGGGTTTTCTTGAAATTGAATTACCTGCTGGAATCAAGAATGCAGTAATTATTTTAAGAAATTCACATAGACTTTTTTGAATCTGTTTAAATAGGCCTATGACTGCTTACCTACCTCAGACTAGAATGCTGTGGCTTTAATTAGGGAATATTTGGTAAGTTGTAGACATGGTCAGCAAGAGCACCATCATCATCACCGTCATCATCCTCTTCATTTTCATGATTATCATCACATACAGCTCCTTTACATCATGACCGAACTTCAAGGACACAGAAACGTTTTCCTTTAATAAGCTCCAAACTTGTTTTTTCTCTTCCTCCCAACTACCTTTCCATTTTTGTTGCTCTGGGATTTGGCAACCCAGTTTAATTTATGATGAGAAGACACTTTGGAAAATTAAAATGAGATAACATGACTTGATTGGGGGAAGAAAATAACTTCATCTTAACTCTTGAAGCAGAAGACATCAGGTTCTCTAATTCCTTCCTTTCGTCCTTGAAAATAGAACATCAGCCATAGAGCACACCTGTGCTGAGTTCGAAAATGAATCTGTGGCAGCCGTTGCCAGCGTAGCAATTAGACAATTAAAGCTAAATTTCACCTGCAGAGGCAGACTGCAAAACACCAGCAGTTTGACCTTCCACACTTGGGGATGAGGTAAATAATCGACGGGCGGTGGAATGATGTCATAGAATTGGTATTAGCGGGTAAATCAGGCAGCAGCGTTGTTCTGACCTCCACTGCCTGGGGGACTTTGGCTGTGGTGCATAATTCAACTCCTATTTGTCTACTTTTCCTCAGTGACAGACGCATGTTACACTTTCCCTTCCTCCTCCTAGAGCTGTAAATAACCAAGGAAGTCACCCAGCCTATTACTCTGTCGTTTGTTTTTTAGAGAGCTTACCATAGCTGGAAAGATCTCCTTGATTTGTTTAGCGATTTTTTTTTTGTCTTCTCCATGCTCCTCCACTTCCTCATCCCAGATGTAACCTCCACAAAAAGAGATGTTCTCATCTGTCTTGTTCTCATTCTGTATGCCCAGCTCCCAGTATGTCCCCCTGGCATGTAGCACGTGCTCAATAAACATTTGTTGCATAAATGTGTTAAAAATACTTCTGACACACAAAGCAGAAATCACAAACCAACAGTCTAGAGGCCAAATTTGGCTTGCTAACTTCTTTTCTCTCTCTCTCTCTCTCTCTCTCTCTCTGTGTGTGTGTGTGTGTGTGTGTGTGTGTGTGTTTTGGCTTGCGTAGTATTTTTAAAAATATTGAATTAGTGGCCAGTATTTAAATATAGTGAGCCCTCATACAAAAGACCGCATGTCTGGCTCCTCTTGTAATTCAGTCGGAAGATCTAGAATACTGGACCAGTCTTACAAGAGGAAGAATAGCCTGGAATGGTGATTCTCAGAGTGTCCCTGGATCACCTGGGAACTTTTTAAAGATGCATATTCTCAGTCCTTCCTCCTCTACTGACTTACTGAATTGGCCCTGACCATTTTTATTTTAACAAGCCCTTCCACACTAAAATTTTATTTTAACAACCACTTCAGAATCACTTGAAGTGATTCTGATGCACCCTAAAGCTTGAGAACCACTCATTGCCCTTAGTGGATAAAGAAGGCTGATTGGCTTTGGAAATAGAATGTCAGGCTTTCAATTCTGGTTTTGCCGCTTCCTAGCTGTGTGGGGTTAGACAAACTACTTAATCTTATTGTGACTCTGTTTGCTCATTTATAACCTGGGGATGATAATAGGACCTTCCTGCTAGGGTTATGAGGATTAAATGAGTTCATATGTTTAAAGTCCTTAGACCCTTAGAGTGATAACATAACAAAGGTTACTTGCTGTTAATGTCAGCTGAGGCTTAGCAAGCAGGTGCCTGTTTAAGATTGAACCTTCGCTGGATTGCCACTTTATTAGGACGCCATCCAGCACACTTCCCTTTTTCATATGACCTGCCTTGTCTCTGTGGGCTTTCAGGTTGTCATGCCTGATGACGTGAGATGGCATGCCCAGTTGTCAGCAGTGATTCCCATGCCCACCCATTGCAGAGTAGTGACATATATTGTGTGCCTACTGTGTACCAAACACTACACGAGGCCCTTAGCATACTTTATTCATTTCTATTCCCCAACAGCTCAACAAGGTTAATATTGTTATGCTCACTTCACAGATGAAGAACTGAAGACTCAGAGAGGTTAAATAATTTGTTTAAACACACATAGCTGGTAAGTGGCAGCACAAGACTCAAATCCAGGTACCAAACTCTGTTTCGTTTTCTTTTCATACCTGTTTCCAAAATATGGAACACATGCCACAATAGCTTCCAGATGATTTTATATGGCATTGAGATGGTTTTAGATGGTGAAGAAGGTGGTTTTAGTTGGTATAAAAATTCTGCATTAAATTAAACAAAGTACATAGCAAAAAGTTTATACACTTTTAAGTTCTCCCACAAACCTGAGAGGAAAGTCTGAGTTGGTGCTGATAAGTTTTTTTTTTCCTTTTACATAAATTCCAGTGCAATAATAATATTTAAGATTGTCCATTTTAGTTACATTAATTGAAGGTGTCTTTTTAAGAGACTGGCATAAACAAACTAGGAAAAGAAATTCTATATTTAAATTGGCACTTAGGAGCATCTAGAAAGGTTTTCCTTTATTTTGAAACATAATTGAATTAAATGCCAAATATTTTTATTTAACTATTTCTGATGGAACTTTTACTAAAATAGTTTGTCAACAGTAACCTGCACAGGGTATGGCATAAAGTATGTGTTCAGTAGAGGTTTTCCTGAGCGAAAGTGATTCATATACTCTTGAGCCTTTTCAAATGACATATCTTTTAGTTTGATCTTGATTTGGAATTACAAGATTGTTAACAACTCTCTATTACTTGTAATCTCCTTTAAAAAAGAAAACAAACAAATGAGAACCAAAGGCCCAAAGCCTTTGATAACCAGGTGTGTCTTGAAAAATTGAATAAGTTGTCAAAATTTAATGTTTACAAGTTATATTTATGGCAAGTAAAAATGGTTTTCATATATAATAATTTATTACATAAAACTTTCTATTGAAGTAGTTTTTAAATAAAACCAGAAGCCAGTTAAAACTATGCTCAATACATAATATTAAGGGTGGTCTGCAGATATGGCATATGTCATGAAGATGGGATGGCAATGCCAGATGTGTGGAAACTGCTGCTGCTGTCATAAGAAGGAAGGATAGCAATGGCTAGCATTCCACCAAAAGAGAGTCCTGTAGGCCTCTGCATAAACCTCAGAGGGAGCTGTCCTCAACAGCTTGCCAGTATGTAACAGCCAATTCCTGGTAAAAAGTCAAGTCCTGACGGAGGAAGGGTAGAGAAGGTGTGAGTCTATCAACTGAACACAGTGAGCTAGATCAGCATTTGGACACTGGAGCTCAGATCCTACTCTCCAGGGGCAGAAACCATGGCCTTTTGATTCAGTGGCTCGCTGTAGAAAAGCAGTACCCACAAGTAAATGTTTAAATTGACAAATGGATCCTGACGGGGAAGCAGTGCTGGGGGAAAGGGGCAGATGGTGTAGAGTATCAGTCTGTGGTCTCACTTCTTATAACTTTACATCTGCTGCCCCAACTCTTTGTAAAAGAAAAGAGCATCGTCAGGAATTTTCTCCCAGAAAATGAGCTACTTGCCTTTTGGTTGAGGTCTTTGGGTTGGATCAAGGGAGGCCTGAATTGGCTTCCTGGGTCTCTCAGTTACCAGCATTTTGACCTTGAGCAAGTCACTTAATCTCTTGTTGATCTGTAAAATGGGAATGGTATAGTAGATGTGAAATAGGCTGATGTAAGAAAGCAAAAGATGTTGCACAGAACCTGTGTACAGTGGGTATGACTGCTGTTGAAGATGGAGGTAAAGTTGGGGAAAGGAAAGCAAACATTGTGTTCTTCCTACCTAAAACTCTGAAATCCCACACATCGTCTTGGGATCACCATTTGATTGTGTATTAGTGGGGGTTGTTCAGAGAAACAAGACCAATAGGATATGTATACACACATAAATATATAGAGAAAGATATTTATTTTAAGGAATTGGCTCATGTGATTATGGAGGCTGGCAAGTCCAAAATCTGCAGAATTAGCCAGCAGGCTCGAGACCAGGAAAGAGTTGTAGTTTGAGCCTGAAAGTAGTCTGCTAGCAGAATTCCCTCTTCTTAGGAGGAGGTCAGCCTTTCTCTTTTTAAGGTTTTCAATTGGTTGGATGAGGCCGATACACATTATGGAAAATAGTATGCTTTACTCAAAGTCCACCTATATAAATGTTAACTTATCTAAAAAAAATACCTTCACAGAGACATGTAGCATAATATTTGACCAAATATCTGGGTACTGTGGTCTAGGCAGGTTGACACATAAAATTAACCATCACAGACTGTGTTGCTGTCACTGGGTGACCATTAAGGGAAGCACTGGTGGAACTCTTATTGATTGCCTTCCATGTTAAGCAGAATTCTTTATATTGCAAGGGGCAGAACACTAATACAAACTGGTTTAAGCCGGGAGGAAGGACAGAGGAGGCACAGGAGGAGTTACAAACAAAGTAGCTCAAACTCTCAGGGATTCTAGCTTCTAGACCCAGGGTCCCATATGATACCATGCAATAAAACCTCCTCTTTTATCTGCATTATCAGGCAAGTACTTTTTTGTGCTAGCTAGATTGCTGACAGCTGCTCTTGGCTAAAATCTTCACAGATTCTCCTTCTTCGTTGAACTTCCAACAGAAATCCTGAGCCTGAATCTCATTGGCCCAGTTGGGTCATGTGCTCACCCCTGAGCTAATCACGGTGTGAAAGAAAATGAATGCACTGATTGGCTGAGACCAGGGTCATGGGCCCTCCCTTGACGCTGAGCTTCAGCCCCACCCAAGCCAAGTGGACTGACACGCAGGAAAGAGCCTTTTCCCTTGGAAAATCAGAGAGCTATTCCCAGGAATAGGACAGGATGGTGGACAGGCTAAATCATCATGTGACTACTCCTGCCTCCTGTACACGTCTCTTTTCTCCTCCCTGCCTGTTCCATTCCTCTCCTTTTTCTCTTTTTTCCTCCTTTCGTCTCAGCAGACATAAACCACTTTCTAGCCCTTTAAAAACCTGGTTTCTTCTTTCCTCATCTGAAACTCCCAATTCGTCTAAGAAAGCAGATGCTTCAGAGGCAAGCTGCCTCTGAGAGCAGTTTCGAGCCTGATTCTGTACGTGTGATCATTGCCCAGGGACAATTTGGTCCTGGCTGATCAGTCAGTGCCTTGTGCTTATGTTCCCAGCGTGGGAGGAAGGAACTCAGAGTGACTTGATACTAACTGATGCTGGGAAGAAGGAGAGTGATGCTTCTTGTCTCCTTTCTTTGTCTATCTACTAAGCCAGAGGTCTAGAGTAGAAAGTTTAGATGGGAAAATGGAGACTTATCTCTGAGTTGCAGCAAACAGAAAGAAATCTCATGCTAGAAAGATTAAAAATTAGGGGAAAAGCTTCCTGCAAACACTTTAGACATAATTGTATACATGTGCGCGCACACACACACATTCACTTGACCGTTGAAAAACACGAGTTTGAACTGTGCAGGTTACAGGAAGATTTTCTTCTGCCTCCTCTACCCCTCAGACAAGAATAACCCCTCCTCTTCCTCCTCCTCCTCAGATTACTCAACAGTGAAGACAAGGAGAATAAAGACCTTTAGGATGATCCACTTCCATTTAATGAATAGTAAATAAATGTTCTCTCCGTTATGATTTTCTAATAACAATTTTTTCTCTAGCTTTCTTTTTGTAAGAATATAGTATATAATACACGTAACTATAAAATGTGTGCTAATCGACTGTTTTTCTTCCCTATAAACTTTCCAGTCAACAATAGGCTATTGGTAGTTAAATTTTTGAGGAGTCAAAAATTATAGATAGTTTTTTTTACTGTCCAGGGGTCAGCACCCCGAACTCCTGAGATATTCAAGGGTCAACTATATGTGCTTTTTAAGGCAGCTTTACTTAGATAAAATTCATTTATACAATTTACACATTTAAAGTATACAATTCTGTTTTTTAAGCATCTTCACAGGGTTGTAGATAACATCACTACAAATCTAATTTTAGAATATTCTCATCACCCAAAAAAGAAACTTCATACCTATTAACAGTCTCCTTTTCCTCCAAGCTCTTGACAACTACTAATTTACTTTCCATCTTCATAGATTTGTGTGTTATGGACATTTCATGTAAGTGGAATTACACAATCTGTAGTCTTTTACGATTTGCTTCTTGCACTTAGCATAATGTTCTCAAGATTCATCCATGTTGTAGTATTGTATTAGTTCATTTTCACGCTGCTGATAAAGACATACCGAAGACTGAGTAATTTACAAAAGAAAGAGGTTTAATTGGACTTACAGTTCCAAGTGGCTAGGGAAGCCTCCCAATCATGGTGGAAGGCAAGGAGGAACAAGTCACATCTTATGTGGATGGTGGCAGGCAAAAAATGAGAGAGCTTGTGCAGGGAAACTCTGCCTTATAAAGCCATCAGATCTCATGAGACCTATTCACTATCACAAGAAGAGTGCAGGAAATACCCGCCCCCATAATTTCATCACTTCCCACTGGGTCCCTCCCACAATACATGGGAATTCAAGATGAAACTTGGGTGGGGACACAGCCAAATCATAACAAGTATGTATCAATATGTCATTCCTTTTTACTACCTAAGCCAAATAATCTTGTGTTGGATGGATATGCCACAGCCAATAGACGTTTGGATTGCTTCCACTGTTTTACTATTAGGAAGAAATGCCACTGTGACCATGGATGTGCAAGTTTTTGTGTTTACATCTGTTTTCACTTCTCTTGGGTATTTTTTTAGGAGTGGAATTGCTGGGTTATATGGTAACTTTATGCTTAACTTTTGAGAAACTGCCCAACTGTTTTCCAAAGCAGCTACACCATTTCACATTCCCATTATGTATGAATGAGGGTTCCATTTTCTCCATATCCTCATCAGTCCTAGTTATTATCTTTTTAATTACAGCCATTCTAGTGTATGGAAAATCGTCTTTCTCATGGTTTCGATTGGCATTCCCCTAGTGGCTATAATGATATTGAACACTTATTAATGTGTTTATTGGCCATTTGTATATCTTCTTTTGAGAAATGTCTTTGCCAATTTAAAAAAATGACATTGCTTGTCTTTTTATTATTGAGTTTTACATGTTCTCTGTATATTCTGGATACAAACATTTTTGACATAGGTACTTGGAATTTTACTAGGCCTTGATAGCTTCTAATGAGAATATCCTTATTAAAGTCTGAGGGAAGACCAAAGGATAGGCTAAGCTACAAATTGACAATATGGACAGCAACTTGGTTGTGTTAAAGATTTCTCTGAACTTGATTCGTTATTTTTCCCCAACTTTTAATTTTGAGAAACTGTCAAAATTATTTAAATGAAACAGTAGCGCAAGAATACCCTTATACCCTTCCCCTACATTCACTAATCATTAACATTTTGCTGTATTTGCTTTCTTGTTCTCTCTCTCCGTGTGTGTGTGTGTGTACTCTTTTTCAGAGCTCAATCATTTAAAAGTAATTTGCAGACATTTTGACTCATTAACCTGAAGAATTTTAGGATGTATAAGCTCTGAACCAGGATATTCTCCTATGTAACCACAATACCTTTTTCACACCCAGGAAATACTATGTTAATTCAATAATATCTAATATAGAGTCAATATTCAAATCTCCCCAGTAGTCCTCCAAATGTCCTTTCACACCTTAAAAGAAAAAAAAAAACCCTCAGGATTCATTCAAGGTTTACATATTACATGTAGTAGTCATGTTCTAATCTCTTATAAAGGAGAAAAATGTTCCCTGTTTTTTGTCTTTTGTGACATTGACACTTTTTAAAGAGTCTAGGCTAGTTACCTTATAGAATGACTTGCATTCTGGATTTGTCTGACTGTTTCCTTATGATTCTAATCAGGATAAACATTTTTAGGCAAGAATATTGCATGGGTGATGCTGTGTACTTCCCTTACTTTGTTGCTGGAAGTACATAGTGTCTGTTTGTCCTGTAATTGGTAATGTTTAGTTTGATCACTTGATTAAGGGGATGTCTGCCAGATCTCTCCATTGCAGAGGTAACTTTTATCAATTAGAGTTAACAAATAATCTGTGTAAAAAATATCTCGTTCTCTAAAAACTTTCCATCCAATTTTTGTAGCATCCATTGATAATTCTTGCTTAAATGAATTATTACATTAGGACTTGCAAAATGATAATTTTCTTTTTTTTTTTTTTTTTTTTTTTTTTTTTTTTTTTTTTTTTTTTGAGACGGAGTCTCACTGTGTCTCCCAGGCTGGAGTGCAGTGGCGCGATCTCGGCTCACTGCAAGCTCCGCCCCCCGGGTTCACGCCATTCTCCCGCCTCAGCCTCCCAAGAAGCTGGGACTACAGGCGCCCGCTACCGCGCCCGGCTAGTTTTTTGTATTTTTAGTAGAGACGGGGTTTCACCATGTTAGCCAGGATAGTCTCGATCTCCTGACCTTGTGATCCACCCGCCTCGGCCTCCCAAAGTGCTGGGATTACAGGCTTGAGCCACCGCGCCCGGCCAAAATGATAATTTTCTAAAAATCATGAATATGAATTTATTCTGTATTTCTTAACTGATATTTTTATGTTGAAAGGAGTGTCACCATTTATTTTCTCATATTTTTGTCTACCTATGTTTTTGCCTTTTTCTTTTTATTCTTTTCTATTATGTTTTATGGACTCAATAATTATTTTAGCCATTGTTGTTTCCTAATTTTAAAAAAAGGCAGGTTATTCACTCAACAGGCCTTTTCTGAGTACCTTCTATGCACTAGGCATTTTGATTTAAAAAATTAAATTACATGATCTTTAAGGTTTCTTTCAGGCCTATTTTGTGATGCTATAACCAGTAATTCACATCATCGTATCTACCTTTTTCCATTGCATCTCTTTCTTCACATTGTGTGTTTAATTCCATTCAGAATTTTCTCTTTGCATTTTGTCAAAATATTTTCATAGAGTTGTATGTGTTTTTTATTCAGGGTGCAAAAGCAAGCAAAGAATTTTAGAATAATCTGTATGTCTTAGTGTTCAAGGCCTACAGGAAGTCTAACTTTGTAAAGATCTCATGAAGTTTCCAGTGTTATGCAAACTGGTGGTAGCTTACCTAATTGTAGCCAAGTCTCCTTGATAAAGTAAATTGCTTCTTAAGATCACAGGCATTATGTTACTCTTTTAACTTGAATTATCTAGATACTTGGCCACTCACCTGCCTCCCAAAATAAAAATAACACAATACTACAGGCGATTCTGCCCACCATTCTATGTCTCACATTGGATGTGAGACAAGAGATGTGCATCTAGTCTTATGGAACCCATTTGCTTCTCAAAGTGATTTCATGTGTTTCGGATTCTGTCTTATGTAAGTAACAACAATGTAAAATTACACTCTGCATATGTACTCCTAAATACATTGTATATTTTAGTCTATGTAATACTATTGTTATAATAATATATCCCTGTATGGAATCATCAGTTTTATTGTACCTTATTAGAGATTCAAGAGATGGTGTAAGTTAATTTTAAGTCTACATTATTTTTGCTTTATATTCGGACTTCAGAACTTAATCCTTGACTAAGATGTCTCTATTATGTGACACTTGCAAATCCATATCTATATAGTTCTGACATACATCTCTTTTTCTTTCAAACTGTTCCTTTCTTGTATGCTGATAAAAACCCACAAGCTTAGCTTAATTAATCCCGCTAGCGTCCTAGTCTATCAGTTACATCTGTGCCCTTCTGCTTCCCTCTCATCTCCACTGTTCCCCAGTAACTGGCAGAAAGAATGAGAATTATTAACCCTCAGATAGCCTAAGTGCCAATTTTCCTGCTGTCTTGAAAATAGCTCCTCGCCTGCCATAAATAATAGTGCACACCTGGTAAATACAGTCATGCTCATTTTATTCCTTTTCTGAACTGATATGCTGTCCTTGGAAAGGCTAGATTTAGAGCTTATATCATTTTGGATTCTTTGACTGCAAACGACAAAACTGATTCTGCTACCTTCAGTAAAGAGGAAAGACATAGAGTGCCTCACAGTTTCAAAGACAAAGCAGAAAAAGCAGACTTCAGAAGAACAGGGCCTAAGGATCAAGGAAGTAGGAACTAATATTTGTTGGTGCAACTTCTTCTATCTGTGCCTCTACCTAAAATTCTTAATCACACAAGAAAGAACTAAATGGGCTTCACTGGGGCCATGTGCCTGGTTGCAAGGAAGGATGGAAGTCGACTGACATTTGCACCAAAACTGGGGAAGGAGGATGTTCCTAAGGGAAACTTTGGCTGCTCTTTCTGGAAGAGGTAAAGGAGGTTGGACAGGCATAAGTAGTATTGTTCTTCATTTAGCACCACCTTGCACCTTTGTAAATTATTGTTTGTGATGCTCAATAATTTGGATAGCAAGGCATTCTGCCATTTTCCCTCCATAGCCACCCATCTTACAACAAGCCTCATCTGTTACACCATTTCCTTACCCCTTTCCATCTGCCCTCCGCCACCCTGATTGGTCCCTTAGAAGAAACCCTGGTAGCCAATTATAGCTCTATAGGCCAGAAAAAAAAAGTGGAAGGTAAGAGAAACACAAAGAACAAAGGAAAATGAGAATGGGTTAAAATGATTAATTTTCCTCTGGAAACTTTCACTTGTCAAATATTTATTCCTGAAGACCCACACCTTTCTCATTAGAAATTCACCAGCTTGGTCACTGCTGCCTGAAGCTGTGGCTACGTAAATGTCAGCTCTCTCACTGGCAAGTTGGTGGAATTTGCTGATGACACAAATCTGTGTTGGTTTGGGAGAAGGCAGGAATCTGAAAAGCTCCAGATGCATCACGGCAAACTGTGAGTCACTCAGACGGGTCAACGGAGAGTATGCTTGTTGGTGGCAGTGGGTAGGGAGAAAAAGAGGAATTAGTATATTTAGCACCAGAAGGAAAGAAGTCAAACTTGAGGGCAACAGTGTTATTAAATGGCCTTATACGAAATTGTCTCAAGTTTTTTCTTGGATCTGTGTACTAAATTTGACACTTCCTATGTCAGAAAGAAAGAGAGAGAAAAAAGGAAAAAATAGAGCTGTGCATCTGTGAGCAAGGCTCCGAGAGAAAGTCCCACGCCCAGAAACTATTTTTATTGATAGAAATGTTGTTGATAATAATAATGGTTAACCGTTTATTGATTACTTGCTAGGTACTGGGCGCTGTTATACAGCATTTTATATGTATCACTAATCTGCTTAGTAATTACATGAGGAGCAAGCGAATTGTCCAAAGTGCCACAGCTAGTTAAGTGGTGAGGTAAGGAAAATGTAATAATAAAGACCTTAACACTTCTGCCACATCAATAGCAGGTGCCTGATTTCTTAATGCCTCCTACTACATTAGCGAGATTATTCTGTTGGAACCTGGGAAGCCTGTAATGAAGACCCCCATATCAAAGCCCCACACCTAAGATTTAAGTATCTTTTAATATTTTCATTTAACAAGTGTTCAATTTGTTCACACTGAACAAACAGCTCATTTAAAGTGAGCCATTCCTCCGTGCTGGAGAGATACTCTAATAGCCAGGGGGGGTCGCACTAGAAAAACCAACGTTTTTTTGAGACAGGGTCTTGCTTTGTTGCCCAGGCTGGAGTGCAGTGTCACAGTCATGAATCACTGCAGCCTCAATCTCTCATGCTCAAGCAATTCTCCCGACTCAGCTCCCTGAGTAGCTAGGACAACAGGTGTGCACCACCATGCCCGGCTAATTTTTAATTTTGTGTGTGTGTGTGTGTGTAGAGACAGGGCTCTTACTGTGTTGTTCAGACTGGTCTCAAGCTCCTAGACCCAAGCAATCCTCCCACCTTGGCCTCCCAAAGTGCCGAGATTAGAGGTGTGAGCCACCGTACCTACACAAAACCAACTTTTTAATTCCAACTTTTGCACCCAGTGGCCAGCAGCTTTAAGATGTTTTTCCCACTTGGGGGCTTCTTTGAGCCTCTCACACCCTTATTTAACCGTTTGATTAAACTGTAGGGTGTGCATGGAATACTATGCAGCCATAAAAAGGAACGAGATCATGTCCTTTGCAGAAACATGGGTAGAGTTGGAAGCCATCATTCTCACCCACCTAACACCTGAACAGAAAAACAAACACCTCATGTTCTCACTTATAAGTAGGAGCTGAATGATGAGAACACATGGACATATTGGAGGGAACAACACACACTGGGACCTGTTGGGGAGGTGCTGGGGAAGGTAGAGCATCAGGAAGAATAGCTGATGGATGCTGGTCTTAATACGTAGGTGATGGGATGATCTTTGCAGCAAACCACCATGGCACACATTTACCTATGTAACAAACCTTGGCATTTTGCACATATACCCCTGAACTTAAGAGGTCAAGAAAAAAACTTGCAGGGTGTGACAGATTCTCTGCATCGATCCTCCTCTCCCCATTTATAACTGTAACCTGAGTTGGGTTTCATGTATTCTTTTAAGAGCAGGGCTAGGAAAAATAGAAAGGAGGTTATAATAAGAGGGGGAGGGATCTGGCATTTAATAGCAAGCATGCACTATAAAGCAACTAGGAAAACAAAACTGACAATTTTGGAGCACCTGCTAGATTCCAGAACATATTACCATATTTAATTCTTACAAAAACCCATGAGGTCTATGTGAATGCCCTATTTTATTTTACCACCCAATAAACTAAGTATGGAAAGTTCTAATGGTTTGCCCAAAGATACGTAGCTTACAGATCCTGAAGTCAGAATTTAAAACAGGTCTTACTGACTCCAAAATCCTTTCTGCTTTTGTTTTGTCATTCTGTTATCCTGTGGGTGTCACCTTTAAAATATATTCAGAATGTGACCACTTTAGGTTAGCCCCTCTGTTACCCACCCTGATCTGAGCCACCATCATTTCTTGTCTGAATTATTCCCACAACCCCGTAACTGCTCTCTCAGCTACTACCCTCGCCTGCTACAGTCTCATGTCAGCATGGTAGCCAGAGTGATGCTACCAATTGTAATTCAGAATACAGTCACACAGAGGCTCCCATTTTTCTCAGGTTTAAAGCTGAAGTTTCTTACTTTGTCCTGCAAGGCCCTAGTAGGGCCTGTGTGATTCAGAACCCCAGTGGATTCAGAACCTCAGTGACATTGTCTCCTACTGCCCACTGCCTCACTCACTGTGCCCCAGACACCCGGTCTCCTTGCTGTTCCTCAAGCATGGTAGCTGAGTTCCTGCCTCAGGACTTTGCTCTTGCAGCTCCCTCTCCCTGGAATGCCCTTCTCCCAGACCCCCATGTCACTTTTTTGCTTGTGTCCTTCAAGCCATTGCTCTCATGTCACTTTGAGAGTAGCCCCGCTTTTAAGTAAACACATAAAACCCAACTCAGTGAGGTTGGCTGTGTCCAAACTATTTAAACTTGTAGCTATAAAAAAGGCCTACGCTCAGGGTGATACAGTAGGCAGAATGTTAAGTGGTTTCCGTGACCTTCATCCCTGGTGTTAGTCCCATGATTGTGTTATGTTATGTTGCAAAAAGCACAAGGGAGATCATCCAGGTTGGCCTGATCCAATCATGAAAGCAAAGAGTAACCAGCAAAGAGATTTCTCTGCTTGGCAGGACAAGGGGAAGTCAGAAAGTGTCAAAGCACAAGAAGAAGTTGACATGCCGTTGCTGGCTTTGTAAATGGAGGGGCCACACAAAGCAACCTGAGAGTGGCCTGTAGGGGCTGAGAGTGACCCCTGACTGACAACCAGCAAGAAAATGGGGACTTACTCCTACAACTCCAAAGAAGTCAATTCAGCCAACAGCCTCAAAGCTTGGAAGCAGACTCTTCCCCAGAGCCTCTAGATAAGAGGCCAGCTTGCCAGTGCTTGGTTTGTCCTGTGAGACCCTAAGCAGAGAGTTCAGTCAAGCCCCTTGGACTTCTGACCCACAGAACTGTGAAGCAATAAATGGGTATTACCTTAGGCAGCTAAATTTGTGATAATTTGTTATATAGCAATTAAAAGCTAATAGAGATGGCAATCATAATTCATCTCTCATGGCAGATTTGATCATTCTGGAGTGCCTACCCATAGAGCTGTGTTGAGAAGGATTCTGACTGCATGCAGGCTCTCTGATTGTTCAGCCACATCTGGAGCAACTTCATGTTTTCCACAACATATGCATGTTATTGTTGGTCTGGGCTCTTTCTACTGAGCTGGGATTGTGAGGTTAGATGGAGTTAGATTAAGTTGTTAGGCTGGGGTCAGAAACAGACCATAGGCTTATCAAAGAAAACCAGTCAGCAATATAAGCATAAATTGGGGCATGAAATTTTGCTTGTTTTGATCACTGCTTTATCATCAATGCCTAGAACAGTTCCTGGCATATAGTAGGTACGATAGAAATTCTTGCTTTGAAGACCTAGATAACAAGGGATTGGAGTTAGAAGATGAACTAGTAGTTAATTGAGTGTGCTTTTGTACTACAGGACCCTGAAGTCAAATTCCATTTCAACCATGTAACAGTTTTCTCATCTCAGATAGAGACAAGAATGGTTTCTTTGCAGTGTGGTTGTGAGAATTAATTAAGGTACCATGCATGAGATGCCAAGCCCATTGCCCGGCATGTGGTCAGCATTCATCCAGTGTTAGCTGTTTTAAGGTGGTTATCAGTCAATGTTCTTAGCTGCAAGCAATAGTACAGTCACGAAGTTAGACTCATTTAAGCAGTAAGATAATTATTCAAAGGATATCGTGAAGCTCACTGAATCTTAGGCTGGGGAACCAGGCTCTGAGTGAAGACTGATTTAAAAAATCACCCTACTGAGTCAGACAGCCAGAATCATGCCCAAGAATGGGTCCACATGGACGCAGCGCCACTGCACAATGGTGGAGGCTTCAGCTCACTACCTTGGTGTGCTGTCCTGGACTCCGCCCTGTTGACCCTGGGAGCCCATGTGATGGTCAGTTAAAAGAACCACTTCATCACCTCCATCCCTGATCTCTTGTACTATTAGACCCAGATTCTAGACTCTGCAAATTCATCTGATTGTTCATGCCTATGCCCCAGCTACCAGGAGAGTTCACAAGTGAGGTTGTGAGTTTTCACTTTCTCTGGTGTGAAATAGGCTGTATTTTCCCCTCATAAAGCAGAATTCTTTAAATAAAAGGAATTCAGATGCCAGACAGCACCCAACTCCTCCCTGCCAAAAGAAAAGCACCTACATTCATCATTAGGTTGCTAGTCCAGGGTCAGAAATACTCCCTTTTTAGAGGGCAGAGCAAGTTCTAGGGTTCAGTCTCAGGACTATTCTAGACAGGAGGGTCTTAAATACTCCAATATATGGGAGAGTGTCTTGTTTTGTATCTGATCCTGGCTTTCAACTTGACTCCTTCTGATTGATCCTGCACATGGGTCATGCATAATTAAAAGGTCACTTTAGTTTCAGAATGCAGTTAGTCCGGGGAGGTACCTGTAGGCTTGAGCTTTCTTTGAATCTGATAAGAGAGCTTGGCCTTCATGCTCCAGTAGGATCTGCAGAGGCCTGTGAAGTGTCCAGTGATGAGTCACTCCATGGGTATACAGTCAAGCCCTGACTGTTGTTCTTTATCATGGTTTTTATGCCTGAGAATACCTTCTGAAAATAATCACATGATAATAGGTAACATATACGCCTGTAATCCCAACACTTTGGGAGGCCAAGGAGGGTGGATCGCTTGAGCCCAGGAATTTGAGACCAGCCTGGGCAATATGGTGAAAACCCATCTTTACAAAAAAATACAAAAATTAGCTGGGCATGGTGGCACACACTTGCAATCCCACATACTCGGGAGGCGGAGGTTGCAGTGAGCCAAAATTGCACGACTGCACTCCAGCCTGGGCACCAGAGTGAGACTCTGTCTCAATAAAAAAAAAAGAAAAGAAAATGATAATAGGTAACATTTATCTAATGCTTATTTTTTAGGAAAAAACTCTCTTAAACCAAGTTTTCCTCTACTCTCATACCACCACCACAAAAATCATCAACCCAGAAGAAGACTTCTGTGACCAAATGTGGGGCTGCTTTTCCCTGGACACCAAGCAGCAGACACCAGCTAGGTGTCCTCCCGTTTAATTCTGACACTACCTAGAGATAGTATCAGGTCCCAAAGGTTGAGGCTCAGTCCCCAAGACTGCCTTTCACTCCTAGACATCAGTTGCAAGCCTGGGCCTCTGGAACCTCTGACTGCAGGGCTTCAAATTGGGGTTCTCACAACCCCCGCTTTGGGTTCATTTAATTTGCTGAAGCAGCTCACAGAACTTCAGGAAACAGCTACGTTTACCAGTTTATTATAAAGGATATAACAAAGAATACAGATGGAGAGATGTATAGGGCGAGGCATGGGGGGAGGGGTGTAGAGTTTCCATGCCCTCTCTGGGCACACCACCCTCCAGGAACCTCTGTGTGTTCAGCTATCCAGAAGCTCTCCAAACCCTGTCTTTTTGGGTTTTTACAGAGACTTCATTACGTAGGCATGATTGACAAGTGTAGAGATGTGATTGGTCAAAAAGCACATGATCTAAACCCAGCAAGGCCTGTTTGTTCAGACTTGTCTTGGCCTCCTCTCTGTGTAGCATTCCTTCTTCTAGGGTATGGGGCGGGATGCTTTCTGGAATGAGGGTCTTTTGACTCACAGTCAGAGTCCTGCCTTGGACAGGTGAAAGGAGGACAAGAAAAGGCGAGAGAGAGGGATTCTGGTTCCTGAGGCCTGCTTCTGATGCTTAAAGTGCTCCAACATTAAAACAAAAGACTAATAAGAGTCATGAGAGCTGTGAGCTAGAAGCCATGAATGAAAACCAATATATATACATTAGTTTTATATAATATGTATAATATATATTATAAACATATTAAATATGTAATATATGTATTTATAAAATATAAATATATTTTATATATTATATATAATATATGAAATGTATATTTAAGTATATAATATATTTTATATATTGGTTTTATATTATATATAAAATATAAACTTATTTTAAATAATATATGTATTTATAAAATATATTTTTTACATATTATATAAAATCATAATCACATAGTTATTTTGTGGTCACAGGCTAAAAGCTTTATGTTTTAGCCCATCTCATTTAATCCTTAACTCTGTGAGGCTTGGTAAAATTTTCCCATTTTATAAATCAGGAAACTGAGGCTTAGGGAGCAGGTCAATCAGGTTGTAGATGGTAGAACTTGAACTCAAACCAAAGCCTGTCTGACACCAAAGCTTGTGGTGTTAACCACAAATTTATATGAAACTGATAGACTGTGAGCAGTTAACTCATTAAGCATGATGAAATGTCAATGACGGATACAAGTTCAGCATAAAGACTATAAAACATCCACAGAAACCCTTTTAAATTTGGGATGGGAATCCTGCAGTTTTTGGATCTCCAGGTCCTCAAGGTTTTGTCTGCAGATGAAGTTTCTTTTAAATAGTAGTAGCAGTATGATAAGAACATGTAATTTTTTTATGTAATCAAGATAATGAACTGAGTTGCCGATATTTATTTCCATTAGCACAGTGATTACATATAATTAAAACTAAAGCATCATCAGAAAAGGTCAGATAACAAAAACTGTAAGAAAGAAAAGACGAATTATCTTTTCACAGAAGAGACTTGGTACAGGCCCACTAAATAGGAATGGCTGTATCTGTATTTCTTCTGATGCCAATCCTTAATACTTTGTTCTACTGTTTCCTTTTCCATTGCACTTCGTTTGTCACATACCGTCTACTTTGTTATTATTTACTGCCATCCCCTCCTTTTAAAATGTGAGCTTTCTCAGGGCAGAGGCCTTTGACTCATTGTATAATAGATCTCAAATGCCAAGAAAATCGTGCTGCACAGTAGGTACTCAATGAATATGTGTGAATGACTTGATGAATGTAATGAACAGTAGAAGTGGAATAAGATGCGGGGAAATTCTCTATTCAATGGCATATATTTGCGTGATTGTTTCTGTTATCTATTGTTGTGAAACAAACCTCCTCAAAATGTAATGACTTAGAACAACAACTGACCCATTGCTTACTCTCAGAAACTGGGGCAAGGCTCAGCTCCATGTGCTGTTGGTTGGAGCAGCTGCTCTGGTTCTGGAGAATCCAAGGTGGCCTCGCTCACATGACTGGGTTCCTGTTGCTGGCTGGTGGCTGAGGTACTTTTGTTTTCCTCCACGTGGCCTCTCATCCTCCGAGGGCCTTTCTCTCCGTGTGGCCTCTCTATCCAGCCAGCTTGGCTGGGCTTTTTTACATGGTGTATGGGTTCCCAGGGTGCAAACAGAAGCTCCAAGCCCTCTTAAGACCTCAACTCCCACATCCCAGAATGTCACTTTCAACACATTCTGTGAGTCAAAGCCAGTCCCAGAGCCAATCTGGATCTGAGGGCAGGGGAGATGGACTCTGCCTCTTAGGTTCAGCAATGTCACATTGCAGAAAGCGCCCCAGTGCAAGGGAAGGGGCAGAGGGGACTGTTGTTTTTCTTTTCCAGTTTACTTTTTCATTTTGGTAAAACATATGTAAAAAAATGTACCGTTTTACCATTTCTTGTTCGTTCATTTGTTTGAGATAGGGTCTCGCTCTGTCGCCCAGACTGAAGTGCAGTGGCATGATCACAGCTCACTGCAGCCTCAACTTCCCAGGCTCAGGTGATCCTCCAACCTCAGCCTCCCAAGTAGCTGGGACAACAGGCATGCACCACCATGCCCAGCTAATTTTAAAAATTATTTGTAGAGATGGGGTCTCCCTATGTTGCCCAGGCTCAAACTCCTGGCCTCAAGGGATTCTCTCCCCTAGGTCTCTGATATGGTTTAGCTGTGTCCCCACCCAAAATCTCATCTTTAATTGAAGTAATCCCAACGCATCAAGGGCAGGACCAGGTGGAGATAATTGAATCATGGAGGTGGTTTCCCTTATGCTGTTCTCGTGATCGTGAGTGAGTTCTCACTAGATCTGATGGTTTTATAAGGGGCTTTTCCCTTCGCTGGGCACTCATTCTCTTTCCTGCTGCTAAGTTTCCTGAGGCCTCCTCAGCCATGCAGAACTGTGAGTCAATTAAACCTCTTTTCTTTATAAATTGCCCAGTCTTGGGTATTTCTTCATAGCAGTGTGAGAACAGACCAATACAGCCTCCCCAAAGTGGTGGGATTACAGGTGTGAGCCACCACACCCAGCCTAACAATTTTTAAGTGTACAGTTTGGTGGCATTACGTGTATTTACATCATTGTAAAACCACCACCACCCATCTCCAGACCTCGTTTCTTCTTCTGAAACTGAAACTCGATCCTTATTGAACAAGGTCTCCCCATTCTCCTCTCCCATACACCTAGTCCCTGGCGACCATCATTATATTTTCTGTCTCTATGAATTTGACTGCTATCAGTATAACCTATCTAGGCACCTTATCAAAGTGGAATAATGCAGTGTTTGTCTTTTTGTGACTGGATGATTTCACTTAGCATAATGTTTCCCAAGGTTTATCCATGTCGTAGCATATGTTAGCATTTCCTTCCTTTTTAAGATTGAATAATATTCCATTGTGTATATATATAGATTACATTTTGTGTATCCATTCATCTGCCTGTGTACTCTTGGACAACTTTGTCCTTTGGCTATTATGAATAATGCTACTATGAATGTGGGTATTCAAATAGCTCTTCATGTTCTGCTTTCAATTCTATGAGTATACCCAGAAGTGGAATTGCTGGATTACATGGTAATTCTATGTTTAATATTTTAAGGAACTGCCGTACTGTTTTCCACAGCAGCTGTACCATTTTATAGAGAGGGAGCTCTTTTTAACAATCCGTAATACTACAATATAGCCTGTGTTTACCACTTTTATGGGATATTTTTTTTCTTCTGAAACGTATTCTAATGCACATTTTCTTTCTTTCCTTTCTTTTAAAAGATTTCTTCCTTTCTGTTTCCATGTGCATTTACTGTCCTCGAGAATTTAATTTGTGTCAGGTTTTTCATCATTGCTATTGCTAGGGAAACTCCTCCCTATAGTGCAGAGAAAGTCAGCTCCAGATGCAGCTAAATGGCAAGGGTCAGTAACCCAAGGTCTCTGCTCTGTGCCTCACTTCAACTCTGCTGCTCGCACAGATTTCTAGGCTAGGGTGGCATCATTTTCCCTGAAAAGCTTTGGAGCATTGCCCCAGAAGACGGCTCTGAAATACCTTCAACTTCTCAGCATTTGCCAGCCCTCTATGACTAATCTGAAAATGAATCTTTTGAGAAAAAGGAGGAGGAAAAATGCGAAAAGCCACCCTCCCAAGACAAATAATGAGAAATTGCTAAAAATAATAGATGCTTTATTGTTTCTCTTTCTAAAGGCCATATTTTTGGCTAGCTTTAGCTATTATTTATTCCCATGGGGCACATTTCATTTTCTCTGAAAGATTGTATAGTAAGGGGAAACAGCTTATAATTTGGGCTACAAATTGCGTGTGACATTTCCGAATCTTATTTGGTGCTTTTCTCTATTGTTATCTAAGAAGAGCGTTTTCTTTCATAGGCATTGTTTGAAGCAGGTAAAGTCCCTCCCAAACAGGCATGTCCCTCCTACTATAAAGAGATATAATATGGCTCATTTCTGTGTTTTATTTTTTTGAAGAATGGATTACTGGCCTTACATCTCACATTTACAGTACTGTTCTGTAGCCCACACCATAGCAGGAACAGTTATATTCTTCATGTCCCTATAGCCTCCAATATTGAGAGGAGATCTATAAGGGTGAGTATATTGGGATTTCTCCAGGCCTTTTTGAACTGAGAACATATGTCAATTTTCCTTTGAATCTTTTATTCAAACTCTAATTTTAAAAATATTTATTTAGGTTGGGTGCGGTGGCTCAGACCTGTAATCCTAGCACTTTGGGAGGCCAAGGTAGGCAGATCACGAGGTCAGGAGTTCGAGACCAGCCTGGCCAATATGATGAAACCCCATTTCTACTAAAAAATACAAAAATTAGCCAGGCATGGTGGCACATACCTGTAGTCCCAGCTACTCAGGAGGCTGAAGCAGGAGAATCGCCTGAATCAGGGAGGTGGAGGTTGTAGTGAGCTGAGATTGTGCCACTGTATTCCAGCCTGGGTGACAGAGTAAGACTCCATCCCAAATATATATAAAATATATAATATATAAAAATAAGAAACTCATTACTTGTTAACACACATCTTTTCCAAGACAAAAAAAAAAAATAGTGTGAACAGTGACATTGTCTGTCTTTTTTTTCTTTTCTTCCTTCCTTCCTTCCTTTCTTTTTTTTTTTTTTTTTTTTTTTTTGAGATAGAGTCTCGCTCTGTCGCCCAGGCTGGAGAGCAATGGAGCTATCTCAGCTCACTGCAACCTCCACCTCCCGAGTAGCTGGGATTACAGGCACGCACCACTATGCCCAGCAAATATTTGTATTTTTGTAGAGATGAGGTTTCACCATGTTGGCCAGGCTGGTCTCGAACTCCTGACCTCAAGTGATTCACCCACCTCGACCTCCCAAAGTGCTGGGATTGCAGACTGTTTCAAATATTGATGTTTAGCTTAATAAAGGACAGGCTAATCATATCTGCTTGTGCATTAAATTTGTTCTGATATTGCAAGTTTTAGCCTCTAGAAAACTCCACTGAACATTTATTAGAGAATGAGTGAAAATGGGCCAGGCGTGGTGGCTCATGCCTGTAATCCCAGCACTTTGAGAGGCTGAGGTGGGCAGATCAGGAGTTCAAGAGATCGAGACCATCCTGGCCAACATGGTGAAACCCCCGTCTCTCCTAAAAATACAAAAATTATCTGGGAGTGGTGGCGTGCGCCTGTAGTCCCAGCTACTTGGGAGACTGAGGCAGGAACATCGCTTGAACCTAGGAGGCAGAGGTTGCAGTGAGCTCAGATCGCGCCACTGCACTCCAGCCTGGGCAACAATAATGAACTCGGTCTCAAAACAAACAAACAAAAAAGTATGAGTGAAAATGACAAATACCATCTTGGTTTTATCGTAAAAATATTTTTTACATCATGGACCCCCTGGAAGGATTTTGGGGGTTCCCAGCACTCTCCAGACCATACTTTGAGGACCACTGTCTTCTCTGTCCTGCTTTTCTAGTAAGAAGTTTATGATCTAGTTAGAGCAGAGAAGGGAGGGGGTATGAGGAGCTATTTCTAAGCCACCAAGTGAAATACGGAAATGGCTGGTACAGTCAAATTTCAGCTACTGTTTTTAATTTAGTTTACCTAATTGACTCAGGGGATAAATATTTTTATATCCATTTTATAGTTAAGAACAATGAGACTAAAAGGTTAAGCCTTGCTCAAAGACACCCAGTAGAGCTAAGATTTGAACCCATATCATCTGAGTCCACAGTTGCCTGCTCCTCCTGCCATTTCCTAATAAGTAGTTGATGTACTACATCGTTATGTAGACCACTATGAGAGTGGGCCCTGTATTAATTGAGACTTTGGGTTGTAAGTGACAGCACTCCAATGTAAGCTTGTTTAAACCAAAAAAAAAAAAAAAAAAAAAAGACATTTGCCAGCAAAAGCAAATGGTAGATTAGCTTCAGGCACAACTAGATCTATGGGCTCAACTAACTAATTCAGAGCTCAGATTTTCTCTCTTTATCCCTTGAGCTTGACTTCCCTTTCAGTTGGCATTATTCTCAGGCAGGATTTGACACTAGCAATTCTAGGCTTTATCTAACCAGTTTGGGAACCCCTGTGTCTGAGTTTGTTCTGCTATAACAAAATACCTGAGACTGGGTACTTTATAAAGAACAGAAATGTATTTATCGCAATCTGGGGCTGTGAGTTCAAGATCAAGGTGCCGGCAGGTTTAGTGTCTGGTGAAGGCTACTCTCTGCTTTCAAGTGCTTTCAAGATGGGATCATGTTGCTGCATACTCCAGAGGGGAGGAAAGCTGTGTCATCACATGATGGGATACAGAAGGACAAGAGAACTGAATGCTGTGTGAAGCTTCATTTAAAAAGGCCTTCATCAAGCCGGGCGCGGTGGCTCAAGCCTGTAATCCCAGCACTTTGGGAGTCCGAGACGGGCAGATCACGAGGTCAGGAGATCGAGACTATCCTGGCTAACACGGTGAAACCTCGTCTCTACTAAAAAATACAAAAAACTAGCCGGGCGAGGTGGCAGGCGCCTGTAGTCCCGGCTACTCGGGAGGCTGCGGCAGGAGAATGGCGTACCCGGGAGGCGGAGCTTGCAGTGAGCTGAGATCCGGCCACTGCACTCCAGCCTGGGCGACAGAACGAGACACCGTCTCAAAAAAAAAAAAAAAAAGGCCTTCATCAGATTCCAGAGAGAGGACCCCTCCTGACTTAATTATCTCTTAAGGCCCCACCTCTTATCACATTGGACATTAAGTTCCAACACCAGAATTTTAGAGTCATACCATAACAGGCTATAAAAAGAGAATCTGTTGTTTCCAAATAATCCTGGGGAAGACTGTCATTGGGCCACTTGGGGTGTGAGTCTGTCTTGGACCAATTCCTGAGCCAAAGAGGTTGAGGGCTGCAACTGGCCAGGTTTAGGACCAGGGGCCAATCCTTGGAGCCTGAAGGAGTAGTAGGATGAAATCCACCTACTCCTATGTTAGACACAATTATCTCATTTAAGAGTGGTAAAGGGGGTAGTTCCCAAATGAAAACTAGGATACTCATCACAGAAAAATAGAGCAAGGGATTTTCAGCAGGCAAAACCCCATAAATGTCCACAGTGGGTCTTATTTTTCTCATGCCTATTGTTTAAGCTCATACCATAAATGGAATTTGTTGATTTTTTTCTCATTCTGCAGGGTTATTATATAGAATGCTGTGGTCATATCAGAATGTCAGAATGTTCTTTGTTCCCCTGCTGTAAAGGAATTTATAGTTTGTTGTTGTTGTTGTTTTGTTCGTTTTTTTGGGGGGGGGGGTTGTGTTTTTTGCTTTTTTTGTTTTTTTTTTTTTTTTTGAGACAGAATTTCACTCTTGTTGCCCAGGCTGGAGTGCAGTGGTGCAATCTTAGCTCACTGCAACCTCCACCTCCCGGGTTCAAGTGATTCTCTTGCCTCAGCCTCCAGAGTAGCTGGGGTTACAGGCGCCTGCCACCATGCCCACCTAATTTTTTCTGATTTTTTTAGTAGAGATGGGGTTTCATCATGTTGGCCAGGCTGGTCTCGAACTCCTGACCTCCCAACCTGAGGTGATCCACCCACCTCGGCCTCCCAAAGTGCTGGGATTACAGGTGTGAGCCACTGTGCCAGGCCTATGGTATTCTTTTGAAGACAAATCAGACATGCACACGGAATGCTCTAAAAATAAGTACCAAGTGATTAGCAGATGGAAATGAAGTCATAGCACAGGTTAAATGTCTGTCAGCCAAGTGATTGTGTAGAGGGTCACAACAGACAGACATTAGGGACAGAGAAGCATCTCTGATGTATAAATTACTTGGTAACAGATACACTTTGGTCTGTCTTTTGCAAAATAGCATTCTGAAGTCTTTTTTAGTCTTCCTGGGAGATAATGTGTTGAAGTTGATAGAATATGAGTTGGCAGTCAGAAACTCAACAAAAGTGATCACTTCCTTTCTCCCACATCACCTAGTGCTGCTGTTGTTGACTTTCTAGACAGAGTTTCCAGGTCCAAAGAGAACCAGAGAAGCATGCCATTCCTGTTCTTTCCCCTTTTCTGCCCTCACACATGGAGTATATACCTATCTCAGCAACTGATATCCAGGTATCTATTCACACATTGCCCCTTGATGAATAGGCAAAGGGAATAACTTGTGGTAGTGTTTGTTTTCACTGGAAAGAGGTATAATCCTGAAGAGTGTATGGTTGATCGTGGCTGGAATCAGGGAACTCAGCAATGCTTACACTGATAAACTGCCACAGGCTCGAATTTGTGACTAGATGCAGGTAGATTGCAAGAAAAGCAATATTAAATAAAACTCTTATTAATCCAAGATGTTATTTAACAATGTATTTCTTTTTAAAGGATATTTTAAAAGTATTTCAAGCATTTCATATGTTGTGACCTAGAAGTATTAACTGTTGGGATGCATTTGCTTTAAGGAGGGTAGGAAAAATGGATAGCTTGTGTTTATTGAAACCTGTTCAGCTGTTAACCGAGCTTCAGGAATTCAGATATCATTACATTTATTTCAAGAGTCAAAAACAGCTCATTCTGAATTAGTCTTTACTTAAAGATTCTGCTTTGAAATTTTCAGGGGTTGTTTTCTCCAAAGCTCCCTTTTCCAACCCAAACATGCACAGATCGAAATTTCTTGCTTAACAATTGTAATACTTGCTCCAGTGCAAACAAGAGAGGAAATTGGCATTTCTACAACCAGTTGGAAGCTTTTATCTCCAGGTTTTTGGTCTGGTGCTTAACAACTGTGCCACATGCATTGGCCTGAGCTCCACTTTCACTCTGAGTCCTGAATGAGGTCAGCAAAAATAACTGAGTTAGACTTTTCATTCACAACTTGCCTCCTGATGGCACATGGCAGGAGCCTTTCTCCCCCAGCTTCTATCACCCCCTGCCCCCAACTCCACCACCACCAATTTTGATCGAGTAAAAGTCTCCACACTGTAGCTGGTAGAACTCCACCTGATAAAATGGAGACCCATTTTCCTCATGCTTAGAAAGTACTTTCAATATCATTATATTAGTCAGCTTGGGCTGCCATGAGAAAATACTACAGAATTGGTGACTTCAACAACAGAGATTTACTTTTTCACAGCTCTGAAGACCAGAAGTCCCAAATCAAGGGGCCAGCAGTGTTGGTTTCCAGTGAGGGCTCTTTTCCTGGTTTGTTGTCACCTTCTTGCTGGGTCCTCCTCTGCCCATGCACACACACAGAGGGGGAGCTTGGTTGTCTCTTTTTTATAAAGACACTAGTCCTATTGGATTAAGGCCCGACCCCTGTGCCCTCACTTAACCTTTACTACCTTCTTATAGGCCCTATCTCCAAATACAATTACATTAGGGGTTAGGGCTTCAACATATGAAATTGGAGGCAACACAGTTTAGTCCACAACAATTACGTATGTTTTTTCTTTCAATAAGGCTAAGATAAAAGTCTTTCTGTGCTTCCAATACATGTGGTGTTCTTGTCTACCACGATCTCTGCTAGGAGAACTCAGCAAGCATGCTGTGGGTGGAAAAAGGATACAGTAAACTATTTCAGCTGGTGAGAATGACATGCAAGATTAAAAACATTAAAAAAAAATGGAATATCATCTCTTCTTGTTCTCCTTTCCTGTAAATGTAGCCTGTCCTATTTGTAACTGCCTGTTTATTTCATAGCCCTCTTCTGATAGATGCCTATTATTAAAGTAGATTGGGCCCTGAAGTGGTAATAGCAGAGGCGACTTCCCAGGGTAGGAAGTTTGCTTAGTGTGGAGATTAGCCTTGTGTTCAGCAGTCTAGTCCTTATCTAGAAACTGGGAAGAAAAGACCACAAGTAGGACTTCTAGCTTGCTTCCAGCATTATTTTTTACCATTGAATTAAGCATGTCAAGGCATTTTCCTACATAATTAATGGCTTTGGCCTCTAATTCTATATATTCCTGTATATGCCTACTTGTTTAGGCATTTGTAATAGAATGGTGTTAGGGACCTGCCAGAAGTTATCTCCTGTTGTTCTAGAATTTGGGCCAGCTCCCAAAGTAGAAACAGAGGGCACAAGTATCCCATTCTAACTTCAGAATTTGGGACCATCCAGGGCTTACCAAACTGTTCTATTTCAGGAGAATGGTCCCTTCCATCCTCACCCCTAACCCAAGTTGATATAAGAGCCAAACTGGGGAAAGAGAAAGGTAGTCTTTTTAGAGAGAAGAGTGTTTACCGAAAGCTCTTATCTCCCTTCCCCTCCTGTAAGAGAGGTGAGTGGGATGCCCACTTGCTGTGAGCTGACCAAAGCCAATCTGATCCCACCCCTCTTAGATTCTTTTGGAAGCTACTGAAGAAGTTAGAGTTGGTGAGTGTTCTCTGTTCTTCTCTAACCTTGCTCCAATTTTAATGAAAGCAGGCCTCAGACCAAATTCTCCCACACATACAGACATTTACTAAATGAATATTCATTAGCAGATCAGGCTCAAAACAGCTCATAAGCCCACTCTGCAAGCCTGATGCCATCCCAGCTCACTGTCCCGTAGAGTAGTGATGCTCATCCCTGGCTGCACGCTGGAATCATCAGGGGAGCTTTAAAAAGACACCAATACTGGTCCCACTTTGAGAGATTCCCACGTCACCTGTCTGGATGAGGCCTGGCTATTCATCTAAAAGCTCTGCATGCCATGCTCATATTCAGCCAAGGTTGAGAACGAGTGTTTTAGAGGCTGCAACCACACCCTGTAGGAAGGGTTCATTTAAGGCCAGCCCAGCAACATCACAGTCCTCTACTCAGGACTCTTCAGTCAGAGAACCTCCTAAACCAACTGGTTTTAGCTGGACATAGTGTTGGGGATTAAGTCATGGGTGTCATCATAAGGGGTGCAAGGTTCTGGCTCATGTAGATTCTTATTTCCTGTTCATGCAAGGGTGGGAGGTGTCTCCAAACTATTTGAGCTGCTTCACACATCCTAAATACCTTGCAATTCACCAGAGAGACCCTGTCTCTAACATCCATCATGCTAATTAAGAAGTCAGTTTCACCAATAAGAACCTGTTTTAGCGTCCCCGATGCTAATTAACAACAGCTGGTCATTGATGAAGCTAGGTTAAGAGAAGTGTGCATATGGTAGCTGTCCCTAGATTGTAGCCCTTACCAGTGGGATGCTAACTGACCTTGCCAGGTCTGTGTATTCTTGGTAACATGTTAGCTGACAACCTCTAAAATCAAGGCTAACCTAACTGGCATATACATGATATCATAATGATTATGCAGATATATTTTTAAGTAAATTACAGTCATAATAACACCGCATCTTCCCAAAGCCGAAGGAGGAGTGTTGTTTGTAAGGAGGGTTCTTGGTAAAGTCTGAACATGTCCCAACTGTCGATCATTCCTCTCCACCCCCAGTCAAGTCAGGGCCTGAGGATTTCAACCTGATGGAACCATAGCAAAAAGATGTGTCAACACGACAGATGATAGCTGAGCAGTGGATGGCCAGGCACAAATGGGGCCAGGGTGCTCTCTGGTTCTGGAGAATATAGACTTTGCCGCTTCTGCTTACAGGCACTGGAGTTGGAAAACAGAGCAAGTAGATGAGGTAGAGGCCATAGACTTGTTGGGGAATGCTGCATAGGGCAGGATGCACATGCATTAGAGGAATGGCCCATGACCACCAGCTGGGCATCAGCCAGGAGATGTGGCAGACATCTCTCAAGAAGACCACCAATGACTAGGGCAGCTGGGTGCCATCTATTCACACCAAATGCACAGAAAAGAACCATGTTAGCTATCCCTGTTTTAGGTGTAATTCGAATGTGGGTTAGCTTTTTCTATAATAATACTGCATAAAAGTCCACTCCTAAGTGGCCTGTGATGATGATCCTTTCTTCCTTTTCATGTCAGCTTCTCTAGGATGGATTGGCTGAGGGGCTCTGTCTTAAGGTGTGAATTGAGCTATGCTTGTTCATGTGGGTTGGCCTCTGATTCGCTCCTATGTGTTTAATCTGATACCCAGGTTGCAAGGGCAGCAACTACCTGGGGAAATTTTTCCTCACAGCAGGGAATGAAGTACAAGAGAGCAAGCTGCACTGCTGATGTGTGCTCTAGGACTCGGCTGCTATCAGGGCTACTAACATCCTGTTAGCCAAAATGAATCACATGTCCAAGCCCAACATCAGTGAGGTAGAGGGTAATCTTCTGAAGGAGGTGTCTTGCAGAGAGCAAACATTCTTTTTTTTTTTTTAAGACAGAATCTCGCTCTGTCACCCAGGCTGGAGTGCAGTGGTGCGATCTTGGCTCATTGCAACTTCTGCTTCGTGGGTTCAAGTGGTTCTCGGTCCTCAGCCTCCTGAGTAGCTGGGATTACACGCACGTGCCACCACACCCAGCTAATTTTTGTATTTTTAGTAAAGATGGGGTTTCACCATGTTGGCTAGGCTGGTCTTGGACTCCTGGTCTCAAGTGATCCGACCACCTCAGTCTCCCAAACTGCTGGGATTACAGGCATGAGTCAACATGCCTGGCCAAGAATGTATATTCTTGAGCAATCGTCTAATCTGCCACAGGGGCCAAAAAAGAGGCACATCTTGTCTTTCCTGTCATCTTCCTTGTCCCCAATAGCAGAGCAGGAAGCAGGAATTTCAGGGGTATGCATGAAGGAAGACCAGACTCTACTCCAAGCTTTTGGGACATCCATAATGGTGGGATGGGGGAAATAATGTTGATCAAAGTACAAAACAGAAGTTTTACAAAGATCAGGGCTTAGCTTTGAAAAACCAGAATGAGCTACTTCCAATAATTGGAAGTTACTAAAACATTATAGACTTGAATTAAGATGTTTGTTGAGACAGCCGTCCACCCAACAGGAGAGGGGAGTTTGACACAGCACAGTTGAATGCTGAGATTGGTGAAAATGATGCCATTCTATGTTTATATCTCTGTGTACCCAAGACCCCTTGGTAATCTGTTACATAGGCTTGCTTTGATGTCAATGAAGGAAATGCTGTTGTAGATCTTTAGTCTGGTGGGTAGTTGTAAGTACATTTCATGTGAGTTGTGCCTGGGGAAATTCACTGAGTTGGCAGAACAAAAAGGATCAAAACTGGATATCTTTATGAAGTTTTTCCCTTACTCTACTGTAAGAAGTAGCCTCTCCTCTTTGTGATTCTGGTTGCCAATCTGTTCATGATAGATAAAGATGCCTTTACACAGAGTAATATTCCTCAAAGTATGTTTCACAGGCCTCCAGTTTTGAATCATGTTGTAAAAGGCTCTCTGGGAGAGAAGATTCTATGGTGAAATGAATTTGGGAAAGAAATATAATAGTTATCCTCACTGCAGGTCTTTTCAGAGCCTTTAATATGCTAATGCTCGCTGTAGATATCTAAAAAGGTAAATAGTTTGTACTGATTTTTAAAATATAATTTTTACTATAAATTTTTTTTTCTTCAAGGAATACCAAATCTGCAGCAAATGCTGATGATGCAGCAAATGTTGCCCTAGGGAATATATGGGATAAATTGTATTAAATTACTTTGGGTTTGGGGCAAAAATGCTAAATACGTTCATGGGGTATTTTTTCATTTTTACTGAAGACTTCTCTGTAATAAGATCTGTTTAAAACAGATCACCTCCACTAAAATCTACATCCCCTTGTGAGCCTGGCAATAAAATCAGTTTCCAACAGGAAAATCTGCCAGTGGTAGGATCGGGGAGAAAATGTTGAAAGGAATAAAATCAGTGAAACAATTAACACATATCATGGTTGATTTTTCTCATTTCCAGGCTAAAGAATTGTAGTTTTTTCCTACTGTGTAGCTAAGTTTTATTTCAGATTAACCATCTCTTATGAGAAATTTAATGGAATTGTCTGATTCTTGGCTCCATTAACACAGTTTTCCTCTCTTCTCAGCTGCAACTCCATTGCCAATCCCTCAGTGACATTTCTGGGCATATTCATTTTCTCTCACTCCATTTTTCTTTGCCCACAGCCCCAATCAATCAACAGCCCTGGAAAAGTCCTGCCATCTGTTTTATGCTATTGATCCTGTGTTACCATGTTTTCTAAGGGAAGACTCTCAGCCATGTGGACGACATTCCTACACATACGTGGTTTCCTATTTTAGCTGGTCCTCTCTTCTACTTGTCAGCTTTGCCATGCCGAGTCTTCAAATGGGCCCTTCTTTCCCACTCCATTCCTTCCCTCAGCATAAAAAATTAGAGGCACTCATGGGTGATATCCTCAGCTTCATTCTCTTCTAACTCTAGACATACCTGCTTCATCATTTTCCCCCCTTGCTTCTTTCTCATAAGGTCAGAGAAAGCCTGAAAACAACCCCCATAATAGAAAAAATAGCTAATTGATTTAATATTCACAACTCCTTAAAGTAGGTACTATCATTATGTCTATTTTACAGATGAGGAAACTGAGGCACAAAGCAGTTAAATAATTTGCAAAGGCCACACAGTTAACTACACAGTGGTTAAATAATTTACAAAGGTCACAAGCTGGGATTTAATCCGTAGTCTGGCTGCAGGATCTAGGCAATCTGGGCTTTTCTCCCCCCATTTCTACCAGCTTTTTAATTTTTTTTCCAAACAGCTTTGTTGAGCTTTGATTCACATGGCATAAAATTCTCCCTTTTAAAATGTACAATTTAGTGGCTTCTAGTATAGTCACAGAGTTGCGTGACCAACACCAGTATCCAATTCCAAAATATTTTCATCACCTCAGAAGAAACTTTGTGTCTAATAACAGTCATTCCCCCATTGTCCCATGCCTCCAACCCCTGCTAACCACTAACCCACTTCCTGACTCTGGATTTACCTATTCTGGGCATTTCATATAAATGGAATGGTACAACATGTGTCTCTTTGTGGCTGCCTTCTTTTCCTTAGCATAATGTTTTAGAGGATCATCCATGTTGTAGCAGGTATCAGTATTTCATTTCTTTTTATTGCTGAAAAATATTCTCTTGTATGGATATACAACATTTTGTTTATCCATTTATCAGCTGATGGGCGTTAGGATTGCTTTTACTTTTTGGCTATTATGAAGATGCTGCTGTTAATATCATGTCCAAGTTTGTGTGTATGTATATTTTCATTTCTCTTGGGTATATGCCTAGGAAGGAAATTGCTGTGTCACATGGTAACTACAGATTTAATATTTTGAGGACCTGTCAAATGGTTTCCAAAGCAGTTGTACCATTTTACAATTCCACCAAGAATGTCTGAGGGTTCAAATTTTTCCATATCCTTAACACCTCTTGTCTTTTCATTATTGCAGGCTAGTATGTGTGAAGTGGTATCTCATGGATTTTATTTATGCTTCCCTAATGACTAATGATGTTGGACATCTTTTCATATGTTTATTGGCCAATTGTATATCTTGTTTGCAGAAATACTTGTTAAAATCCTTTGCCTTTTTTTTTTTTTTTTTGAGAAGGAGTCCCGCTCTATCTGTCGCCCAGGCTGGAGTACAGTGGGACAATCTTGGTTCACTGCAACCTCTGCCTCCTGGGTTCAAGCAATTCTCCTGCCGCAGCCTCCTGAGTAGCTCGGACTACAGGCTCATGCCACTACCCCTGGCTAATTTTTTGTATTTTTAGTAGACACAAGGTTTTACCATGTTAGCCAGGATGGTCTCGATCTCCTGACCTCATGATCTGCCCACCTTGGCCTCCCAAAGTGTGGGATTAAAGGTGTGAGCTACCATATGTGGCCATCTTTTGCCATTTTTAATTGGATTATTTTTCTTTTTGTTGTTTAGTTGTAAGACTTCTTTTTATATTCTGGATACAAGTATGTCCCTTATCGAATATATGATTTACAAATATTTTTCTCCCATTCTTCTGTTGTCTTTTTTACTTTCTTGAAGTACAAAAGTTTTTTAACTTTGATGAAGTCCAATTTGTCTATTTTTTTCTTTTGTTGTTTATGATTTTGATTTTATATCTAAGAAACAGTTGTCTAATGTGAGGTCATGAGGACTCACTCCTATGTTTTCTTCTAAGTTTTATAGTTTCAGCTCTTACATTTAGGTCTCTAATTCATTTTGAGTGAATTTTTTATATAGTATAAGGAAAGAATTCAACTTCATTCTTTTGCATGTCAATTTCAGTACATCTTGTAGGGCGTATCTGCTAACAATAAATTATGTCAATATTGGTTTATCTGGTGATGTGCTAATTTCTTCTTTGTTTATAAGGATAGTTTTGCTGGATTCTTGGTTGACAGTCTATTCCTTCAGCACTTTGAAAATGCCATCCCACTACTTTCTGGCTTTCATGACATCTAGTAAGAGATAAACTCTTCATATTATAGAGGATCCCTTGCATATGATAAGTCCCTCTTTTCTTGCTGCTTTCACTTTTCCCTCCTTGTCTTTGCCTTTTGACAGTTTATGTTGTGCCTAGAAGTAGATACTTTTTAATCTATTCCATTTGGATTTTGTTGAGCTACTTGGATGTGTAGATTAATTAATGTTCCTCATTAAATTTGGGAAGTTCTTGGCTATTACTTCTTCATGTATTCTTTCTGCTCCTTTCTTTCTCACCTTTCCTTCTGGGATTCCCCTTATGTATGTGTTGATATACTAGTGTCCTGCATGTCTCTGAGGCTTTGTTCATTTTTCTATATATATTTTTTTCTTTTTATTCCTTAGACTAGATCATCTCAATTGGTCTGTCTCCAGCTTGCCAGCTCATATTTGTTCTTCAGCCCTCTGGTATAATTTTTCTTTCTGTTATTATGCTTTTCAACTCAAGACTTTTAATTTATTTGGGATTTTTTGCTTGTTTTGTTTTTTACACTTTTTATCTTTTATATTCTCCATCTGATTATTCATGAAAAAAATGAGTTCATGAGAAGTTTAGTTCTTTAGATGTCATTTTCTTAATTCTTTGAGCGTATTTATAGTAGTTGATTTATAGTCTTTGTCCTGTACATGTGGCCAAACAATCATATGAAAAAAAACAAACATCACTTATCATTAGAGAAATGCAAATCAAAACCACGATGAGATACCGTCTAACACCAGTCAGAATGGCTATTATTGAAAGGTCAAAAAATAATAGATGCTGGCAAGCTTGTTGTGAAAAAGAAACACTTATACACTGTTGGTGGGAGTGTAAATTAGTTCAACCATTGTGGAAGACAATGTAGTGATTCCTCAAAAATCTAAAGGCAGAAATATTGTTGGACCCAGGAATCCCATTACTGGGTATATACTCGAAGGAATATAAATCATTCTATCATAAAGACATGCATGTGCATGTTCATTGCAGCACTATTCATAACAGCAAAGACATGGAACCAACCTAAATGCCCATCAATGATAGACTAGATAAAGAAAACATGGTACATATATACTATGGAATACTAAGCAGCCATTAAAAAGGAACAAGATCACGTGCTTTACAGGGATGTGAATGGAGCTAGAGGCCATTTTCCTCAGCAAACTAGTGCAGGAACAGAAAACCAAATACCACATGTTCCCACTTATCAGTGGAAACTAAATGATGAGAACACATGGACACATATAAGGGAATGACATACACTGGGTCCTACCTGAGGGTAAATGGTATGAGGAGGGAGAAGATAAGGAAGGATAACTAATGGATACTAGCCTTAATACCTAGGTGACAAAATAATCTGTACAGCAAACCTCCATAACACAAGTTTACCAGTGTAACAAACCTACACATGTAACCCTGAATTTAAAAGTTAAAAAAACTAAAATAAAGACTTGGTCTTATAAATCCAACATTTGTGCTTCCTCGGGTACACTTTATATTGAATGCTTTTTTTCCTTGTGTATTGGCCATACTTTTCTATTTGTTTTCCTGTCTAATTATTTGGAATGAAACCTAAATGTTGGAAAAAATATAATATTACAACCCTGGAAACCATATCTACTCCCCACCCAAGGGTTTGTTGTGCTTTTGTTGTCTGTTTGCTTAGTGACTTTCTTGGATGAATTCTATTATGTGTGTATTCTTTGTCATATATGTCCACTGAGGTCTCTGATCAGTTGCCTTAGTGGTCAGCTAATAATTGGACAGATATAGTCTTATATACATAAGACAAGTAGGTCTTCCTTTTGCCAGTGGGGTGTGTGTGTGTGTGTGTTGGTGCACATCTTCAGTACTCACCTCAGACAGTTTACACTCTGCGTTGGCTTTCACTTCCTGCTTGTGCAGGTCAGATAGAGGTGAGTGATTGAACCTTAAGTCTTTTGGTAGGCATGTGCACCGTCTTTCGCATACTCATGACTTTCTAAGTCCCCAGGAGTATATTGGAACTTTACAAAGCTCTCTATACTCATCTCATTCTCTAGACTTTTAAGTTCTTTTTTTTTTTTTTTTAATTTGGCCAGCCTCGTGTTTTCCCCCAAATGGTATTGTTGCCTCAGGTACCTGCAATGTTAAACAACTGCTGCTAATTGTTTTCAACAAACACCTGGGGATAGAGCTTTTCCTGCTGAGCTGCTCTGATTCAGGTCAACTGAAATAAGCCCTGTTCATGGGGCATTTCCAGGGAACTGCCAAACTAGTCTAATAGTGACAATTATCTGGGGATGGGACTCTCTGGAGACTGTAAGCCCATTCTGTCCCCTTCCAGGGTTGCTAGACTACTGTTTTTTTGTTTTTTTGTTTTTTTTTTCTTTTCTATTCCTTTTTTTACAGCTACCATTCCTGCCAGACTGCTGGTTTTCAGGGCTGTTGCAGAGCTGAGGAGAGGAGGATGAAAATAGTGCAAGTTAAAATGCCACAAAGCTTGCTATTCTTGCTAAGATTCAGCTGTTTTTCTCAAATAAATGATCCTCTGCTTGTTGCAAGCCTTTAATTTCCCAAGTTCTGAAAAAGTTAATTTTGACAATTTTGCCAGTGTTCCTGTTGCTTTTATAGAGGAATGCATTTTGGGAGATATTCACTCTGCCATTCTGGAATTGCTTCCTCAGGCAATCCAATTTTAAGTTATGAGCACAGATTTTAGTAAATCCTTAATAAGTACTCTGAAGACCTAGTTTTGAATGAAGGCAGAGGCTATAGGATTGTAAGTAATTTATGCAAAAGAACTCTAAGTAGTGTTTTAATATTTTCCCTAATGGTTCAAGATCATCAAGAGGTCATTTGTAGCCAGTATGTGCTTACCACTTCAAGTAAAATTTTTCTGTGAGTTAATTTTTCATGAATATATAGTGTTCCTTTTGTCTGGAAAAATCCTGATTTATTGTTGATGAATATTAAGGTTTTTTCCCCCAAGCTTTCACTGCTCCCAGTAGTGGTCAAGGACTTATTACTGGACACAGTAATGGGGCCATTAAATCTACTGAAGTATACTTACTAGCTGAAAAGGTAGTAAGCTACCTTGATAGCTAGCATGGTGTATTTATTTTTAAACATTGAGAGCTTATATATTCTTTCTCATCCTAGTGTTGGAAGTATTTTTCCTTATGGTTTATTATTTGTCCTTCTTTATTGTAAAAGGGCCTAAATATGTAAAGAGTGTCTGAATAGTTGGGAAACAAGTTAAACTAATGTTAAAACTGTGTGTTAATTATATTTTAAAATATGTTTTTCTGTACCATCCTGACATCTTTTTAGATGAAGTAACCAACCCTAAATTGAAAGCAGTGAGGCCAATTTTTGATCTGAAAAGAGGATGATGAATATGCTATTCCCCCACCACCCTGCTGAAGTATCTAAACTTTTTGGATAGCCTGTGGGTTAGAAAGCAGTTTTATGTCATTTGACACATACCATCTATACCAGGTATCAACTTGAATGGCTAAAGCCTTTCTTTGCATTTGAAATCCAAGTTTTTCAACTGCTCCTTTTGAATATTTTTCTCTTTCCAATGAGTTGTAGCAGGATGACTCACCTTTCTGGATTTGCTAGCCAAAGGACTTGGCACGCTAAACTATAGCATGCATCCTCCTTAACTGGGTTAGATCAGAGCGTGATGGAAGTCATGCTGTACAAGGAGAATCTGAGTGCTTGTAGTGGTTTTTTAAAAGAAGCGTTTTGAGGCTGGGCACCGTGGTTTATGCCTGTAATCCCACCACTTTGGGAGGCCGAGGCGGGCAGATCATGAGGTCAGGAGATAGAGACCATCCTGGCTAACATGGTGAAACCCTGTCTCTACTAAAAATGCAAAAAATTAGCCGGGTGTGGTGGCGGGAACCTGTAGTCCCAGCCACTCCGGAGGTTGAGGCAGGGGAATGGCCTAAACCTGGCAGGAGGAGCTTGCAGTGAGCCGAGATCGCACCACTGCACTCCAGCCTGGGCAACAGAGCAAGACTCCATCTCAAAAACAAACAAACAATAAAAGAAGTATTTTGAGTTGTGATCTACTCTTTCTCATTACATAAAGGGAGAATAAAAATGACCTCTTGTCAGCAACCTTACTCCCCGTTACCTTAATGTTTATCTTGCCATCTTTTGATATTTTATTACTTATCCTACCTTCTGAGAAGTAAAGCAGTAAAATGTGTTTTAGAAGGACCCTGTTGAGGTATTAATTGCCTCATTAGGAGAAAGCCAGTTCTTACACCAGTACCCTCTGGCACCAGGATTCACAAAATAAAAGTGTCCATTTGCTAATTTCCAGTTAAGTTATAGGCTAAATCCCATTACAACAAATCCTAACACAATAGAATCTTTACATGACAACAGGGTTTCCAAATCTCAGCCAAACAATGGTCTGCTCATTGCAGGCAACAAAATCTTATGCCTACATATGCATCAGAAGTTTTTCATAATGGAATTTGACCTACAGTTATATTTGGAATCCGAAATTATGCTTTGAGAATGGTGATTCTGCACATGAATGCAAGGAGTAAAAGGCCTTGAGTTTCTCTGCAATATGCTTTCAGCGAACCGGAGGAGCCCTATAATAACATGATGAATCCTTGTAAGTATATAGGAGATTAGTAAAAGCCACTCATCAAAATGTGATCAATGGCTCAGGCTCCTATAATAAATGGTAGCTGCCAATCTCTGCCCCTGGCACCAGAGTTGCATTTTGGAAATATCTGTTGAATGAAGAAGAGACTAAAAACAACTTTGACTTGCGTTTCCATAGTTTCCGAATGGAAAAGGTCCACAGAATAGATCTGACTTTCCAAGGAGGCTGGATTTTAATCAGCATTGCAAACAAGCCTAATCTTTTATTAGTCTACTGGCAAAAGTTCTGATACTCCCTTAGCACCTTCCACTCTGCTCCAGAGGTGCACAGCTGATGGAGCAGGACTATTGTCATGAACTCAGGAGTTGATTCTATGGAACTTGATCAAGGGACCGTTTGTAAAGCTGCTTTCAGCCCTATACGGACCTTAAGGATGACATGGGAGTCTGTAGAATGTGAAAATGGATCTCCTCCCACAGGACTTAGAAGAAATCAATTGTGTCTGCTGTTATCACCTGTGCTGAGATCAGAAAAAAATGACCCCATTACCTTACCCATCATGCATAAATAAAAATATTACTAGTAATAATAACAATAATAATAGCAGCAAATTCTTGTGTAGCACTTTTCATGTCCCAAGCATGGAATGAAGACTATCATTTTCATATACTTGGTAGACAGGGATACCAGGAGAGTAGATACTGTTTTTCTCATTTTACAAGTGAGGAAACTGAGGGACAGGGAGGGTAAGTGTTTTATCCAAGGTCTCACAGCTATTAAGTACCAGAGCTGGAATTGAACCCAAGCAGTTTAATTCCAGAATTCGTATACTTAGCCATTTTCCTTCAGGGCACCTTATCGGCAAAACCTCTATATTGTGAGAGGGTATCTCTCGGTTAAGTTACTGATTATGCATGTGTATTCAATAAACATTCATTGAGTACTCACCAGGGGCCAGGCACTGAAATTACAATAGTGAAGAAAAGTAGACAGGGTGGCTTCTTTCTTTTATGATAAATGGTCATGTTGAGGAAGGCTAGGAAAGAATGAAACTTGGTTCCGTGGGGACCTTGAACAAAGGAACCTGCTTTAGACCAGGAAGAAGCAACACCGATGCTGAGGTCCATAGGCAGGACAGGGAAATGGAGGGAAAATGGCATTCCACACATGTGGAACAACATATGCAAAGGCCAAAGGGCAGTGGCATCTGGGCCCTTCAAGGAACTGTAGTACAGGTAGTGAGAGGATGAGGCTGCAGAGATTGGCAGACCATTTAGGGCTCCATAGGTCATGTCGAGAAGTCTTGTCTGACAAGCAATGGAAAACCATTGGAAAGCCTTAAGGAGGATAGTAGAATGAATAGATTGGGCTTTGAAAACTTCTCTCTTGTCTCTCGGCAGAACAGATGGAAGGGTCACCAGGGAGAGTACTGGGAAATCAGTCAGGAGGCTCCTCTGCTAGTCCAGACGAAAGACGAAGGCGGCTGGCACTAGAACGGTGGCAGTGATGATGCACATGATAGAGCTGAGAGCTATTCTGGGGATAAAGTACGAAGGAGTACTGTGTGCCATCTCCTTTGTTAGGTGGTAAAGAAACAATGACATAGACAGATATCCTGTCCTCAAAGGTTATAGCAGTGATTCCAACCAGGGGCAATTTTGCCTCTACCATGCCCCCCGACCCAGTGCTGGGAACATTTGGCAAATGTCTGGAGATACATTTGGTTGTTACAACTAGAGGGTGGTGGGGTGGACAGAGGGTTTCTGCTGGCATCTACTGGGAAGAGGCCAGGGAGGCTGCTAAACATCCTGCAATGCACAAGACAGCCCCCTTCAACAAAGCAGGTTCTGGCCCCAAAGGTTCATCATGCACAGGTGGAGGTGCCGTAGTTTATCCATTTGATAGCAAGCAGAAGAGTAGGCAGTGCAGTGTAGAAGAAGGCATGCTGAGGTCAAGTGTCTTCTGGGAGCAAGGGGCACTTAACCCTACCTTGGTTGGGGCAGAAGGGGAAACTGGAGGCTTCTGCCCTTAGCATAGGTTGGAGAGGGCACTGCAAAACTACTGAACAATACTTAAGTTCTGTTTAATGCAGATTAAGTTAGGTTCTGAGGTCCAAGGGTTCAAATCCATGCACTGTCTCCACTAGCTCTGTGACCTTTGATCTCACTGTGCCTCAGTTTCTTCCTCTCTATATTAGTTCTCCTTCATAACACATGTAGAAATGTGGGGAGATGAAGGTAGATACTCCTCGTGAAGACTTGAGCACATGGCACCTTGCATATGGTAGTCACTCAATGAATGCCCATAATAAGCACCATTTTCCTCAGTTGCTTGGTTTGCCTCGTTTTTATTTTCTTCAAATTCTCCTGAATAAGTAGAGGACATGAAACTGCTTGGCTACAGCACCTTCACAAAACAACTTCTTCAACCTCTTTTGCTGAGTTCCCTGCCAATTGTGAGAAGCCCCTTTCCTGCTCATAATAGGAATAGTGAAAGAGAAGAAAATAATGCAATTCCTGTTGGTTTAATTCCTGTATTCAGATTTTTTGTGGGAACATCTGATGGAAAAGTTGAGATTTTGCAATGGGATGCACGGCCTTTACTCAGAGTTGAGCAATAAATGTGGTGCTCCCTAATGCGAGACTGGGCTCATCTGTGGAGCAAAACAGTCCAGTTACAGAATGGCTGTGCAGCATATTTAATCATCATGTAGGAATTGGCTCAGAAGTTCTTGAGAATTTGAGGCATCCTGGTCTGTTAATGTGCTAAAGCCAGTTGCATTTATGCAATTGTGTTTACTGAAAAACAAGGCCAATTCTTTTTAACTCCCCAAAGATCTTACTGCATTTAAATCTTTTACATTTGATTTCTTTATATCAAAAGGATTTTTCTTTTTTTGGGGGGTTGGGGGGTGAATTTCCACTGTCCCCTTCAATATTGGGCCCACCATTTAAAAATGATGTTAACATTGAGACATAATCTTCTGACCTCAAGAAAAAAAAAAGTGTTGGATGAGGTTGGCAAATGGTATTACTGTGAATCTGCTGCTTGCTACCAATGAAAGAGCAGTTGGCTGGGTTTGCCTTCCAAGGTGGAGAAGGTATTCAGTTTTCTTCTAGCAAATCAGAAAACATATCCATCTCAGTGGTGTGGCCACTGTACACCAGACCATGGGTTGGCAAACTGTGTGGCCCATGGGCCAAATCTGGTCCTCAGCCTATTATTGTAAAAATGATTCTCTGAAACACAGCCATGCTTAGCCATTTGTGTGTTGTCCATGCCTGTTTCCGTGGCAAAGTTGAGTGGTTGCAACAGAGACCACATGGCCCTCAAAGCCCAACATGCTTTTGCTTTTTGACCTTACAGAAAAAGTTTGCCAATCCCCACTCCAGAAGACTGCTTCTCAGACTCTAATGTGCCCACGAATCACCTGCAGACCCTCTTCAGTAGGGCCGAGGATCTGCATTTCTAAAAGCTCCCCAGCAATGCCAATTCTGATGGTTCCCTGGACCACACCTTGAGTAGCAAGATTCTAGGAATTCACTGGACTGATGGGATATTTTTCTTATAGGATGCAAATGGGTAGTGGTTGAGAGCACTGGGTTCAAGTCCCATTCCTCTTATCGTGGCAGGTTACCTAATGTCCCTAAGCTTTGGATTGCTGCTCTATAAAACAAAGAGGTGCTGTCTACAAAGTGTTTAGCACAGGGCCTGGCCTATAGCATGAATTTCGTACTTGTTGGTAGCTGATATACTGGGCCTACCCTGAGACATGTTACATTACCACATATTAATCAGCCCCGATCCCTACTGTGGCCTTCACATCAGCCCTTGGAGGCCACCTTACAAGCAGAGGTTTTTATGAGTTTTCTGAACCCCTGGAGGGCAGTTTTTGTTTAAAGGAAAGATTATTTACAGGTGGCTTTGGTTTTAAAAATTAACATTCAATTAATTAACCAATTCTTCCTCAAGTTCAGCGTTCAGTCTTATTATTCTATCACGTTTATAAACCGTCAGTCTGTATTTACAAACATAAATAACTTTATATTTTGAGATGCATTCATAAACACAAAGTAATTGGTTTCTTTTTAAATCATCTGGCTTGGCTCCTTCCTTCCCCAAGGAAAACACCTTTTCCTGTCTCTTTTAATAGTTATTGTAATTCTCATAAATCAAACTTAAAATGTGGTGAACATTGACCTAAATATCCTAAAACTATATGTAAATTTCATGAGTTTTTTTTTTTTTTTTTTTAGTTTCAAATAAGCTTGTACTCCTTACTCAAGTAATTGGAGTAACAAGATGTTTTAAACTGAAATAACAAGAACAACCAGTAATTTCGATGGGCCAAATTCTCTTAAATGTTAAAATGATTAAAGTGCAAAATATTTATGGATTTCTTAACACAAACAATATAAAGTTTTGTAATACGTTTGTTTCCCTTCAACATGTCTGTACCTCATTGTAAATCTGTCCAAGGTCAAAAGGTGCTTACTCACTAAGGAAACACTTGTCTTCTAAGGATACCGTGTCAGCTGGTTGAGATTGCACGATGATTGAAAACTTCAGGTGCGACGCAAACTGGATTCTTGTCCTTAATGCTGTTAGGATACCTGGAGTCCTGTTTATACTTACTATGTCATTGACTTCATAGATTAATAAAGTGAGTGGTCAGATAGATAGCCTGTGACCCTTAGATTTAAGCTAGATGTTATAGAAGTCTGGAACACTCCAGGCTGCTCCATATTTCCTGCGTGGGGTTTGCATTTTTTTGTCTCTTAAAGTATCTAAATGTTATGCCAGCCAACTCTAATGACCTTTGAGACTGTTGGAAAAAGGCACATTTTCAAAAACTTTCTCTCTTAGGGCTACACATTTTCTAGATATTATTTCTAGATATTAAGGTGAGAACCTGTTTAACTTTGGATATCTTGACTTACACGTGGTCACAGCTTCCAAGATTTTTCTGCCAGTGGGGTTGACTCCCAGTGGGGTTGTTAAACTCCTTTGGTGTTGAAGGCTATCACCATAGTTCAATATTATTCATGTGGTGCTTTTCTCTAACCTAACTATATAGTGGAAAAGTATTCTAGTTACAGTTGTTTGAAACTGTCTAGATTGTGCCGTTAACTCTTTCATTTTAAAGAAGACCAAAGACAGATGTTCACCATTCAAGTTCAAAGTCAGGCAGAAAAGACCTAAGATATGCCTGGATTTGTGTTAGATGAAGTGGTTGAGTCTTTGCTTGGGAGACTAATGCTATCCACAACCTCCTTTTTTCATATCCTAATTTTCTATAGGTAGTTGTCATAATTTCTATGAGAGCGATGATGCAAGATATTTATTTAAATTTTGCCTACATTTTATTATTTGAAAATGTGAGCATGTCTTAGATTATATTGCCATAATTCATTTGAAAGATATGCATGTAAAAGATACTATTACTCCAGTTTTAGCCATTTGAAAAATGTCTGGATTGGGTACCTGATTTAGATGTTACCACTGAAAACTGCTTCTCTGGAATTGAGTTGAACTTCAGGTGCACACTGTAACATTTATTCATTTCTGTTACAAAACTGTACTTCACTGATATATAATTTTATGAGCTAAGGCTTTCCAAGAAAAGAGTACTTTGTATCTTGCCATTATATTTACCTAAGGAGGGCCCATCTCTGCAACCAAAAGCAAGTCCAATTTTGTGTGGAATTCACACTTAAGTATCTCTTGCCTAACAGAGTTTTCTCTGTTGGGTATGGATTTATTTTGTAGTTAAGAGTAAAAGAAAGTTTTTAGGCATTTATATTTGGTGGTTCCAGAAGTTAACCCTGTCAATGTTGTTATGGGTAATAAATGCAACCCTGTTTCCTTGAAAGAATAAAGAAAGGACGCCATTACCTTCTGTTCACGGTTACTATTAAAACTGCTGTGGCGTGGTCAATCTCTTTATCTTTTTTTGCAACATGTTTATCCACTATTGATAATTTTAAACAATGAAAGATTCTTCAAATGATATAGACACAGTTGTGTTGCACATGTAAATTTTTGTAGAATGCCAAGACACTTGACTTTCTCCCTTTCTCAGGAATCCATCTACCTTGCATTTGAATTTCACACTACCCTACCTGAGTTCTCGCTTGGGCCTCAGTGTTGTTGTTGTTGTTCACACTGAAGCACTTGAGAATAAAATCAACCTTTAAAATTTTCATTAAGGTTCTAGATATAGTCATTGCTGCTCAGAGTATTTGAGTGTTGTATAGTTCTGGGAGCTTTAAAAAACTATTGAAGTGCAGTTGGAAAAAAAATAGAGCTGATTTAGTAAATCTTAAAAAGAGGTCGACCTTTTCATTTTGACTTGAGTTCCAAATTTAAGTTCCCAAGTTAGCATTTGGTACTTAAAAGCACAATGGTGATGATTAGGATCTGACTCTAGTTCTTACATCCCGGACTAGGAACAACTTTCTGATTAGCTAGAGTCTCTTAGAATCCTCTCTGATCTACTTGCTCCTATCTCTCTTCTATGCCATGCCATCAATGCCATCCTTATAGGCAATAACAGTAAATCTGTATTTATCTGAGTAAGTTCCCATTCTGAGTGCAACTTTCCTAAGAACAGTGTCAGGCAGGGAAGACTTTCCCTCTGCCCTCTGAGGGTTCAATAATTGAGTTTATGAAATAAACTGACAATAGGCAGATTAACAAGAATAAAGATATCCATGTGCATGAGGGCACCACGTGAAAGAAGAGTGAATATCCCAAACCTAGTGATATTTGGAAGCTCATATACCTTTCCTTAGGGAAGCAGATAGGAGGAGGTGGGCGAAGTAGGAGAGAGTAAGTGATTCCTGGGAAAGATGAGTAGGCCTTCTGAAGAACAGGCTGTGACAAAAATCTGTCTGGGTGTGGTATCACCTGGAGGTCTCTTCTCCTGTAAGCCGAAGTTCCCTGGTTGGTGAGATTCTCTGGGAGGGGATTCATGACAATTAACTCCCTTTTGCAGTATCTGTCTTCAGACAACTAAGAGGAGCCCAGAGAAAGCCCCTTCTTATATCCACTGTCTCCCAAGTGCCCTCAGTTTGAAATCATCAGCATACCAAAGTGACATATTTGCAGTAGTATCTCCTGAACTCCTTCAGCAGTAACTGTTTCTTAGCTTAGTTTTATCCACTAATTTCATCTCTGTTCATTCAATGAATCAATAAATATTTGAGTACCTTCTATGTTCCAGGTGCTATGCTGGATCTGGGGTTGAAGTGATGGATAAGTGTGGGCCCTGCTATCATGTGGTTTTATATTCTAGAAGGGAAGACCAATGTGGAACAGATAACCATGGGATCATTTAGCCACAGCTATGATGAGCAAATACCATATTGTGCTTAGTACAATGACATTCACTTGCAGACCATATGATTAAGAATTATTGGTAACCATTGGAGAGGAACTTCTGAGATCCACTTAGTTCAATTTAGACTTTCCTGCATTGTTGGCTAATGGGTTTTTAGAGCAGTTTCCTAGGTGTTTGTCACTTATGCCAAGGTTCAGTCCTGGAAAGTTTTTAAAAGTTAAGATTTAAACACTATCAGCCAACAAACACAAATACTATGAGTTCTCCCTCTTTGTTCTTACTATTCTCACAAAATTAATATGTCTGTGTGTGGCATGATCGTATGTATATGTTACTATGCATATTCCCTAAACGCCATTTTTTTGGCTCAGGTTTAAGCATTTATTCCTTGTCAATGATTTATTTTTTTAAAAAAATGTTCTCTCTACCTCATACCACTGACTCTATGAAAATGCTGTTTTGGTCTAACAATTCAGCAATGACTAAGATAGATTCAAGCCCTAGAAAGGCTCATAAATATGGCCCTAGTAAAGAAAAGTAATGATGAACAAAATGTATGGTGGCAGGCATAAACACAAGAAACTGATCTGATTTTCTTTTTTACAAGCCCTAATTCTGGTCCTACCACTGTAATAATAGATCTTGCTCATCATAGGAAATGACAGATGCATCAGAAGTATCAGAGAATAAGTGATTTCTGGTATACTTTTCATCAATTGATGCTAAAACTTTTATCAGTCCATTTCACTTTGTCTCTTAATATGTGGATAGCAGGGATGTCTCATGAGGGCGTCTGGCAATTGTAGAAGCCTGAACCACGAAGCGGAACATTTCTATCTGGTCCAAATGAAGAGACATCATTCAGATGCAAAAATAGCCAAGTGCCAGCGTGCAGATTAATATTCCGCAATGAAAAGATGTGCACTCTGTCTGCCAGCGCCCACTCACACATTTGCTGACAAATACATTCTCCTCAGGTGGAGTCCTGCCCCCACCTCTGGCCAAGACTTGTGTTTGAGAAGTGTTTCCAGATGCATTCAGTTGCTGACATATTAAAGAATGAGAGTGGGCTCTTAGGATCCAGCTGTGCAATCTCACTGTCCACACAGGTCCTTCCATAAATGCTGTTATCCCCTTAGTGGGGTCTCCTGAAATGCCACCTTGGAGCAGTTCAGGCACTTGCCAAGCCAAATGAATTTGGCAACAGAGAGCTGTGCTGTTTCCATACAAAGCTATGGGTGCATTCTTAGTATAAATAAATGGTGCCAATTCCTGCCAGGTGAGCAGACTACTTCTGGAAGCATGTTGGGTGGTTTGGTGGGTTGTTAACAGCTTCCGGCTGCTAGAACCTGAGTTACAAATGCAGATACCTAAGGGGGTGGAAGGCATGTAGAGTGAAGTCAGTGGAGGTAAGAGCTCCCATGAAAGTAGAAGGAACTGGAGAAACCAAAGATCACAGGTCTCCTCCCCTGTTTCTGGCTTACTACCACCTTGTGAAAATTTAGGGCCCAGTTTGTCTGATCTTAAATTTCTCAAAAGAAGCTGGAAATTCTGCTTTTTACATAAAATGTCCTAATTTTAAAAAGTCAGCAGCTAATAGAGATGTTTTGGAACACTGCATGGGCCAAACACAACACATCTGTTAGCCAGAGGGTTGTTTTGTGCTGGAGCCTGGCTGCTCCAAGTGTGGTCCTCAGCCTCATCGTCACCTGGTTACTAGTTGAAAATGCAGAATCTCAGGTCTCACCCAGGACGTACAGGGTCAGAATCTGCATTTTAACCAGATCCCAGGGAGTTCCTGTGCACATTAAAATTTGAGAATTACTGTGCTGGAGGTCTTACGCAGGTACTTGCTCACTCAATGTAAGAAGCAACTTTTTTTTTTTTTAATCATTGGCTAGAAATATTTTTAACGGAGTTCCATTTTAAAGTCCAAAAATAACTTCAGGTTTAAAGTATTAGCTTAGATGTACCTTATTTGGGGAGAGCTCCTCCCTAAAACCAGGTTATATGTTCTTCTGCTGTGACTCTGTACCACCATGCTCTTATTCATGTTCATCTGTTGACTTGAGGACCCTATGAAGGCAAAGACCATGTCTTATTCTTTTAGTATTTCCAGCACTGTCAGAATGCCCAGCACATAGGAATGTACAATGAATGAATGAATTCTGAGAAATCCCATAGTTGCAATTATTAAACATTTCATATTAACTTCAAGAGTCTAATTAGACTTGTTAGTAGGAAAACTCCTTCTGTAGCTCCACTGCAGCTGTACCGTCGTCTTCTTGTCCATTCCTTTGGGGTATATCGTCTGTTCCACTGCATGTCCCCCTCACTCTTACATTCCTAGGACTTGCCCCATGACCTGGCATATAGCAGATGCTCAGTAAGATCCATCTGATGTTGAATGGATGAACTAGAAAAAACAAAGAGCTCAGTGGTGGCTCCTGTGTTAAATTAGTGCTTCTCTCATCATGATCCTTTAATTACCTATCCAAGTTAGAGACTCGTGGCTTAATCATGGACTTAGAAAAAAAACTATGGTATATATCATATATATGTACATATACTCTAACAGCGTGCTCACTAGCTCTACCCTGAATTTTAATGGGACTCTAGTGCCCTTAAAGATGGAATGTGTATTTCATTATGGAAAGATTGGGTTGCATCACTTTCATGTTTATCTTATTCAAATAGAACGGTCAGGAGACCTCTCTTTCTTAGGTGTTCTTATGAAATCTGAATTGAATCTTCACTATCCCCACTGATCACATTCTTTATCCACAGATTCTTTGAAATAGCATGTTATTGGCCGGGCGCGGTGGCTCAAGCCTGTAATCCCAGCACTTTGGGAGGCCGAGATGGGCGGATCACGAGGTCAGGAGATCGAGACCATCCTGGCGAACACAGTGAAACCCCGTCTCTACTAAGAAATACAAAAAATAGCCGGGCGAGATGGCGGGCGCCTGTAGTCCCAGCTACTCGGGAGGCTGAGGCCGGAGAATGGCGTGAACCCGGGAGGCGGAGCTTGCAGTGAGCTGAGATCCGGCCACTGCACTCCAGCCTGGGCTACAGAGCGAGACTCCGTCTCAAAAAAAAAAAAAAAAAAAAAAAAAC